>NC_133648.1:221783928-222124826 GCF_009905375.1 Apium graveolens
ACTAAGGCTCCACTCTATCAGAACGGGGTCCGGTAGTCTTCTCCTCATGAAGCGTCTTCACGATACTCTGGAGCTCATCCGAAATCATCTGGATAGTATACTGGATGGTACGGTTTCGGTGCGGTGGCATCTCATCAAGCTTAGTGTTAACATACTGAACCAAGGTCTCAAGTCTCGCAATCATCTGCTCCTTAGGCTTTCCTCCATAATTTCAGCTGTCCAGATACACGTTCTTCAGTCGCTCTAACAGTCGATCATACTTTCCCTGAAGCCTGTCGAACTCACGCCTCAACTCAGCATACACGGAGAAAGCAATTGTGCCAGACGGTTCAGAGGATGATGAGGAATGCGCCCTTTGCTTCCAAACAGTGCATATATATATATATATATATATATATATATAAGAGAATTATTAGCAGATGACTCAAATATCCTATACTTACACTCTCGTATAATATTCTATAACCTATATATATATCCTATAACCTATTTGGGTTGTCCAGGGACTCTAAACCGTAGCTCTGATACCAAAACCCTTCACGCCCCAACTTTAACAAAAGAGACTATACGAATAATTATAATAGTTAAAAAAAGGAAATAAATACACCGAATCCAAGATCTTACAGTTTAGGGTTTGGAAAAGCCCAATACTATTAACTATTACAACCTGATTTCAATATCGAGTCCACACATAAAAGATCACTAATCTACCTGAGCTCGAACATACGAATCAGCATCACAAGTCTTACGTGTTGTCTACTTGAATCTAACAATATCTGCTAGCTGGAATATCAGGGTGAAAGCAAGTAGTGAGCTAAATGTTTAATAAGTGTTATAGTATACATAAACAAAAAATAAAAATTACAATGGAAATGAAAGATTCAACAATATAGTAACAAGAGATAAACTTTCAGGGTGATGACATCTTTTATTTGTAACAAAACCATTAAAAACCATTTATTTATCAAAATCACTTTATGACGCTACAGATTACAGCCGGTGATCAGCCGCGAAGTAATCCCGAACCTCGCTGGGTTCTTGAACATTAATGGGATCCCTAGGCAACCTTTAAGCCTATAACTTAAAAGCGGAAAAGACTTGCGTCTCAGTCCAGGTCCACTATTTAAAGAAAACATTCGCCCCCCTTTGGGACTAAAAATACACTTTTAACTTTTTATTTTAAAAACTGATGCCAAGTGACGGTTAATTTCTTAAATAGTGAACGTCTTTATCAAGGGTTCTAGATCAACTTCGAAGTACATGGAATAGGTTCAGTAAATGTTAAGGTCGTGATCAATTAGACCGATACCTTATCGAATGGAATAGCAAAGTTCTATTCACAAGGTATTTGGTAATGAGGTTTAACGGGATTTTTGAATAGGATAAAGGAACTAAGTCAAACTAGGTTCAATATAGTGGTTCAGATAAGACATAGGTATTAAAATATAAGGAAGGTAAGCATCAGTTCAAAGTATAACAGGGTATCATGGTTTAAGGATAAGAATATAGTTATCAAGCATATATGAACAACTTTGAGGAATAAATGACTCTTAGGTGTCGAGATAAGGTTACCAAGTATAGCTTATACAGGGTTCAGCATCACCATTACTTTGGTATACTAGCATGCTATAACTTTTGAATTACTTGCATAGCAATCTCCAAGTAAAGTTAAACTACTTACAATAGATACTTGAAGGTTCATGGCATTTGTATATAATACGAAAGATAGATTTGAAACCACTTGGGTCATGTATACATGTATATCAAGGTGAATTAGAATACCCACATCATATATAAAATCTAGGTTAACACACACTTGTAGTGTAAACAAAAAGATAGGTTCAAACACTTGCCTTGAAAAAGGCTTGACTTGACTGGCAGGTAGGAGCAACTGGGAGCTTTAATCGAATTTAATGGCAATTTTACCATGTGCTTCGAAGTTGATCTATAACCCTTGATTAAGATGTTCACTGTTTAAGAATTTAACCGTCGCTTGGCATCAGTTTTTTAAAAAAAAGTTAATAGTGGATTTTCAGTCCCAAAGGGGGACGAATGTTTTCTTTAAATAGTGGACCTGGACTGTGACGCAAGTCCTTTCCGCTTTTAAATTATAGGCTTAAAGGTTTCCTAGGGATCCCATTAATGTTCTAGAACCCAGCGAGGTTTGGGATTACTTCGCGGCTGATCACCGACTGTAATCCGTAGCGTCATAAAATGGTTTTGATAAAGAAATGGGTTTTAATTGTTTTGTTACAAATAAAAGATGTCATCACCCTGAAAGTTTATCTCTTGTTACTATATTATTGAATCTTTCATTTCCATTATTATTATTTTTCATTCTTGTTTATGTATATTATAGCACTTGTTGAGCATTTGGCTCACTACTTGCTTTCACCATGATATTTCAGCTAGCGGATATGGTTAGATTCAAGCAGACAGCACGTAAGACTTGTGATGCCGATTCGTATGTTCAAGCTCAGGTAGATTAGTGATCGTTTTGTGTGAGGACTCGATATTTAAATCAGGTTGTAATAGTTAATAGTATTGGGCTGTTCCAAACCCTAAACTGTAAGATCTTGAATTCAGTGTATTTATTTTCTTTTGTTAACTATTGTGATTATTCATATAGTGTCTTTCGTTAAAATTGGGGTGTGACAGTTTATTTTGTGTAAGGTGTTTTGTTATCATCAAGTCCTCCTAAATTTATGCCTATAATTCTATTAGACATAAATTGGGGGAGATTGTTAGGAATATGTTATAGACTTGATGATAATTCACCAAAACACCTTAGTAGATTTAATTAAGTGATTTTGTAACTATCAACGGATAACCATACTTGTTCATCCGTTCATAGAGTAGCTTATATCTCAATATGTTTTTGTAGCACATTTATGTATACTGTAATAACTTAGAAGTTTAGAAGTTGTAGAAAATTCTAAGTCATGTTGACTACTAGAAAGATATGCAAAATAGGTTGGCTAATTGTAAATATTCGATGCCTTATAATTTTACATAAATGAAATAGTATCAACTGCTAAGAAAATACTTTCAACGGATAAACTAAAAAGCTTCGACGGATGATTCAAGACATTTTCAACAGATGATCCATTAGAGACTCAACAGATAACTCATATGGAGTATCGACGTATAACATTGAAGTCTCGACGGATAACCAATTCAAATAGTAGTTGAAAATGACTTGAAAGTCACATGGATTGATTGTATACAAAAGGAATGTGGCAGCCTGTTTGTAAGTTTGAGAGAATAAAGGAGCATTTCCATTTCAATGCTTACTTAAAGAAATACAAAGATGATGGATAGAGAGATGAAGCAACATATGAATAGACTTAGATATTTGTTTTATCTGTTTATCTTTTTCATGTGTAACTTGGTAATATATAAACCAAAAGTAGCAAGTAGAATTAATACCGATTGAACTGAGAAATAGACAAAGCTACATCATTTAGGAATTTCTCTGTTCTTCTTTTGTAAAAACACTTGTAAGCAGTTATGTGTATTCTTGCATCACAGAGTTCTCATTCATATATATATATAAAAATGGTGGAAAGATCAATCCACCAGAAAGTTTTTAAACCAATGTGTTTACTTACTTTGTATCTTGAATATTTAAATCTTTTATTCCGCATATTTGCTTATTCAAACACAGATATATTTTGCAAAAAAAATTATTATTTCAAAAAGGAACCAAATTAAATTCAACCCCCTTCTGTAATTCAATTATTAGATTGTTAGGAAATAACAATTGGTATCAGATCAAGCTCTTGACACACTAAGAGTTTAAAGATTATGACCAACAACTTATATAGTTTTCTCCAAATAAGGACTTATCAAAAGTGTTTTGTTAATCCATGAACTTTCATTCATAGATTGTGATCTTCTGGTTCGGCTCAGAGCTATTTATACTTTATTTCAACTATCAGAGGAATTTTTAATAAAATTTCCTCAATTAATCAACGAATATTCATAATGAATATCTCCATTTGATTTTTCTTCCATACTTACTCTTCTCAGTCAAGATTGTACATATTTAAAAATTGTTAATAAAATGATTGATCTAATGTCCAGAGATGTTTTGAGAATTCTTTTCTTCTATTTAAGATGAGATTGTACATCGAACATTGAAATCACAATAAGGATATCAAATTGATATTGATGTCCCGAATTAAATTGTATTCATAATACGATAAGATATTTGTGCGGAAGTACCTTGGGTGGACCATTTTAATGATAAGAAATATTTGATGAGAGGCTATCGATTGTTCCGATGACAAGACCACTCGATTCAGAGTTATAATTGCCTTTTCGGCCCAAACTTGAAAACTAATTATTTCCAACTCATCATCCAGGTAGCCACAAATTTATTCTGTGGCTACGCTGTTGAGACTTTATACGAACAAACTGAAATATGTTTAATTACATATGTTCCCATAAACGACTAAGTTAATTGTCCTAACTAGTTGAAATTTTTGAATGATATGATAAAAATCTAGCTAATCGTCCTAGCTAGTTGTTATTTGTTAAACTAATTAAGATAACCATGATTGCTAGTTGGTTGTTAATATTTCTTAAGATAAACTAGTTATTGTTTCACTAGTTCAAACTTTCAATCAAATTATTAACTGAATTTCCTATGCATTTTACATGCAGGAATTTATGATGAAATTTTTAAAGAATAACTTAATTAAGACCTAACTAGGTCGCCCACTCGACGACCATTTATGCACAGTTTTATCAAACTTCATTCATTTGAATTTTCTATTTCTTCTTTCGTATAACCAATGTTCATCCAAATTTATCAAGTAATTCAACAACAAATTACTTAATTCTTTATTTACCATGAAGTATAACTCAGGTTCAGGTTGTTATTTACGAATCCTCATTTGGTCGATCTTAATCAATTAGTTATTCAACATATTCCCCTTTTTATTCAAGAGGAAAAGTATTTGCCTAATGCGAAAATCTTATAAAGACCACCCTTATGGGATTGGTATCCAAGAAATTATTTCCTCCGAGTAATATCCTTATAGTATCGTGACGTAAAATTCTAAGGACATGGAAGAATAATCCTTAATGTATTCTATCTCTGCCCATTTATATATCTTTCGATTGTTGCGGCTCCTGGTATTCAGATCTCATTATGTATTGAAACATTCCCTTTCGAAATCTTATTAAGATTTTCTAATGGAATTGATATCTTGAAAATCATTCTTCCAAATCAGATTTCCTTATGAACAATGAGAAGTATAGTTGAGAATCATTGCTTTAATTTGGGATTGGAAATTTAGTGCTATGATTGTGCAATCAAACTATCATGGGGAGTAAATTATTTTAAATTGGGAATAACATGTTTAGAACATATCATAAGAATTTTTAATATGATTGTAAAAGGACAACAATAGAGATACTAATATGATTAATGATAGTACGCTCCTACAAAACTTTATCGGGATGAGAACTTAATGGATTCGGGAATGACCAAACATGTGTCAATTTGAGGAATAATGTTTCAAGAAGTAAATGTAAGATCAGTAATAGCCCGACAATAGCAATGTCTAAAGATAAAAAGACGACTCTCTGTAAAATAATGATACGTCTATATGACTTAAGGACCATGACATAAGGGGTCCTAATAATGATCTAGAATAATCACGATAAGGTTTGTAGTGAAAGGGACAAAGAGTTTAGCATATGAGGAAAATTTGGAAAAAAGAATCTTCTTAAGGGTATACTTACACTGAACACGAGGTAACCTTAACAACCCCAAATCTGGGATGGGTGTTACGGTATAGGCTATAGCCAAATTAATCAAGGGTTATGATTGAAAAATCCATTATCATCAAGGAAATGCAAATATGGTAGCCGACACTTTAAGTAAGGAAAAGATAGATTGAGGATAACAAATTTCAGGACAACTGATGAGAAAGATCGAACGAATGAATTTTGGAAGTTAAGATAATATGAAGAGAACCCTTTATTACATAATATGAAGAATTAAAGATGCCTCGAAACTTAAAAGGATACTAGTCATGACCGAATATGAAAATGGATGCCATTAAGTAGGTAAGCAAGTACTCGACAGGGCTGAAAATGAAAATGGAACGAAGAGGATTAAAATTTTGGCGATTGCGGCTTGTAAATGACCCGAATGGGAGTAAGATCTTATTTTAATAAATTTTTGAAGGAGAATTGTTAGGTAATGAATACAACACAGGGGGTGAATGTGTTTTTGGATATTTTTAAGCTTTTTAAACTGTTATGGAAAATGGTGATCAAAGCAGTTTGACTTGTAGAGATATAGTGTTTAAACACAGTATCTTCAAAACTCACTTAATTTTATATTAAAATCAAGTATATCTTGCTACTAATTTCTGGGTTCTTTGTTGATAAAGGACCAGTGTTTACTTTATAGATCAGTAAACACAGGTTCTACACATCATGTAATAATATGTACTAAACCCTACTTTAAGTTATCTAAAACTTTCCATTTCTGGCTTAGTATATCTTTGCAAATCGTGCATTTCTGTGACTTTCCTTTGTCAGTTAATCTTGGTCTTTGATCTTGTACTCTTCAAGCTGCTTTTTGTAGACTTTTTAAAACAGTGATTGATTTATTTTTTGATTGATAATCTTGGATCTTTAACTAATCTGCATTCTGTACTTGAGGTTTATATCGAGATCTCCAGTTTGTTATATAAAGAACTCGACATCTCGATAAGTATAATGTCTTATCGAGATCTTTTATATCTATATAGTTGTTTTGACTTATCGAAGTCTCTGAGTTCTCTATAAGATAATTTGGCTTGTCGAGATATCTGAATTTATGCATGTAGAATAGACTTGTCGATATCTCTGAAATCTCTATGGCATATTGACTTATCAATATCTCTGAGATCTCTAATGAGAGTTTGACTTGTCGATATCTCCAATCTTCACATCTTTAATTTGACTTGTCGATGTCTCTTTATTCTCTATTGCATAAATGACTTGTCGATATCTCCAATCTTCATATCTTCATTTGGCTTGTCGATATCTATGAGACTTCTCTATAAGCTAATTTTGACTTGTCGATAAGTCATTTTGGAGTTCTTGAATGACTTCTCTATATGACTTGATCTATGACTTGTAGAATTCCTGACTTGGAATGTTTTTCTCAAAACCGATTGATTCAACTCCAAGCTTCTTCACACTGTCTCTGAGGCATTATCTTCATGATCTTCTTCCTGAGTTTATTCTTAGGCTTGACACTGTTTACAGAAAAATACTCTAGTCTAATCTACTAACACTTTTACAGACTCAAGTGATACAATACAAAATACAAACTTAGATTATCATACAACTTACTCAGGGCTGTCAATTTGACTTAGTCTTGTTATAGTACAGGCATGTCTTGCACAACAAGGATGATCAAGAACCAAGTAAGCCATCATGCTATTTGAGGATTTTGAGTTATATGTTAAATAAAACCACTTATTTTGTGATACAAATAATAGATCTCCACTCGAAAAAATTGTTATGGACACA
The DNA here is from genome assembly GCF_009905375.1 of Apium graveolens. Taxonomy (NCBI): domain Eukaryota; kingdom Viridiplantae; phylum Streptophyta; class Magnoliopsida; order Apiales; family Apiaceae; genus Apium; species Apium graveolens. The sequence continues at coordinate 221,791,471 of NC_133648.1, forward strand.
AAAGAGATAATTGGTGACAGAGAGACCCCATGAAAATTGCGCCACGCAAGAACCCAAGATTTAATTTCACAACTGGATTATTTCCCAAAGTATTTTGGTGAAAAAGAATGAGCAGAGACACAACTTAGAGTTCTCAAACCAACAAGTAGAATGAGAGAACTATCCAGACCATTGAAGATATGTCTAGCGTATTGCTTCTTCGGAGCGGTTAGAAGAATCGCCTATCGTTAACAAGAAAAAAATCGTGTAGATACACTTACCAGGCAAGCGTAAGGAAAAGAGTCGTTGATATCCCTTACGAAGGACAAAGTGGAAAGGTGAAAGATGTCGTTGTCGGAGCCGACAGAAGGAAAAAAAGATCGTACACGCCATTTAAAGGCCACTGGTAGCAGTTCCCAATAAATGATAATACATCTAAGGCGCTAGAGAGAATAATGAATACGGCCTTAAAGTTATCATAGTACTAGAAATATCATACGGGTAATGATTGAAGAAGTCCGAAAAATAGCGGAAGCTGAGCATTCCAAGATTATAAAATGTATCAACCAATTGCGTATGAAATGGTGCATCCTTAGCTTCGATATGACAATGACAATGATGTGTCTGACATGACTGCAAGATGAAATGTTAAATCTAACACCAAGCGTGTGACAAAAGATGAGCATGTAGAACTGCAACCAAAATTTCTTATATAAGCAATCGAGAGAGATAATATAACGGAATGAGCAAACATTGAGGAATGAGAGCTCAACACGAGTACGAGCGCGTAAAGGGAACTAAAAAGCGAAAGAACCATTCAAATAATGGAAGACATGATAATAGTCCATGATTTAGATTTTAAAGGTAGAAGAACTATCCTGTTGACATTAATTGAATTACCGAAAATAATGAGTTATCATGTGAGCATTGTAATGGCTACAAATATTTGTACGGAAGAAAAAAAATCGTTCTCCCTTGGGTTGGGGAGAATTTGGTAAGCGGAGGATACATGGACTTCGGTTGAGTCAATAAACCAAAATGAATCATAGACCTTAGCAGAATCCGGCTACTGGTAGCCCGGGACAAACAACAGGGATATGCGGACTAGACTGTAAGGACTGAGAGTACAATGTAAGAGACCAAGTATTGATGAAAATGTCTTCTTGGGAGGGAGTGATGAGATTCAAAAGGAAAGAAAAGTGGAGCCCAGGGTTTACTGGACCGTTTAAAATCTTTAAAGGACTAAGAAAATTGGCTTATGAATTAGTACTACCCCCGAACAGTCGACAAATATTTAACGAGTACCACAAATTGATGTTAAGAAATTTAACCGTCAACGACAGCATATGATTAAAAATGAGCAAATAAACTTGCCGCCAGACATAGCGTATGTGGAACAACATGTAAAGATCATAGATCCACAAGAATGAGTACATTGAAACATATTTGACGGATGAGTAAGTTTTGTGAAGTGATAAACTACGGAAAAGCCAATGTGAGAACTCGAGGTCGTCATGCGAGAAATGTATCCCCGTCTTTTCTAAACTGATTCCGAGATGACATCCTTTTAAGGGGGGAAGACTGTGAAAACCCAAATTTTTGACATCGATAAAAGACCTTTATGAATAGAACCTTGCGGTTTAATACAAACTTTTGCAACCACACCATATACGAATATTTAATTTATGTTTCCAAGTGGATATAATGTTTATACGTACCAAATAAGTGTATGTAAAAGTTGTTAGTTTTTTAAGAAAACCAACATTGCAAAATGACCTTATTTTACTAACTATCAAGGAATACAAGAATCACATTACGATCAAGAATTTAGAATCCTACGAATAAACCAAAGTACAAGGTTATAAAATATGAAGGATTTATAAGAAAGAATTATCCCGCGAATCACTTACGAGGATTTATCACGATTATAATTAAACGACCAAGTGAATATGTAAGTGAACGAATAAACGTATTTAACCCATAAAACTTCTCATTCAAGCCATTCAAATCAATTAGCATAAGATGCAATTAGGGAATGATAATCAAATAGTAAATAGAATAGTAAATTGATGGAGTGAATAGTGGAAGAGGTGGCCATGTACTAGCTTTAGCTTATAGGTTTTGACAAAGATCAATGCTTCTTGAATTATACAAAGACCATATCTATCTACATGACACAAAAATAAACAAATACTTATTCAACACACCAAGTAAGCAACAAAAAACTCTCTCCCCTCTCAAGAACAAGGAGCATCCGGCCCTTCTTGAAAAATAAGGAAAACCAAATTTAAAACTCCAACTTCAAGATATGGATAAATGCCCAAATTAATTCCCAAGATTCCTCATAATCAAAATAAGGTAAGATAATTCTTTCATAGTATTTCATTGAGTTTTACTTAGGTAAATAATAATATGAATGTGATGATGAATAGTGGCAAATAGTAACTTCAAGTGTGTTTTTTGATTTCTTGGATTGATCTAGAATCTTTAATCACCCCCAAGGGAAAACCAAGTATCATCCATCAAAGGAGAGCCTCCCAAGAAACCAATAAAGGTATAAACCTTCTTTCAAACTTCGGTTAAGTTTTAACTTTCAAGAAAATCTTGGATCTTGAACAAGAGTATAGTTTTAGTGGTTGTTTTGATGATTTGAAGATTGTTGGTATATGGGATGATAAGGATGATGTTGTGACCTTAAAATCTTGATTTTATTGATTTTATTAAGTATTTAAGATGATGTATTGTTGATTGATAATTGTTAGTTAGTGATGTAGTGTTAAAACGAGCCACATATCGAAAACGTAACACTGATATAACGTTCAAATCGCGATGATAAGTTTTCTGCAAAGTTACAGATTATATAAAATATATTTACTTAAAAATTTAGGCTTAATAATGATAGATGTTGTTGAAAGGATCATTCAGGCACTTGAATCGCTTGATTTTGATTTACAGTTAAAAAGTTAGACCCGTTTTAGTGAAAATGATTTACGCGACAAAAAACTGCTATGAGTACGAACTTTGAGAGTATAAATGGTCAACTTAAACTTATTTTAAAATCATGAAAATTTTACAGGGAGTAATAAATTGGATTAATAAACCACCATAAAAATTTCAAGTGAAATAATTGACTTTTTGAGTTTATAAAAATATCGGAGGCGAGATCACGCGAGTAGAATTCATTGAGAATCGCGAGAGGAGCCGAGTTGTAAAAATAAATGAGATTAATGAACGAGAAGGATTGTAGATTTAAATCAAGATTAATGACTACTCATATTTTAATAAATGATGAGTAGAACGAGTCGTGTTGTTCAATAATAAATGTTATGTATTTAATAAGTAACATTTAATACGAATAGAAACTAACAGAACAATAATGTTCTTGATTATAGATTACCGGATAAACTCGAGAGCACCCTCTACCTCAAAATCCCAGGCAAGTTTATAAAACCTACTCCGTATAATGTTGTGTTGTGAAATTGATTTACTGAATTTATGTATAAATGTCATGTTTGCCATGATTGCAAATTACGAGTTTTACATATCGATATTGCTTGGAAATACAATGTATATATCGTAATATATGTTAACGCTAGTGAGTAGCGTGATGTATAATTTATATACCGAGAGTCGATCGGCTAGTATTAAATAAAAAACCCATAAATATTTTGGAGATGTATTGGACAATATTTTAAGGGACTCGATATTCTCTTGAGAATTATTAAATACCTCGAATTTATTTAAAATCGGTTTTCAAAGATCATATTTTCTCAACTATATTTAATTATTTGAACAATGAATATTATTTCAGATATTCATTTAAAAAGGGGAAGTATTCTCCAATGACTACTTTATTAATAATTTTAATTATTTAATATTTACTTAAAGTTTATTTTAATTACTTAATCATAAATCAGTTGAGGAATATTACTCCAAAAATTCTTTTAAAACTGAATTACTAGAGGTTTTTTTTTTACAAAAAATTACTAGAGGTTTAATTATTTAATTATTAAATATTTATTAAATGGTTTAATGTGATTAAAAAAAATCATAAATCTTACTTTTAAATATTTTCTGAATATCAGAAAATCATTCTAGGACTTTCATATTGTCGAAAAATATTATCTCGGATTTTTATTTATTTTTAATATAATGTCAAAAGAAACTCTCCTTTTTTATTTATCTATTGACAACGGTCAACTCACATTATCGTAGTACTTCCTCCGAAAATTCTCAGAAGTACATACACACATATATGAGATGAGTGGTTCCTATCAACAAGAAAAACGCTTGGGGAACTTCAAAATAGTTCGATTTCCAGAGATATGATAGGACTCTTAAAAAGGACAAGGAGATAGACTCTGATACTTTGTGTACTAGAGCGACTACTGGTGTGCCACATATAAACATGTGAAGTATGTGGAAAGCCTGGATATATGAGCCACACATAATATGCCCAAATGTGGCAAGGAAGAAAACTGGATGTATGGGAGTCGTCCTTCTACTAGTAGTAAACAATAATAATATTCTGTTATACGACTGATCATCATATAGTATGGGCTCCGGTAAATGTCCTATTATTCCAGTTGGAATTGAGATGCAATACCGTAACCCAAGCCTATGTGTTAGGTTTACCATTAAGGTATTTGCAGACTAAATACGTCAATAAAAGACGTTGTTTCAAAAAAAAGGTGTATATCACCAAGAAAGCAATTCTCATTAGTATATAATACTATCGAAAGAATTGTCAAGATATTTTGATATATATATAAAATATCTGATTTGATTTAAAGAGAAAAAGGTGTATACCAACGAGATTTCAATCTTTCTATTATACGATAAAGTATGGAAGTATTATTTTACTTTAACAGTCATTTTTTAAACTTTTTTATATCATTGTTGAGCGTTATTTCTCACTCTTTCTTTCTTTTAAAATGTCACAGCACAACAGATAACCAGAATGCCTGTGAGAGACTTCGTCGCTTGCAACCGAGAGGATAAGTCCTTGCGGCATTGCTTCAATTAAGCCAGAACATTCAGGTAGGGATAAGATATTAGTAGTAATTACTATAAACTTTATGTAGAGGTTACGAATAATTGTTTAAGATCCTGTAAAGTAACTTTGAGTTGTAATAACAGATTATACTTGTTGTACATCATTTCTAAGGTTATTGTGTATGTGTGAGAGAGAGATTGGGGGCCTGTGATATGGAATTATTGGATTATTAAGTTAATACACGTTATACATGATTGAAGGATTGTGTGACGACCAAGATTCCTAACTCCATATTTGGGGGCCTACATCATGTGTCTTCATTTTACCATAAAGCTTGTCAAGTGTCATGTTATCGAAGTCAGCGTGGTCACGAACAGATGAAACTTTATTATCTAAATGGTGAGGTAAGGTCAGCACGAACTTTATGTTGAATTTCCTATGAGGATAATCCATTCCATAACTACCTAGCTCATTCAATAATTAATTTAGCCTTTTAAAAATATGGGTTATACTTTTTCCTGAAAGAGATTTAAATGCCTCGTATTGTAAAGTCAAAATATCAAGTGGATTTTTCCTGACATTTCAAGTTCCTTCATTCAGCAGTTCTATAGTTTCCCACATATGCTTAGCACTCTAACAAACCATAATTCGGTATCATTGTCCATAGAATCCACCAAAATAAGTGGTAGGCCTTCATCCAATTCAATTAATTATTTATTCTTCGCAGTCCATTCAGCTTCAGAACGAAGAACTTAAGTTCCAGCAACAATTAAATATTCCTTCACAGACACATGTCTTCCATTCTTTAAGACGTTCAGAAATTCTGTATTTGGAGCCCGAATATATAAAATCATCTTTTTCTTCTATAGATTATACCATGAATTATCGTACTAAGGAACCTTAATACTACTAACTTTCTGAGTACTCATATTATTATACATCATCTCAAAATACAAGTACCCAATCAGTCAGCAACACAAAAATCCAATCAAGTCAAACGGACAAACCCAAAATCAGATTTACACCAACGAAAGCACTCCCAGTCTCCGTACAATTAAAATCAACAAAAAACTTGTCAATCTAATGGATCTAATCTGTATATCGATTACAAGCTCTGATACCAATTGTAAAGTCCAAAGTCCAATTATAGGGGTGAATGTACTTTAATCATTTTTATGGAAGTTTAATCAACGGAATTAAAATCAAAATGACTAAATACGATATTCGGGGTTCAATTCTTTTTATAGAAAATAAACCACGAGGTTTTTCTTACAACTTTGAATATTAAATATTCAAAGCATCAAATACAAGAAGAATCAATACAATGAACTATCAAATCTAGGATTCTTCTTATCACTCCAAAAAGCTATATAATTCAAATGGGCAATCAAGTCAAAGCTATATAACTAATGAGTGTATCTTTGTAAGTCTTTATGGTGAGACTAAAAATGGGCAGTACTTCTCCTGGTTAAATAAACAAAAAGGGGCAAAAAAGGCTAAGAAATTTTATGCAAAGCTTCGTTACTGTTTGTTGGAGAATGCTCTTGTTATAGCTTCATTAGATTGATTATATAGGTTGATTAATTTGACTTGAAATTGGGGAAGGGGACTACATGGTATTGTTCAAGGTGACACCTTCCCTTTTCTCACTCTAGAAGGCAACCTAGACCCATGGGGATGCTAGATGGAGACCGTAAATTTCGAGGAAAGGTACAAGGAGACCCCAACCTCCTCACATGGAGCCTTCTTGGTCCCTAGAAGGTGACTTGAACAACTCCAAAAGGCTAGAGTCGCCTCCTAACTTGCTACAAGGCAACCATGTGCCTTAGATTTTTTTCAGAAGGAAACCATGTGGTTGGGACCACTATAAGAGGCTACAAGGCGACCTAGGGAGTTATTCAAGGTGACATGGTGACTCACAAGGCCTAGAAAGCAACCTCCCCTTGCCTTAGAAATAGTGTCACACCCCCAACTTAAACAGCAAATTAAATATAACTATTACAACATTTTAAAAGAAGAATACACAACCAACTCCAAGATCTTACGGTTTAGGGTTTGGAACAGCCCAACACTACCAACTATTACATCTGATTAAAAGTACTGAGTCCTCACACAAACTATTATTACTTATTCTACCTGAGCTCGAACATAAGCATCAGCATCACAGGTCTTACGGGCAGTCTGCTTGAATCTAACCATAGCTGCTAGCTGTAATATCAGGGTAAAGCAAGGAGTGAGCCAAATGCTCAACAAGTGCTCACAGTACGACACAAAACATAAATCGAGATATACATTAAAGAATGACAATGGAAAGACATAACCAAAGGTAACGAGAGATAAAACTATGTGAGATGGCATCATTTTGCTTGTATCAAAACAATTTTAAAATCATGTCTTAATCAAAATCATTTTATGACGCTACGGATTACAGCCGATGATCAGCCGCAAAGTAATCTCGAACCTCGCTGGGTTCTAAAATATTAACGGGAATCCCTAGGCAACTTTTAAGCCTAATATAAGTGTGGAAAGGACTCGCGTCTCAGTCCAAATCCACTATTCAAGGAAAACATTTATCCCCCTTTGGGACTGAAAACCCATATTCTAATTATTTCAAAAACTGATGCCGAATTATAACAAAATCTCTTTTAACAGTAAACATTTAAATTAAGGGATTATAGATCAACTTGAAACACGGGAAATATGGTACTAAATTTCAGGGCCATGATTTACAAAATTTTACTATATTAGGGTAACTAAAAGGTTTTCATATGTCAAAACTTGGACAAGAAAATTTAGTGAGGCTAATGGATAATATGAAGGGGTAATGCCAAACTGGGCTTAAATCAATGGTTTCTCGTCAAGGTACAGGTGTTGGATCATCAAGAAGATAAGCTTCATCAATACTAAGGGTGTTAAGGTATGAAGAAATGATCTTTAGCTCAAGATATATCAGGATTGTCAAGCTTTAGGATAAGAAAGAGGGGTATCAATCAATGAGGAATCACTTTGATAAATATCTGGCTTTCAGGATTCAAGGTAAATTTCTATAGGGATTCAAGTATCAGGATGAGATATCAATACTTAGGAATCATCAGCATGTTAATCAAGAGGATCAATCAAGTAATATATCAACTCTTCATTTTATCATGGCATTTAACTAACATGAAGAGGCTTTTGAACTACTTGCAATACATACTCGAGGGTTCATGGCATTTCTATATAATTCAAAGATAAACGAAAGATACGCTTGATTTAAAACATATCAAATGACTCAGGATAATTGCATCAATATATATATATATATATATGAACTGATTATAGTAAATACGAAGGTCAAGTTGAATCACTTGCCTTAAGAAAGGCTGGTCTGGTCTGACTGGTAGGAGCAACTGGAGCTTCACTCGACCTTTATGGCAAGTTTTCCCTCATCTCGAGATCCTACATAATAATAATAATCCTCATTATAATATATTCTTACCATCTTAAACTAATTACAACTTGAAATTAAACACGGATGGCACTTAGGCCTATACGCACTTAATTTTATATTCACTTTTAAATTACAAAAGTACACACATAGCCACATATTCACATACCAAATAACACCATATATACCATAATGCAACACTAGGCTTGGATGATCTCGACTCACATCTTAAGTCACTTGGTCGCTAAACTAGACAAGGTCTTCTAATTTTGGCTTCCTAACTCGATGTGCCTTTCCTAAATTATCCAAAACCTATTGATCCTCACTTGTGCCTTTAACTCTACTGACCTTATACCATCTTACAACTATGGTGGTCAACCTAATACTCACTTCTAAGTGTTCTAAAACTATGTGATAATTGAAAACGCTCACTGGTGCAAATTTCAGAATGACAACTATAGTTTCTTGAGTGCATTAGACACTCTTAAACTACAATTTTTCCTTCAAAACTTTTACACAAGACTCTACTGACCTAAGGGCATCTCAAAAACTTGATGTGGCTCAAGGGCCTGGCTTGGGCCTTCTTGGGCCTAAGCTAAAAGTCCAAGGTTCCCCTGTTTTTCTGGGCAGAAAATGCCCTGACTTGAATTAACTTGTGAGACATGGTTCTAACTCATATCCTATGAACTATGGTTGGAAAAACTTCTATGACACTCCCTCTAACTAAGGCCCAATAGGGCCTAATGAGGGCCTACCCATGATATGGTCAAATCTTCCTATTTCTAAGTTGCAACAAAATTGTCCCCTGCTGGACAGATTTTGTTATTCTACTTGTGCACCTAACCAAAAGACATGCAAACCTCCAACCAACTCCTAAAACCTTTTATATATTCCCAATACTAACTTCTGGTAGCTTGGGCCTCAATGTGCACATCAATGACATGGTCAAAACTTACTCTAAACCTCAGGGTGCTAAACTAATTTTTCTGCAGAAACTATAACTCTCATTTTCCAAGTTTTTGACTTGACAAACTCAACTAACAACAACTCAGTACTTAAACCAAGACTTATACATGGTATTCTACTGAACTAACTCCCTTATTCTCAAAATAACCTTGGGTGAGATCATCCTTACCTAAGGTACAATTATGGCAAAACAAAAGAGATCACATTTCTCAACTCACCAATCATTAAGTTTTTGAAACCACAAGATATGCATTTTATAAAAGATAACCACGAATTATTACCATGCAACAAGAAGCATAAATCAATATTAACACATTATACCTACTGAAATTAAGACTCACTAACAAAATCTTTCCAAATGATCAAAATCTTACAACATTCTAAGAGAAATCCACATGCATGCATGCCTTCGGGTTTTTAATCCAAAACAACACATTTTCTACATATGTTCTATCATAAAATTGACATGCAAGCCTAGCATAAGATATACCTAGATGATCACTTAGCATGCAAGGAGTTTTATCACACTTTCACCACAAAATTCAAGTCATTATCACATAAATATGCAAAAATTGAACAAAACAACAAAAATGATCTCAAGGACCATTCATTCGGCTCCCATATGGTCATGGCCGAATGAAATGGATGGGAATGGCCATTTTATCATCAAGAGTTTCCTTCTCAAGACTTGGCACTTATCCATTCCTTCTAGTCCTCTCAAAAACAACCCTAAACTCACAAGAATCAAGGTTGTATTTTGAGTTTCACTAAAACTTTTACATGCAACCTTTAAACTTAAACTTTCTACTGAAAACTCTTTGAAATATGAGTGATCATGGTATGGGAAGTAACATTTACTTGTGTAAAGAGTGGAAGCTTGGTTGAGGATTGAAGAAAAAAAATGGGGAGGGGGTTTCGGCTTTTAGCCGAGAGTGAGAGGGGAGAGCCGAGAGGAGGGAGAAGGGAGGGAGGAGAGAGTGAGGTGTGGGTGGAGTATGAGAATGATCATGACATTTGCTTGTTTTTATGGTATTTGATTTGACAAAATTTGAGTGGAAAGGAGAATTGACAAGTTTATCCCTCCACTTATACTTGGTGCATTTTGCATGCAAGGGTAAAGAAGGAAATTGGCTAGAGAAATAAGAGTTAGTGGGGTTGGAATTGTCCTCTTTGTCCTTGAAAAGAATGAGAGGGTGGTTTGCATGCAAGGGCTTTCTTGTAATTTGCTAAATATGACAACTAAAATTTATAATGATTTATTTTTATAAAATAAAATACAAGTTCAAAATTTATAAAATTTATACCATAAAATAACTTGGATTTTTAGAGACTTTATAAAATCATTTTCAAAATTTATGAACAAAATGCCTTTTAAAAGAAAATTTTTCCAAGGCTTAGAATATTCCTTATAAATCAAAAATAAAGAAATTAAATAAACTCTTGCTTTGAAAAAATCATATACTACATAAAGCAAATTTATAATACAGAAATTTGCACTCTCACAAACGTACAATCATTGAATATATTTTCATTCGGCTTTAATATTATACCAAATCCACAAATAATATTACACGAAGATACCGGTCGTAACATCCTCTCCCTCTTAAGGGATTCCGTCCCCAGAATCTAAGAGAACAGATGAGGATACCGGGAACGCATATTAGACTCTAACTCCCAAGTCGATTCTTCGACCTTAGGGTTCCTCCAAATCACTTTTACTATCTTTACCGACTTATTCCTAAGACTCTTTACTTTCCAGTCGAGTATTTTAACCGGTTGCTCCACAAATGACAGGTCTGCCTGAATTTCTACAGGTTCATATTCTATCACATGGCTAGCGTCAGGATTGTACTTCTTAAGCAACGACACATGGAACACATTATGCCCATGCTGATACTGAGGTGGTAGGGCCAACTCGTAGGCCACCTTCCCTACTTGACTCAAAATTTCAAAAGGACCTATGTATCTAGGTGCTAACTTCCCTTTCTTGCCAAATCTCATCAACCCTTTTCTAGGTGACACCTTCAGCAACACAGCTTCGCCAATTTGGAATTGAACATCCTTACGCGCTGGATCCGCATACTTCCTCTGTCTATCTTGAGCAGCAAGCAACCTTTTCTGAATTAACTTGACCGAGTCATGCAACTGTTGTACCAATTCCGAGCCGAGAATTCTTCCTTCTCCTACTTCATCCCAACTTGTTGGTGATCTACATTTTTGCCCGTACAAAGCTTCGTATGGTGGCATGCCGATACTGGAATGATAGTTATTATTATAAGAGAATTCAATCAACGGCAAGTGGCCGTCCTAACTTCCTGCAAAATCGATTGCACAACTGCGCAACATGTCTTCAATTGTTTGAATTGTCCTTTCACTCTGGCCATCAGTCTGCGGGTGGTATGCCGTGCTCATATTCAACTTCGTGCCAAGACATTCCTGAAATTGCTTCCAGAATCTCAAGTTAAATTGGGGATCTCTGTCTGAAACTATTGATACGGGTACTTCATGCCTTAGTACGATTTCACGCACATACAGATGAACCAACTTGTCCAGTGACGACTTCTCATTTATTGGAAGGAAATGTGCCGACTTCATAAGACGATCAATTATAACCCATATTGCGTCATGTCCGGATTTCCTTCACGGTAGTCCTACTATAAAGTCCATAGCGATATTTTCCCATTTCCATTCTGGAATCTTCAGGGGCTGAATTAATCCGCTTGGTCGTTGATGTTCTGCCTTTACTTTCTGACAAGTATAGCACTTCGCAACCCATTCTGCCACATCTCGCTTCATATTTGGCCACCAAAAGTTCTTCTTTAAGTCTCGATACATCTTGGTGCTTCTCGGGTGGATTGAAAATTTCGAATTGTGGGCTTCATGGAGGATCTCATTCTTTAATTCAAGTACATGGGGAATCCATATTCTGGAGGAAAACCTTAGTATCCCTTGCTCATCCCTTTGAGTATTAATCTCCTCTCCAGATAACTGATTCTTCTCTTTCTCCATTACTTCTTCTTGACACTTCTTTATCTTTTCCACTAGTGTTGGCTGAAAGGTCATTACACGATAAACTTCCTCGACTTTTCCATAAGCACAAAGTTCCAATTCCAATCTTTCAATTTCTTTAGATAACTCTTTTGATGTTATCATCATATTCAGTCTCTCCTTCCTACTCAGAGCATCGGCCACTACATTCGCCTTTCCAGGATGGTAATTTATCAAACAGTTATAGTCCTTGATCAATTCCAGCCATCTCCTCTGCCTCATATTGAGCTCTTTCTGAGTAAAAATGTACTTTAAACTCTTGTTATCCGTGTAGATTTCACACTTCTCTCCGTAGAGGTAATGTCTCCAAATCTTAAGTGCGAACACTATGGCGGCTAGTTCCAAGTCATGCGTCGGGTACTTTAACTCATGAGATTTCAACTGTCTTGACGCATATGCGATCACTTTACTGTGTTGCATCAACACACAACCCAAACCCTTATGTGAAGCGTCGCTGAATATTATAAAGTTCCCTTGATCATCTGGAAGTACCAACACCGGAGCTGTTACCAACTTCTGCTTCAACTCTTGAAAGCTATCTTCACATTCTGCACTCCATTCAAACTTTTGATTCGTTTTGGTTAACTTGGTCAATGGCGTGGCAATCTTCGAGAAATCCTTGACGAATCTTCTATAGTATCCGGCCAATCCTAGAAAACTTCGCACTTCCGTAGGAGTCTTTGGACTCCACCAACTCATAACTGCCTCAATCTTTGCCGGATCCACTTTAACTCCCTCATTTCCAATGACATGCCCCAAAAATTGAACTTCCTTTAACCAAAACTCACATTTGGTAAACTTGGCATACAACTTCTCTTGTCGGAGTATCTCCAATGCTATCCAGAGGTGCTGCTTATGTTCTTCTTCCGACTTAGAATAAATAAGGATGTCATCAATAAATACCACGAAAAATTTATCCAAATACTTCTTAAATACCCGATTCATCAGATCCATAAATGCGGCCGGAGCATTGGTCAATCCAAACGGCATTACTAGGAATTCATAATGCCCATATCTGGTCCTGAATGCGGTCTTGGAAACATCTTCTTTTTGATCTTTAATTGATGGTATCCCGATCTCAAATCAATCTTCGAAAAGCATTTTGCTCCCTTCAACTGATCAAAAAGGTCATCTATCCTTGGTAGCGGGTAGCGGTTCTTGATCGTCACCTTATTCAACTCCCGGTAATCTATGCATAGACGCATACTCCTATCTTTCTTCTTTACAAACAGAACAGGTGTTCCCCATGGCGACGTACTTGGTCGTATCACTCCTTTATCCAATAATTCTTGTAGCTGGCTCGCCAACTCTTTCATTTCTGCTGGTGCCATCCTATACGGGGCCTTTGAAACTGGTTCCGTTCCTGGAGCAAGGTTGATTTCGAACTCGATTTGTCGATCTGGTGGTAAGCCTGGTAGTTCGTCGGGAAACACATCCGGGAACTCGTTAACTACAGGGATATCTTCCATGCTGGGGCTGCCTTTTTCCGAATCCACTACATAAGCTAGGAACGACTCATAACTTTTCTAAGTAGCTTCTTAGCCTGAACAATTGTAAGAAATAGTTGCTCTTGCCTCTGCCCCTTAAATACAACCTTCTCTCCACTCTTCATCTTTAAATACACTATCTTGGTCTTACAATTAATCTGAGCGCTATTCTCTCCTAACCAATCCATTCCTAAAATTATATCAAACTCTCCCAACTTGAAGAGTATCAAGTCGGCTGAAAACTTATACCCTGAAATATCAATCTCACACTTTGGACAAAATTGATTCACAGGAATCTTCTCTTGGTTCGCAATTACCACATTTACTACCTCACTCATAATCATTTTCTCACATTGAAGCTTATGAACAAAAGATTCTGATATGAAAGATCTTGTTGCTCCCGAATCAATCAATACTTTAGCTTTGACATTATTGAGTAAAAGTGTACCTGCTATCACCTCCGAATTCTGTACAGCATCCTTCATCTTTAAATCAAATGTCCTTGCTGTTGCTTGCGGGGTTGGTGCGGGTGGTGGAGGTAATACCAATACCTCGGCTGGCACGCTTGCACTGGTACTTGCCACATTCATCAGAGCTTTGACTGGTCCGGTTGCCTTACACTCCCTAGCTATGTGTCCAGTCTTCCCACACTTGTAGCACGTAACTCCTGGCTTCGGCATCTTGCACTCATTCGCCAAATGTCCCTTCTGATGGCACCTGTAGCATGTCATGCTCAGCTTATTACACACTCCGGGGTGCCTTCTTCCGCAGTGCTTGCATTCTGGCCTCTAGAACCTATTTTCTCCAACTTGCCCTTGGCTTGCCTGATTGTTCCCCTTCGATTCTTGCCTTTTACCCAAATTTCCTTTCTTTTGAAAATTTCCGCCCTTCTGGAAACCAATCCTCTTTACATTCCGATCTTGTGAACTTCCGGCTTCAGACTTTTCTCCATAAAATGGAACCTTCATTTTCTTGTTATCCCTCTCTTTCCTTGACTGCATCCCATTATTCTCAATCAGAGCAGCTTTCTGTACTACTCCCGCATAAGTTTCAAGCTCAAACATAGCCACCCTATCTCTGATCCAAGGCTTCAATCCTTGTTGAAATTTCTTTGCTTTTTCCTCCTCAATGCTGGTATACTTTGTCACAAACCTTGACAACTCAGTGAACTTCTTCTCATACTCCAATACAGTCATGTTCCCTTACTTCAACTCAAGAAATTTTAGTTTCATCTGATTCTGCATGTATTTAGGGTAATACTTGTCCAGAAATAACTTTTTAATTCTCTCCCAAGAAATCTGCTGAGTGACTTCCATAGCTTTTACTGATTTCCACCAATAGATGACTTCTCCCTTCAAGAAGTAAGTAGCATACGGCGTCTTCTGATCGTCTCCTAACTTTACTAACTCAAAAGCCCTTTCCATATCCTTGATCCATGTGTTAGCTATCACTGGATCAGTGGTATCATGAAATGCAGGTGGAAAAGCCTTGAAAGTGACAATTTGTCTAGGTGGTACTGGTGGTTTAGGTGGTTGGTGTGGCTCATGGTTATCTTGGTTTTCAATTCGTTGTTGAAGAGTTAGTTGTTGTTGAGCTATAGCATTGGTTTGCTGTTGCAAAGTTTCCAGTAATCGAAGAATGTTTGGGTCTGTGGTGGATGGGGTTGTTGGGTTCTTCTTTTTGGGAGGCATAATCCTGAAATAAGAGTTATGTCAAAACAGATATGAATGATAAAATGATTCGAGGGTATCGCATGGCATTCTTATTTACATATGGGGTCAAGTTTCCAAATTAAAAAGATATGATGATGCATATAAAAACGTAAAATAACAGTTGAGAGCAAATGGAACAATAGAACATAATTATTGAAATTTTAAAGGTCACAATACATAGGATTGGGACAAAGTCTGATTCTAGGAATAACAGGCTTATTTAAAGGAAACAACGGAAACAACTGGGGATTCCATAGAGTCTGATAGTACAACAACATGAAAGGTAAATGGAAAGAACTAAGGCTCCACTCCATCTGAACGGGGCTTGGTAGTCTTTTTCTCTCGAAGCGTCTTCACAATGCTTTGGAGCTCAAAGTCCAATTATAGGGGTGAATGTACTTTAATCATTTTTATGGAAGTTTAATCAACGGAATTAAAATCAAAATGACTAAATACGATATTCGGGGTTCAATTCTTTTTATAGAAAATAAACCACGACGTTTTTCTTACAACTTTGAATATTAAATATTTAAAGCATCAAATACAAGAAGAATCAATACAATGAACTATCAAATCTAGGATTCTTCTTATCACTCCAAAAAGCTATATAATTCAAATGGGCAATCAAGTCAAAGCTATATAACTAATGAGTGTATCTTTGTAAGTCTTTATGGTGAGACTAAAAATGGGCAGTACTTCTCCTAGTTAAATAAACAAAAAGGGGCAAAAAAGGCTGAGAAATTTTATGCAAAGCTTCATTACTGTTTGTTGGAGAATGCTCTTGTTATAGCTTCATTTGATTGATTATATAGGTTGATTGATTTGACTTGAAATTGGGGAAGGGGACTACATGGTATTGTTCAAGGTGACACCTTCCCTTTTCTCACTCTAGAAGGTAACCTAGACTCATGGGGATGCTAGATGGAGACCGTAACTTTCGAGGAAAGGTACAAGGAGACCCCAACCTCCTCACATGGAGCCTTCTTGGTCCCTAGAAGGTGACTTGAACAACTACAAAAGGCTAGAGTCGCCTCCTAACTTGCTACAAGGCAACCATGTGCCTTAGATTTTTTTCAGAAGGAAACCATGTGGTAGGGACCACTATAAGAGGCTACAAGGCGACCTAGGGAGTTATTCAAGGTGACATGGTGACTCACAAGGCCTAGAAAGCAACCTCCCCTTGCCTTAGAAATAGTGTCACACCCCCAACTTAAACAACAAATTAAATATAACTATTACAACATTTTAAAAGAAGAATACACAACCAACTCCAAGATCTTACAGTTTAGGGTTTGGAACAGCCCAACACTACCAACTATTACATCTGATTAAAAGTACCGAGTCTTCACACAAACTATTATTACTTATTCTACCTGAGCTCGAACATAAGCATCAGCATCACAGGTCTTACGGGCAGTCTGCTTGAATCTAACCATAGCTGCTAGCTGTAATATCAGGGTAAAGCAAGGAGTGAGCCAAATGCTCAACAAGTGCTCACAGTACGACACAAAACATAAATCGAGATATACATTAAAGAATGACAATGGAAAGACATAACCAAAGGTAACGAGAGATAAAACTATGTGAGATGGCATTATTTTGCTTGTATCAAAACAATTTTAAAATCATGTCTTAATCAAAATCATTTTATGACGCTACGGATTACAGGCGATGATCAGCCGCGAAGTAATCCCGAACCTCGCTGGGTTCTAAAACATTAACGGGAATCCCTAGGCAACTTTTAAGCCTAATATAAGTATGGAAAGGACTCGCGTCTCAGTCCAGATCCACTATTCAAGGAAAACATTTATCCCCCTTGGGGACTGAAAACCCATATTCTAATTATTTCAAAAACTGATGCCGAATTATAACAAAATCTCTTTTAATAGTAAACATTTTTATTAAGGGATTATAGATTAACTCGAAACACGGGAAATATGGTACTAAATTTCAGGGCCATGATGTACAAAATTTTACTCTATTAGGGTAACTAAAAGGTTTTTATATGTCAAAACTTGGACAAAGAAAATTAGTGAGGCTAATGGATAATATGAAGGGGTAATGCCAAACTGGGCTTAAAACAATGGTTTCTCGTCAAGGTACAGGTGTTGGATCATCAAGAAGATAAGCTTCATGAATACTAAGGGTGTTAAGGTATGAAGAAATGATCTTTAGCTTAGGATATATCAGGATTGTCAAGCTTTAGGATAAGAAAGAGGGGTATCAATCAATGAGGAATCACTTTGATAAATATCTGGCTTTTAGGATTCAAGGTAAATTTCTATAGGGATTCAAGTATCAGGATGAGATATCAATACTTAGGAATTATCAGCATGTTAATCAAGAGGATCAATCAAGTAATATATCAACTCTTCATTTTATCATGGCATTTAACTAACATGAAGAGGCTTTTGAACTACTTGCAATACATACTCGAGGGTTCATGGCATTTCTATATAATTCAAAGATAAACGAAAGATACGCTTGATTTAAAATATATCAAATGACTCAGGATAATTACATCAATATATATATATGAATTGATTATAGTAAATACGAAGGTCAAGTTGAATCACTTGCCTTGAGAAATGCTGGTCTGGTCTGACTGGTAGGAGCAACTGGAGCTTCACTCGACCTTTATGGCAAGTTTTCCCTCATCTCGAGATCCTACATAATAATAATAATCCTCATTATAATATATTCTTACCATCTTAACCTATTTACAACTTGAAATTAAACACGGATGGCACTTAGGCCTATATGCACTTAATTTTATATTCACTTTTAAATTACAAAAGTACACACATAGCCACATATTCACATACCAAATAACACCATATATACCATAATGCAACACTAGGCTTGGATGATCTCGACTCACATCTTAAGTCACTTGGTCGCTAAACTAGACAAGGTCTTCTAATTTTGGCTTCCTAACTCGATGTGTCTTTCCTAAATTATCCAAAACCTATTAACCCTCACTTGTGCCTTTAGCTCTACTGACCTTATACCATCTTACAACTATGGTGGTCGACCTAATACTCACTTCTAAGTGTTCTAAAACTATGTGATAAGTGAAAACGCTCACTGGGGCAAATTTCAGAATGACAACTATAGTTTCTTGAGTGCGTTAGACACTCTTAAACTACAAGTTTTCCTTCAAAACTTTTACACAAGACTCCTGACCTAAGGGCATCTCACAAACTTGATGTGGCTCAAGGGCCTGGCTTGGGCCTTCTTGGGCCTAAGCTAAAAGTCCAAGGTTCCCCTATTTTTCTGGGCAGAAAACGCCCTGACTTGAATTAACTTGTTACACATGGTTCTAACTCATATCCTATGAACTATGGTTGGAAAAACTTCTCTGACACTCCCTCTAACAAAGGCCCAATAGGGCCTAATGAGGGCCTACCCATGACATGGTCAAATCTTCCTATTTCTAAGTTGCAACAAAACTGTCCCCTGCTGGACAGATTTTGTTATTCTACTTGTGCACCTAACCAAAAGACATGAAAACCTCCAACCAACTCCTAAAACCTTTTATATATTCCCAATACTAACTTCTGGTAGCTTGGGCCTCAAAGTGCACATCAATGACATGGTCAAAACTTACTCTAAACCTCAGGGTGCTAAACTGATTTTTCTGCAGAAACTATAACTCTCATTTTCCAAGGTTTTGACTTGACAAACTCAACTAACAACAACTCAATACTTAAACCAAGACTTATACATGGTATTCTACTGAACTAACTCCCTTATTCTCAAAATAACCTTGGGTGAGATCATCCTTACCTAAGGTACAATTATGGCAAAACAAAAGAGATCACATTTCTCAACTCACCAATCATTAAGTTTTTGAAACCACAAGATATGCATTTTATAAATGATAACCACGAATTATTACCATGCAACAAGAAGCATAAATCAATATTAACACATTATACCTACTGAAATTAAGACTCACTAACAAAATCTTTCTAAATGATCAAAATCTTACAACATTCTAAGAGAAATCCACATGCATGCATGCCTTCGGGTTTTTCAATCCAAAACAACACATTTTCTACATATGTTCTATCATAAAATTGACATGCAAGCCTAGCATAAGATATACCTATATGATCACTTAGCATGCAAGGAGTTTTATCACAGTTTCACCACAAAATTCAAGTCATTATCACATAAATATGCAAAAATTGAACAAAACAACAAGAATAATCTCAAGGACCATTCATTCGGCTCCCATATGGTCATGGCCGAATGAAATGGATGGGAA
This sequence comes from Apium graveolens, assembly GCF_009905375.1. Classification (NCBI taxonomy): domain Eukaryota; kingdom Viridiplantae; phylum Streptophyta; class Magnoliopsida; order Apiales; family Apiaceae; genus Apium; species Apium graveolens. Next base: position 221,811,359 of record NC_133648.1, read on the forward strand.
TGGCCATTTAATCATCAAGAGTTTCCTTCTCAAGCCTTGGCACTTATCCATTCCTTGTAGTCCTCTCAAAAATAACCCTAAACTCACAAGAATCAAGGTTGTATTTTGAGTTTCACTAAAACTTTTACATGCAACCTTTAAAATTAAACTTTCTACTCAAAACTCTTTGAAATATGAGTGATCATGGTATGGGAAGTAACATTTACTTGTGTAAAGAGTGGAAGCTTGGTTGAGGATTGAAGAAAAAAAATGGGGAGGGGGTTTCGGCTTTTAGCCGAGAGTGAGAGGGGAGAGCCGAGAGGAGGGAGAAGGGAGGGAGGAGAGAGTGAGGTGTGGGTGGAGTATGAGAATGATCATGACATTTGCTTGTTTTTATGGTATTTGATTTGACAAAATTTGAGTGGAAAGGAGAATTGACAAGTCTATCCCTCCACTTATACTTGGTGCATTTTGCATGCAAGGGTAAAGAAGGAAATTGGCTAGAGAAATAAGAGTTAGTGGGGTTGGAATTGTCCTCTTTGTCCTTGAAATGAATGAGAGGGTGGTTTGCATGCAAGGGATTTCTTGTAATTTGCTAAATATGACAACTAAAATTTATAATGATTTATTTTTATAAAATAAAATACAAGTTCAAAAATTATAAAATTTATACCATAAAATAACTTGGATTTTTAGAGACTTTATAAAATCATTTTCAAAATTTGTGAACAAAATACCTTTTAAAAGAAAATTTTTCCAAGGCTTAGAATATTCCTTATAAATCAAAAATAAAGAAATTAAATAAACTCTTGCTTTGAAAAAATCATATACTACATAAAGAAATTTTATAATGCAGAAATTTGCACTCACACAAACGTACAATCATTAAATATATTTTCATTCGGCTTTAATATTATACCAAATCCACAAATAATATTACACGAAGATACCGGTCGTAACAAATAGTTTGAGGCATTAGTGCTTGTAGAAGGCTATTGGAAGTTAGAACCATGGCGCTTGAGCATTTAACCTTGCATTCCTTGGAATATTGATGGCAACCGAGGTGTAAATATCTTTAAGTAAGAGTTTAATTTACATTTTAGCTTTTGGAGCCAACAAGATTTAGCTTTAATGATACTGGAGCCATAGGTGCAGCCAAAGGCAAAATAAAAAAAGAATCATAGCGATGGGGATTTTAAAATTATATTCCTTGAGTTTTTGATGAAGATCGAGGTATAAAAATCTATAAGAAAGAGTTTACTTGTAAATAAATGCTAGGATGAAAACACGTGCTAAAATTACATGCAAATATATGCGTTCGCAAGTAATATAGAATATTTTCTAGTTCGTTCCCACAAAGACTGGTTTAGGTTAAGTTCAATTTATGCACTTATGCAACACTGGTATGACTATCATTCAATGTTAAGATAAATAACAATTTGGGTTTTAATTACACTAAGAGATTATACTAAATATCATTAACCAAGAGAATTGAGGTTGAATTACTTATATGAGACAAACATGAGATTCTAACTTTATTACTACTTCATTCAAAATCATTGTTCTTAACCTTAGCATGCAATGGTGATGACAACTAATCAGATAACACAAAACTAGTAAACGCCAACTTTCATTGTACGAATACCCTACTACCAGACATCCACAAAAGATATAGAAGCTGAATAGACACTAAATATGTTGAGACCCTATATGTCTATAGAATTTGAAAACATAAACCTTTAATGCACAAGTTATCTATCTTGATTATATAGGGCAAATAAGATGAATTAAATTACCTACGAATTATGCATAACAATTATACATGAACCTATGCTAGCATGGCAAGTTCTAAACCTCTATATTCACTGTCGCTTCAATAGAGATTAACACGCTATCTTATATGTTCGTGACGCACATAAGACAAATAAGCACAACCAATACTAGGATATCATACAATCACCACACACTTAGGTATCGAAATAATTAACTACATAAATCCATAAGTAAATCCGTTAGAACCCCACGATAACAATTAGTTCATAACCGAACTCATCATCATTGTGGGTTCTGATGAAAGCGTGGTAAAGAAAAACTAAGATACACGAGGTCTTTATAAACTGAATAAATATCAAAGTACGTTAACAAGAGTATTAGATTCAAACAAAAAGAGAAAACAAGCATCCAAGATTACAACTTAAGCAAAGAATCACAAGTAAAAACAAGCTCTTCTTCTCCTTTGTTGAATTGTGCTATTAGGTCTTCTTGATGTTATCTCCTTGCTCTCCGTTATGAAAAACGTCTTCAAAAAGTCTTAAAATACCAGCCCAAACGAATCAGAAGCCCAACCATTCAATCTTCTATTAGAAATAGGATTCTTTAAAATCGACCTAGCGCGGCCGCCTTGAGATCCCGTGCGGCCGCTTTGAGTAAAGCGTGGCCGCTCCCAAGTGTAGCGCGGCCGCGCTGAGCTTCTGGAAAAACTGGTTCTTTTCTTATTTCTTGACTGCAAATGCTGGTTTCTTTCGCGCAATCGACCGAAGCTCCATCCTAAGACTCTTTTAAGCATAAATCATGTGATATCCAGTCCTTCTTGCGATTATGCCCTGAAATGCAAAACACATCAAATACACAAATAACTTGAGTACATAACACCAATTCGAGCCTTCACGAAGCGTTCTAAGTGGATATAAATACCACTTAACACACCCCCAAACTTGAATTGATGCTTGTCCTCAAGCGTAACAGACTCAAAAACAAGAATTAAAAATGCATGAATGCAACTAACATGAATGCAGTGATCCCCTCAGAATAACTAAACCAACGAATAAGCAACATCTCAACGAATGTAATTATTCGCACAAAGTTCAATCAAATCCCATAAACCAACTCACAAGCCAGAAACGTGTGTGTGTGCATTTGATTATCAGATATACTCTCGAAACTAGATCAATAACCATAACTCACCACTCATCACGAAAATTACAAGGTTATAAACAGAATAAATGATAAACTCAAAATGACTGACAACACTTTAATTTTATCGGAGTTATACAAGGATTCATGCTTTTATTGAAACACATAACAAACACAAATATGCTTATTTGATCGTGTAATGAGTGAGGTCCACAAAAGACTTATGCAACAATACCCATATAACGAGCGTTAGGTTAGCGGATCCCGGACTATAAAAGCCTTAGGTCACTAGGCACAAAGTCCCTTAGAACTTAATAACTCGAGTATTAAAGAGCCCACTCGTGATCAATTATGCACAACACATATTTTTTTTCTTTTTTTTATTTTATTTCAACAATTCCTGAATGAGTGCGTTTCGCTCCATCTCACTCAACCCTAGACTACTCATATAAATATAAGCCGGCTACTAGCCATTTGACGCCTAGCCATAACTAGCATTGAAATCCAATGTTTTTCTCTAATTTAAAAAAATCCATGTTATTACGTCACTAAGAGAATATCATAAATTCTAGACATAAATAAGTGATTAAACCTTGACAAACAAACAAGCCATGATCATGATTTAGCTCTCAAGCAACCTATAAGACTTAGTGAATTTTTTTCTAGCATACAAATCAATTCGTTAGAACATAACATTCCTCTATACGACATCACTACACTCAAATCAACATCACAAATTAATCGGAAAAGCAACCTAAGGGATCATGATAAAATGCCAATGCAACTATATGAAACATACTAATCATGATAAAAAAATACGCAAAACAAAAATGAAAATAAAAATAAATAACTACATGACAAATATGTAAACTATTTGAACTAAACTATCATGAATATGCATCTATATTGACTCACACACAAATATTCCTTAACTACCACCCCTAAACTTAAAAATTTCACTTTCCTCAATGAAGATAATAGCAAGGAATCAAGGAATACATACTCGGAATTAGAATGGTCATCACCCTCCGCGGGTGGAGTGTCAGGAGGCGGGTACACAGAATCCTCTCCAAAAATTGGCCACCGTATGTCAACCCCCGTGGCTCTAAAAGCTGTACCCAATGCCTGAGTAAGATCCTATGCAAACCTGCTCTGGATGTCATACATCACATCCATCATCCTCATCAAATGCCTATACTATGCTAAACCTAAACCAGCACTGTCCTCTTCCTTCTAATGTTGTTGCTGCTGTGAAGAACCGGCCTCACCCATCTGATATCTCCATGCTGCTTTGCGTACCTGAGTCGAACCACCAGCATACGTCTGATCGGCTGGCTGGCCCTCCGGCAAATGGTCATAGGTGTACCCAAGAACCTTCCATCAGCCTTCCCACCAAACCACTCCTGTATCACTGCGATCGTAGAACTTTCGATGGGGGCCCTCGGTAACTGAAGCTTCTCGTGTGCGGGCTAATAAACTCCCATCGCAACACAAAGCTTGGTCATAATCGAGGCATAAGAGATAGACCCCGTAGTACTTCCATGCAAAAACCTCAAAATACCCTGATAAATAATGATACTGAGATCCACATAATCTCCCTGTAAAAATTCCCCATAAAAACTTTGCATGATCCATAGTCACATCATGCACATGAGAAGACGACATGATATTCGCACAAATAAAAGCATCCAAGCACGGGCGAACCTATTCATACAAGAAGCGGGGAAATTGGCATGCTCGTTTGATCCCCTCTTGAACTTCCAATGTATATTTGGGACACAAAGCATAGCCACAATCAAGTCCAAATCAAAATCCTCCCCCCGTCTTATTCACCCACCCCGCTTGAGTAGGCTGTCTCTCGGGTTGGTTGATCATCCTGCAAATAGCCTCAGGAGTGTAGTCCACTGTCAACCCATGCACCACCGAATACGCACTCTTCTCAGCTTTTGTATTTGCATAGAACTCGTCCAAGATCATCTCGAGAAACTTACCATCCTTACCTGAAGGTAGAAAACCCCTCTCTTTCTCTATCGTCTTTAATAATAGCCTTGTGTATTCCGCTTCAGCCTCCGGAGTAACAAATTGTGGCCTCATACCCCTAACACTCGAAGAATCGGTAGTGGCGGGGTTAGTAATGATGCTAACTTGAGTGTGTGCTCTCTTTGGTACCATTGGATTTGATAAATTGAGAAAATAGAGGTTTGAAGAGAGATTTAGGGTTTGAGAATAAAAAATATGGTGGAGAGAGATGTATGTAGGTGTATATATATATAGGGAATTAGAATTAGGAATAGAATAGAAGTGGGATATGAATATGGTATTAGTGGGGGTAATAGGATGTTTTGAGGGCTGCATATTCGAGAATAAGGAAGGGAATAAACTTATATTGAACTCTAATTGTATTTTTAATTTTCTGGCTTTTTAATTTTTTTCGAGTCCAGGGCCTCAGCACGGCCGCCCCGCCAGGCAACGTAGGCGGGCCGTGTTTTTGTTCATACAGCGCGGCCGCCCCGCTTCCCAGTGTGGGCGCGCCATGCTTCTGTAGTTTCAGCACGGTCTCCCCGCTTCCCAGTGTGGGCATGTCGTGCTTCTGAAAAAACCCCTGTTTTTTTCCGATTTTCTGATTTTTTTGTGTTTTTCTTCTGTTTTTTTCCTTAATTCTTCCTACTAATGTACAACAAACTTAGGTTGCCTCCTAAGAAGCGCTTGGTTTATGTCGCTAGCTTGACGTAGAATTCCGAGATCAAGTTGATAATAAAACGGCACTAACCACCTCACAGTTTGCCATATCTCCATAGTAATCCTTCAGACACTATCCATTTACCTTGAATGCTTAACCTAGATCATTCTCAAAAATTTCCACCGCTCCATGTGGAAACACAGTTATAACAACAAATGGCCCTGACCATCTTGACTTCAACTTTCCAGGAAAAAGACGGAGACGAGAGTTGAACAAAAGAACTTATTGCCTCGCTATAAATAATTTGAGAACTAGACCTCTATCATGCCACCTCTTAACTTTCTCCTTATACATTTGGTTGTTCTCATATGCTTGAAGACGGAACTCATCAAGTTCATTCAATTGAAGCATCTTTTTCTTACCAGTTGCGTCCATATCAAGGTTCAATTTCTTCAAAGCCCAATATGCCTTGTGCTCTAGCTTCACAGGTAAATGACATCCTTTACCATAAATTAATTGAAATGGTGACATACCTAGCGGAGTCTTGAATGCTGTTTGATAGGCCCAAACAGCTTCATCCAGCTTTAAAGACCAATCCTTTCTCGATGGACATACAACTTTCTCTAGAATACGCTTGATCCTCTCTGTTAGACACCTCAGCTTGACCATTAGTCTGAGGATGGTAGGCTGTAGCAATGCGATGATTCATATTATATCTTTGCATCATAGCAGTGAACTTGCGATTACAGAAATACGATCCCTCGTCACTGATTATGACTCTTGGAGTCCCAAAACTTATGAACATTTGTTTATCAAGAAAATTGAGCACTACCTTCGTATCATTCGTTGGAAAAGCCTTGACTTCGACCTATTTTGAGACATAATCAACTGCCAACAAGATATACTGATTATTACAAGATGAGACAAATGGCCCCATGAAGTCAATTCTCCAAACATCGAAGACCTTAACTTCGAGAAGCACATTAAGAGGCATCTCATCCTTCTTTGACATATTACCAACACGCTGACAACGATCACAATTAAAAATGAACTGATGTGCATCCTAAACAATGTAGGCCAGAAGAATCCTGCTTGAAGGATACGAGCTGCTGTCTTTTCTCCACCATAGTAGCCTCCATAGATAGTTGAATGGCAGTCTCGCAAGATACCCTCCGTCTCACTGTACAGAATACATCTCCTGATGACTTGGTCAGCTCCTTGCCGAAACAAAAATGTCTCATCACACATGTACCACTTCACCTCATGAAGAAACTTCTTCCTTTGAGCACTAGATAATTCCGGAAGCATAATGTTGCTCATAAGGTAGTTCACAATGTCTGCGAACCACTGTTCTTCCTCTTGCACCCCAAACAACTGTTCATCAGGAAAAGACTCATTTATCAATGTCTTATCCTGTAAAGCTGTACTTGGATCTTCTAAACGAGAGAGATGATTAGTAACTTGATTCTCAGTACCTTTTCTATCCTTGATCTCCAACTCAAACTCCTGAAATAAAAGAACCCATCGAATCAATCTAGGCTTTGAGTCCTTCTTCGAGATGAGATAACGAATCGCAGTATGACAGGTGAAAACTGTCACCTTCGTCCCAAGCAAATAAGATCAAAACTTCGCAAAACCATAGACAATGGTCAATAGCTCTTTCTTAGTTGTAGTGTATTTCAGTTGAGCACCATTTAAGATCTTACTAGCATAGTAGACCACATGAAATATATTGTTCTTCCTTTTCCCAAGGACCACTTATGACGCCCTCCAAACCCGTGTCAGAAGTTTGGGGTTCACAACAAACACACCCCCAATATATAAACATGTTTATGAAAGTAATATATGCAATGACCCTACTTACCATAACCACGCATCGCAACAGGTTAAAGTATGAAAACAATCCACCATATTAACTTTTATTACAGCGTACCAAATCCCAACTGATTCAACTTACAATTGAAAGTGAAAACATTCTTACAAGCTTACATAACTCAAAACTAAACATAAAGCTCCTTCTATCTCATTCCAGCTTAACCTAGAATGCTAGCTCGCACACTGGTCTGGGAATCCTCGTTACCAACCATTTTCTTTTTAACTGTGGAATAACATAAACAGATTTGCAATAGTGAGCTAACTAGCTCAGCAAGTCATAATAGCAATAATTGAGGTTAAACAATGATTAATTCAAATGATTCAGAAGAATCAAGTTTCTGGATAAGCAATGATTGGAATTGGATATTCACTTTTCATTTTAAAAACCAAGGTTAGGCTACTGATCAGTCACGCACTAACCCCGAGCAAGGCACACAACTCTGCTCTCTATACTGGATATAAGGAACGCATTGGCCTAATATGACCACGAATCTAGTCTGACCACAAATCTGGTCCACATTTATAAAACCATCAAATTCTAAAACGATTCAATATGATAACCGTTATAATTCAATAAAATAGAATCATAATTAACATGGATAAAGCATTTACCTCGGAGCAGAAGACATTTCATAAGTATCACCAGGGTATATCAAGGTGTATATATGAATAACAGCTTCAAGCATGTTGAAGAATCAGGTATCTGATGAACAATGGTTCAATGATAAAATAGGGTATAGATCTTTGATGTTCTAGGGTATGATAGGGTATATAAGTTTCTGTATGCTCAAGTAATTCTGTTTCAGTATTTGGTTTATGGTGTGTATATATTTGTGGAGTAGTGCCATATTTGTATGGTTTAATATTTGGGAAATCAACCGTCGGTGGTTTACCAAAAATAAAGCTTATAGCTCAAGTTCAATGATATGATCGGGGTTTAAGGTTGAACAGTTTAAAGCGCTTGCAATGCAAAACATGACTCATTTTGAATACTAGCAACATGTTTTGAGAAATTTGAGAAATATTTGCAATATATCTTGAAGAAGGTTCAGAAGTACTTTCCTTATCACATATGATTTCCAACTTTACTTGTACTCATCTAACAGTTCTATTCATCAATCACTTTCATTCTTTTTCTATATCTTGCTTCTATTCATCGATCACTTGCCTTCTTTTTCTACGTTTCAATTCTATTTACTGATCACTGGTTTTCTTTTTCCATGCCTCTCTTATTTTATAAAATTTGGGACGTTATGGATGATTAAACTGGATTTTACGCGTCGAGAGCTTCAATTTGATTATGAAGAACGTGAAGAACACTCATCGGTTTCTCTCGATAATTATGAAATTTTAATATATAAAATGTTTTTCTTTTGAAAATAAAATATTGTAAATGCTATTTATATTTACAGAATATTAGGACCTCGTTGGATCATATCGGATCCGAAAATAGATTACTTAGCCGCCAAGTAAGTATAAAAACGATCCAATTTGATACCCGTATTGGATAATTATCAAAAGCGGGCCTCTTATAAAATATCTTATACGAAGAGAATATAATAATATCCCGTCTTTCAAGAATACAGGTTTTATTGATTTATCAAAACGATTATCATGTTACGACCGATATTTCTAAATCCTATCTATATATAATTGTGTGTTTATAATTAAAATTTAAATTGTGTGGAATTATAAATATGGATGATCTATATGACTGAGTGCCTATAAACTAAGTGTTTTATGTATTAGTTTATATAAAAAATTTTGAAAAGAAAATCTTATCATTTAGTATTTTTAAATGAAAATCAAAAGTACTTCATTTTATATCATTAAATTTCTAAAATCATAAGCTATTTTGTGATTTATGGAGGTGCGTTTATATTTATAAAAATTGTTTTATATAAATTAGTTGATTTTTAAATTGCAAATTACTTAGTTGCCCATTCATGCAAATACCGTCCAATTCAATTTAAAGGGCGTAAGAGACAATTTATACCTCACTAACCTTCTTCTATCCACCAAAAGATTAAACTACCCTTGCATGCACTTTTGCTTGGTTATTGGAGAAGGGCACTTTAGTACATTCCAAATTCCACTATTGAATTAGTGCATGATGAACCATAAAGAGAGGATTTAACCCAAAACCACACTCCACTCAAGCTCATCATTTTCACTCTCAAATTTTCTCTCATCCCCCTCTCTTTTTCTTCATTCGGCCGAAGTCCCTTCCCCCATTCCCTTCAATTTTTCTTCATCAAATCCTTGCCATTCTGGTATAATTCCATTAAACATTCATATAATATACACTTTACAATAAGTTCCATGCTTAGGAGATGAAGTTTAATGCTTGCATGTCTTGATTTTATGTGATCTCCAAAGAGAAACTCTTAATTCATGTGGATTAAAGAGTTCTCTATGAGATATACTTTTTATGTGCCTAAACTAAATGTTTCCATGAATAAAACTCTTTTAAAACCTTTGCATGCTACTGATCTTTAGTTGTAAAGTCATATTCTACTTTGCATGTTAGAGATAGGGCATTATTTTCAAGTATAACCATGTTATATATGCTCTTCTTTTCGAAAATGTTAATGCATGCTTAGTTTGTGTTAAATTCGACCTTATATGTGCTTAAAATGAATTTTTTTCCTTGATATTATGCTTGATCTTAGTTTTTAAAAGGCAGTGTGCATGATCTTTTGAAGTAGTTAAGTATTTTAAGTCGAATTTATGAATTGATAACCCTCTTGTTTAGTCGAAGTTGATTTAGCGATCATCTTGAGTTGCATGTTAAGTTTTATTTTGCATGTTGGTACTATAGGGAATGGATGATCTCCATTATTGATTGAGTCCTTATTTTAGAGTCTTATAGTAGTAAATTTGCCTTGGTTGAGATTTAATTCGTGATTTTAAAGTGGGAGTTAAGGTGGAAAGGCTAGCATAGAATCCTGAAATTTTTTCCAGATTTGCATGTGAGTTTGTGTTGATTTTGAATGGGCATTTCTTAAGAATTGTCAGGCCCAAGCCACGGGGAGTTAAGACTTGGGGTATAATTGAGTCTAGAAGTCACAAATTAGAGAAACCCAACCATTTAGTGAGGTGCACACACCAAAATTTAGAATCTGTCCGGCAGGGGACAGTTTTGTTGCAACTTAGAAATGAGGAGTTTTGACCATGTCATGGGTAGGCCCTCACTAGGATTTGGTTAGCCCTAGTTAGAGGGAGTGTCCGAGGAGTTTTTCCAGCCATATTTCATAGGAATTGAGTTAGAATCATGTGTCATAAGTTAGTGCAAAACAGGACACTTTTATGTCCAGAAAACAGGGGAACATTGGACTTTAAGCTTAGGCCCAGGTATGCCCAAGCTAGGCCCTTGAGCCACACCAAGTTTGAGAGTTTCCTTGTGGTCAGAAGAGTCTAGTGTAGAAGTTTTAGAGGTAAACTTGAAGTGTAAGTGTGTCAATTTTACTTATAAACCCATTGGTGTCACCCTGAAATCACTATAATGAGAAAAATCACTTAACCTTTAGTTTTAGGGCACTTATGAGTTCTAGGTTGATCACCATAGTGGTAAGATAGTATGAGGTCAGTAGAGTGTAAGGCCTGAGTCAGGGTCCATAAGAACTTGATGGTTTAGAAAAGGCACTTCGAGTTATGAGGACGATATTAAGAGTTTTGGATAGTTTAGCATAACTAAGTGACTTGAGTAAGTGGAGTGAGATCATCCAAGCCTAGTGATGCAATATAGTGTGTATGGATATATTATTATGTACTTAAATGTGCTATGTGAACATGAGTGGCTATGTGAACTATTATTCTTATAAGGTAATTATAAGCGTTTATATGTATATAGGCCTAAGTGCTAATGTGCGTAATTTCGGTTTATAATTAGGTTGAGTTAGTGAGTATATATTATAATGAGGATATTATTATTTTATGTAGGCTCTCGATACGAGGGTAAAATTTCCATTAAAGTCGAGTGAAGCTCCAGTTGCTCCCACCTGCCAGTCAAGTCAAGCCTTTCTCAAGGCAAGTGTTTCTACCTACCCTTTTGTTTATACTGCAAGATAGTGTTAGCCCAGCATTTATATATGATGTGAGTTTTGTAATTCACCTTGATATATATGATCTAAGTGGTTTCAAATCTATCTTTCATATTATATGCATATGCCATGAACCCTCAAGTATCTATTGCAAGTAGTTTAACTTTGCTCGGAGATTTCTATGCAAGTAATTCACAAGTCATACCATGCTAATATACCAAGTAATTGTGATGTGGAACCCTGTGCAAGTTATACTCAGTAACCTTATCTTGATACCTAAAAGTCAGTTATCCCTTAAAAGTCGTTCATGATTGCTTGATAACCCTATTTTTACCCCTAAAACATGATACCCTGTTATAGTTTGAACTGATGCTCACCTTCTTTATATTTCAATACCTATGTCTTATCTGGAGCCATTACCTTGAACCTAGTTTGACTTAGTTCATTCATACTATCCGATAACCCTGCTAAATCTCATTGTCAAATTTCTTGTGAATGGAAACCTTGCAATTCCCTTGATAAAGTATAGTCTAGTTGATCATGGCCTTGAAATTTAGTGGACCTATTCCCTGTGCTTCAAGTTGATCTAGAACCCTTGATAAAGATGCTCACTGTTTAAGAAATTAACCGTCACTTGGCATTAGTTGTTTTTAAAATTAAAAGTTAAAATTTGGATTTCCAGTCCGAAAGGGGGACAAATATTTTCTTTAGATAGTGGATCTAGACTGAGACGCAAGTCTTTTCCGCTCTTAATTTGTAGGCTTAAAAGTTGCCTAAGGATCCCATTAATTTTCTAGGACCCAGAGAAGTTCGGGATTACTTCGCGGCTGATCACCGACTGTAATCCGTAGCGTCATAAAATGGTTTTTGATAAGGAAATGGTTTTGAATGGTTTTATTACAAGAAAAGTAGCCATTACCCTGAAAGTTTATCTCTTGATACCTTATTGTTGAATCTTTCAATTCCATTATTAATGTTTTATTCTTGTTTATGTATATTATAGCGCTTGTTGAGCATTTGGCTCACTACTTGCTTACCCTAATATTACAGCTAGTAGATATGGTTAGATTCAAGAGGACAGCGCGTAAGACTTGTCATGCTGATTCGTATGTTCGAGTTCAGGTAGATTAGTGATCATTTTGTGTGAGGAGTCGATATTAAAATCAGGTTATAAAAGTTAATAGTGTTGGGCTGTTCCAAACCCTAAAATGTAAAGATCTTTGATTCAAATTTATTTACTTCCTTTGGTTAACTAATATAATTACTCGTATATTGTCTTTTGTAAATGTTTGGGGCGTGACAGGTTTTGGTATCAGAGCTACGGTTTAGAGTCCTCGGACAGCCCAAATAGGTTATATATGTATATAGGTTTATAGAATATTATATGAGAGTGTAGGTATAGGATATTCGAGTCGTTCGCTACTAATTCTCTTATATATATATATGCATTATTTGGCAGCAAAGGGCGCATTCCTCATCATCTTCTGAACCGTCTGACACAATTGTTTTCTCCGTGTAAGCTGAGTTGAGGCGTGAGTTCGACAGGCTTCGGGGCAAGTACGATCGAATGTTAGAGCGATTGAAGAACGTGTATCCGGACAGCCGAAACTATGAAGGAAAGCCTAAGGAGCAGATGACTGTGAGACTTGAGACCTTGGTTCAGTACGTTAACACTAAGCTTGATGAGATGCCATCGCACCGAGACCGTACCGGCCAGTATACTATCCAGATGATTGTGGACGAGCTCCAGTGCATTGTGAAGACGCTTCGTGAAGAGAAGACTACTGGATGCCGTTCTGATGGAGTGGAGCCTTAGTTCTTTCTATTATCTACTTTTCATGTCGTTGTATTGTTGGACTTTGTAGAATTCCCTGTTGTTTCCTTTAATTAAGCATATTATCCCTAGATTCAGACTCTATTCCAATCTGGATGTACCTTGACCCTAATTTCGATAATTATGCACTATCGTTCTATTTGCTTTCAATTATTCTTATGCTTTTATATGCATCACCCTTATTGTTCAATTTGAAACCCGATTGAATGAATATAATTTTACTTGTGACACCATAACCTTGAAATTTTATGTATTTTTCATACCTGTTTTGATATAACTTCTATTTCAGGATCATGCCACCTAAAAAGAAGAACCCGACAACAACTTCTACCATAGATCCTAATATTCTTCGACTTCTGGAAACCTTACAACAACAAACAAACGCTATAGCTCAACAACAACTAACTCTTCAACAACAATTCAAAAACCAAGATAACCATGAACCACGCCAACCATCTGATCAGAAGAAGCCATATGCTACTTATTTTCTGAAAGGAGGAGTCATCTATTGGTGGGATTCAGTGAAAGCTGTGGAGACAAATCAGTCGGTTTCTTGGGAAAGGTTTAAAAGGTTATTACAGGAAAAGTATTATCCTAAGTACATGCAGAATCAGATGGAGCTTAAATTTCTTGAATTGAAGCAAGGAAGTATGTCTGTATTGGAGTACGAGAAGAAGTTTATGGAGCTATCAAGGTTTGTGACGAAGTATACAAACACTGAGGAAGAGAAAGTAAAGAGATTCCAACAAGGATTAGATCCTTGGATCAGAGATAGAGTGGCTATGTTTGAGCTTGATACTTATGCTGGAGTAGTACAGAAGGCTTCTGTGATTGAGAGTAATGGGATACAGTCAAGGAAAGAAAAGGATAACAAGAAGAGAAAAGTTCCATTTTATGAAGAGAAGTCTGAAGCCGGAAGCTCACAAGACAGGAGTGTGAAAAGGATTGGATTCCATAAAGGCGGAAATTTTTAGAAGAAGAAAAATTTGAACAAGAGACAAGATTCTAAGGGGGACAACCAGCCAAGCCAAGGACAAGTTGGAGAAAATAGATTTCAGAGATCAGAGTGCAAGCATTATGGAAAAAGACATCCAAGAGTGTGTAATAAGTTAAATATGACATGCTATAGATACAATCAGAAGGGACACTTGGCTAACGAGTGTAAGATACCGAAGTCGGGAGTTACATGCTATAAGTGTTGAAAGACTGGACATATAGCTAAGGAATGCAAGTCAACCGGACCAGTCAAGGCTTTGATGAACATGGAAAGTACTAGTGCAAGCATGCCAACTGAGGTATTGGCATTACCTCCACCATCTACCACAACTCCGCAAGCGACAACAAGGACATTTGATTTAAAGATGAAGGACGCTGTTCAGAATTCTGAGGTGATAGCAGGTAAACTTTTAATGAATAATGTTGAAGCTAAGGTATTGAATGATTCTGGAGCTACTAGATCTTTTATATCAGAAACTTTTGTTGATAAACTTATATGTGATAAAATGACCCTGAACGAGGTAATAGATGTGGTAATTGCGAACCAAGAGAAGATTCCTGTAAGTCAATTATGTCCTAAGTGTGAGATTGATATTTCGAGGCATAAATTTTTCAGTAGACTTGATACTTTTCAAGTTAGGGGAGTTTGACATAATCTTAGACAAGGATTGGTTAGGGAAGAATAACGCCCAGATAGACTGTAAATCTAAGAAAGTATATTTAAAGACAGAGGTTGGAGAGAAAGTGGTATTTAAGGGTCAGAGATAAGAGCGATTGTTTCTTATAATCGTCCAGGCTAAGAAATTGCTTAGGAGAGGTTGTGATACGTTCCTAGCCTATGTAGTAGATTTAGAAAGAGAGAGCATCAGCATGGAAGATATCCCCGTAGTTAACTAATTTCCAGATGTGTTTCCAGATAAACTACCAGGTTTATCGCCCGATCGACAGATTGAGTTTGAGATCAACCTTTCTCCAGGCACGGAACCAGTTTTGAAGGCACCTGTTAGTCCCTAACAATACAACAAGAATTACAGAAGGGGTGTTGAATGTAATTCTGGCTACTTTTGAGATTAATTAAAAGTGGTTCCAACTTAACAATATATAAGTGTTTTATTTACAAAATGCGGAATGGAGAGTTAGATAAATCAAAACACAAGTCTTTAAAAACTTTCTGGTGGATTTGAATGTATCAACCATATATATATATATATATATATATATATATATATATATCAAGAGAACCCTGTGAAGCTTGAATAGCTCACAGCTGCTTACAAATATGAACAACTAAACTTACAGAGAAATGCTACAGGATACAGCTTACAATTGTTTCTCTTAGAATATATTTGCTTAGTCTTCTTGTTGTTCTACTTGCTACTCTTGATTTATATATCACCAAGATTACATAGTAATAAGACAAGATAATAAAACAAAACCTATCAAGTCTAATACTATGTTGGTTCACTACTTTATTCCAGCATCTTTGAATATCTTCATAATAACATGGAAATGGTAATGCTTCTTTGTTCTCAAAAACCTAGTTGAATAGGCTGCCACATTCCTTTTGCAAACACTCGACGCATGTGACTGTGTAGTCACTGTCAACAGATGTTTGAATTGATCATTCGTCGGGTACATGATTATCATCCGTCGGGTTGCCTGGTTGATCATCCATCAGGAGCTTTGTTAATCATCCGTCGGTAGCTTTGTTAATCATCCGTCGGGTAGCTATTTGACACTTGACTTCATTTCACTTATGCAGAATTACAAGACATCTTTTATTTACAATTAATCAACCTATTTTGCATATCTAATTAAAGTCAACATGACTTATATGCTACTACAGAATCTATACAAAGGTGTTTGTAGAAATGTGCTACATTACTTATTATTACATAAGCTACTCACTCGATGGATGTCGAATCATCATCCGTCGGGACTATATTGAGTCATCCGTCGGGACTATATTTGAACATCCGTCGAGTGCTACATTTTTGACTAAGTTGAATCTACTAAGGTGTTTTGTTAATGTAATCATCAAGTTCACAACATATTCCCAACAACACCTTATACAATGGCACCAGCAGAAATGAAAGAGTTAGCGAGCCAGCTACAGGAATTGTTGGACAAAGGAGTGATACAGCCAAGTATGTCACCATGGGGAGAACATGTTATATTCGTAAAGAAGAAGGATGGAAGCATGAGGTTATATATAGACTATCGGGAGTTGAATAAGATGACGATTAAGAACTGTTACCCGCTACCAAGGATAAATGATTTATTTGATCAGCTGAAAGAAGCTAAGTACTTTTCCAAGATTGATTTAAGATCAGGATACCATCAATTGAAGATCAAAGAAGACAACATCCCGAAGACAGCATTCAGGATAAGATACAGACATTATGAATTCTTAGTAATGCCTTTTGGGTTGACTAATGCTCCTACAGCATTTATAAATCTGAACTTGTGTCCCTACACCTCTTGGCTGAGAGCTTGTTTCAATGGTAACATCCTTTTGGGAGGATGAAACCAGTAATGAGCTAATGTCCTTATTAAGCACTGCAGTTTGTTGAGAAACTGCAGTGTGGCTAGGCTGGGAAACACTCAGCTCTCCAACCTTATCCTTAGGGCTTCTTTGATTTTCACCCTGTCCCTCACCATTCTTTCCCACCTTCACACTCCCCTCTTTGTGTTTAGTGGATTTTACAACTGGCATTTTTTGAGAGACACCAGAGGGGGCTTTCTTTGTCTTTAGTTTTGAAACTTTAGATTTGGTATCTTGGGTAGGCATCTGTCTGGTCATTGACACATATGCCACTGCTACACTAGATGGAAAAGAAATGGTTGAGGTTAGAAGAGTAGAGACAGCTGAGATTACCTCAGTTACCTGAGGTGCCTCCATTACTGGAAAGTAGAAGAGTGGCACCTCTTTGTGGTGGTTTGCTCTGCTTAAATCTGCAATAATTCTTCTTTCTTGAACCCAACAATCTAACTTGTTGGTTGGGTTCTCAAGCACAATGTCCTCAGAGAGGTGGTTAGCAAGCATCATGAAAAATCTAGCATAATAAACATTCTTACCCCTCTTATTATGCTCCCCTAACTTAAACCCCGGCTCAAATAAGACTAGATCACTATAGTTGAAGAATTTATCAGTTACTAGCATGTAAAGCATATTGAGCATGGAGATATTAACTGAATCAAAATTGCTAATTTTACCAGAAAATACTTTAGTAACTACATCACACTGATAACTCCATTCCTTCCTAAGACCCAACCTCCTAATTTCACTTAACTTAGAAGTAGAGAGTGCATAGCCCATGGAATTAAGCATATTAACAATGTCAGTGTCTGTGTGTGGAGAAGTTACAGTATTATCAGGAAACTTAAAACATGCTTTAATAATATCACTATTAACACAGAATTCCTTACATTTAATCATGAAAATGATGGACTTGTCGGTTGAGTTGTACACTGCAGTTGTCCACATTTCTTCAACAACCTCACAGTAAATGGTGGGTGATTCCAGCATGGCATAGTTGAGTTTGCAGTTCTTCACAAAATCCATCACTTTGTGGTAATCGCCAGATTGTTGAATCCCCTTGTTCACTAGAGCCATGAAATTGTTCTTTTCATAGATAAAACCAGTTTGAGACATGATTTTGACGACTGGTGCCATTGTTAGAGAGTAAGAACTTGCAGAGAGAGAGTAATTACTTTTGAGAAAGAGTCAAGTTAGAGCAGATGAATTGAGAATGCTAAAAGAAAAGAAATAAAAATGAATTTTGCTTTTATACTATCTCAAAAATAACTGTCAAAAGTAATAAAGTAAAATAAAGTGACTAATAAAAATTGCCCAAAATAGTCGTTTAAAAATAAACTGAAAAAAATTACATCACTTATCCGTCGTGTTATGGTTACAAACTGTAAGTATACTCGATGGATAATGTTCAGAAAATTAACGGCTAAGAATGAGACAATACGACGGATGATGATAAATCAGTTATCCGTCGAGATATAAAATATTCCAGAAAAGTAATTGATTTTGTTAACAAATTGTATATCGACAGATGATCAAACTCGATGGATAATGATCATCCGTCGGGGTGTAAATTTTGGCTTAGCCAAAATTTCATCCAAGACTGAAAAATCAATTAAATTTCTGGCTGCATTACAACTTGCAAAGTATCTGAAAATATTCAAGAGTAATTAAGGATACCTAACTCACTTACCAACTTTGAGAAGGTGGATTCATCCAGTGGCTTGGTAAATATTCAAGAGTAATTAAGCATACCTAACCATTCATTACATGTTCCCTTATGAAGTGATACTTGATGTCTATGTGCTTTGTTCTTGAGTGCTGTACTAGATTCTCAGTAATGGCAATTGCACATGTGTTATCACAGAAAATAGGAATCCTTTCCACTTGCAGACCATAGTCTAGCAATTGGTTTTTCATCCACAAAATATGTGCACAACAGCTGTCAGCAACAATATTTTTAGCTTCAGCTGTGAAACTGAATTTTGCTTCTTACTGAACCAGGACACAAGCTTGTTTCCTAGAAATTGGCAGGTTCCTGTTATACTTTTTCTATCAATTCTACAACCTGCATAATCTACATTTGAATAACCAGTTAGATCAAAACCAGAATCTCTAGGGTACCAAATGCCAAGTTTTGGTGTTCCCTTGAGATATCTGAAAATTCTCTTAATAGAAATTAATGAGATTCTCTAGGATCAGCCTGAAATCTAGCACACAGACATGTAGCAAATATTATATTTGGCCTACTAGCTGTTAAGTATAGAAGTGAGCCAACCATGCCTCTGTAATTTGAAATATTCACAGACTTTTCAGTAGTGTTTAATTCAAGTTTAGTTGCAGTAGCCATGTGAGTTTTTGCAGATGTGCAATCTATTAGTTCAAACTTCTTTAAAAGATCATAAATGTATTTAGTTTGACTAATGAATATTCCATCACTAACTTGCTTAAATTGCAACCCAAGAAAGTAAGTTAGTTCTCCCATCATGCTCATTTCATACTTACTTTGCATCAATTTGGCAAACTTCTTGCAAAGTTTTTCATCTGTAGAGCCAAAAATAATGTCATCTACATAAATTTGAACAAGTAGGCTAGAGCCATTAACATTTCTAAAGAATAAAGTTTTGTCTACAGTACCTCTAGTGAAGTGATTCTCTAAAAGAAACTTTGACAAAGTGTCATACCAGGCTCTAAGTGCTTGCTTCAATCCATAGAGTGCTTTCAAAAGATAGTATACATGATCAGGTAGATTTGGATCTTCAAAACCAGGAGGCTGACTGACATAGACTTCCTCCTCCAAATCTCCATTTAGAAAGGCACTCTTGACATCCATTTGATAGACCTTAAAATTGGCATGGGCTGCATAGGCTAAAAAGATCCTGATGGCTTCAAGTCTTGCAACAGGAGCAAAGGTTTCATCAAAATCTATTCCTTCTTGTTGATAGTAGCCCTTAGCAACCAATCTAGCTTTGTTCCTGACTACTATGCCATTTTCATCCAACTTGTTTCTGAATACCCATTTGGTGTCTATTGGATTTTTTCCTTTAGGCTTGGGTACAAGCTTCTATACATTATTCCTTTTAAATTGGTTTAGCTCCTCCTGTATAGCTAAAATCCAATCAGGATCCAACAAAGCTTCTTCTACCTTCTTTGGTTCTTCCTTGGATAGGAAACTGCTATATAGACATTCTTCTTGAGTTGCTTTCCTTGTTTGAACTCTAGAAGATACATCACCAATGATGAGCTCAAATGGGTGATCCTTTGTCCATTTTCTTTGTTGAGGTAGATTATCTCTAGATGAAGAGGCCTCATTGTTGTCTTGGTGTGTGATTGAGTTTTGATTATTGGAAACTCCACCTGAGTTTGTAAATCTATGATTTGAAAAAGAGGGACTTTGGTGTGAGTGATCTATTCTGACTTTCAGCTTCTTTTGATGACCCGACGGATAGTGAATTTTGAGTTCCGGCGGATGAAGCTGATTGTCTCCCGATGATGATTCAGATTGTCTACCGATGGATGAAGCATTTTGTAACTCGATGGATGTTGAGATATTAGCTTCATTGGTTGTAGATTTTTCTGCACTATCCTTAGTTGTAGTTTCTTGAACACTTTCATCATCATTGTCATCACTAACCATCTCTACATTGTCAAATTTGAGGCTCTCATGATAATCTCCATCTTGCAGTCCTTCAATCTTTTTATCATCAAACACAACATGTATTGATTCCATAATAATGTTGGTTCTCAGATTGTAGACTCTGTATGCTTTACCAACAGCATATCCAACAAAAATTCCTTCATCTGCTTTAGCATAAAACTTCCCATTTTGATCAGTTTGATTTCTCAAGATATAACATTTGCAGCCAAAGACATGCAGAAAATTTAGAGTTGGCTTCTTGTTCTTGAACAATTGGTAGGGAGTCATGCATTTTGCCTGATTAATCAAAGAAATATTCTGAGTGTAGTATGCAGTATTTACAGCTTCAACCCAGAAATATGTTGGTAACTTTGATTCTTCAAGCATTGTCCTTGCAGCTTCAATAAGTGATCTGTTCTTTCTTTCTACTACTCTATTTTGTTGTGGAGTTCTTGCTGCTGAAAACTCATGCATAATCCCTTTCTCTTCACAGAATACTCTCATAACAGAATTCTTGAACTCAGTCCCATTATCACTCCTGATTCTTCTAACTTTGAAATCAGGATGATTGTTGACTTGCCTTATGTGATTGATGATGATTTCACTAGCCTCATCTTTAGACTTTAGGAATTATGTCCAAGAGAACTTTGAGAAATCATCTATAATTACTAGGAAAAATCTTTTCCTTGAGATGGACAACACATTGACTGGTCCAAATAAATCCATGTTTAACAGTTGCAAAGGTTCTTCAATTGTTGAATCAAGCTTCTTTCTGAATGATGCTTTGATTTGTTTTCCCTTTTAGAAAGCATCACACGGTCCATCCTCAGAAAACTCCACTTGAGGAATACCTCTAACCAGTTCTTTCTTTACAAGATCATTCATGGTCTTGAAGTTTAGATGGGATAGCTTCTTGTGCCATAGCCAACTTTCATCCTGACTTGCTTTACTGAGAAGACAAGTAACAGATTCTGCATTTGATGAGTTGAAGTCAGCTAGGTACACATTTCCTTTTTTCACTCCAGTGAGAACCACTTTGTTGCTCCTCTTGTTTGTCACAACACAGGCTTCTTTAGTGAAGGTTACTGAATTGCCTTTATCACAAAGTTGGCCGATACTCAACAAATTGTGCTTGAGACCATCCACTAAGGCAACCTCCTCAATGATGACATTGTCTTTTGAAATCAAGCCATATCCCACAGTATAACCCTTGCTGTCATCTCCAAAAGTAATACTTGGGCCAGCTCTTTCCTTGAACTCTGTGAGCAGGGTGGAATCTCCAGTCATGTGTCTTGAACAACCACTGTCCAAGTACCACGGATTCTTTCTGTTTCCCTGATAACTTGAAGAAATTATCTATGTTTCATCAGACTTGGCCATTAGGGCTAGATTGACATAGCTGACATCTTCATCCTCATCCAAACCATCTGCTGCCCAGTCATTTTCTTGTGTAATAAAAGCCCTTTCCTTTTGTTTGAGCAAGTCAAAGTACTTCTGTTTACAATCCACAGGCTCAAACTTCTTTTTGCTGGAATCTGACTTTCTACACTCACTAGAAAAGTGCCCTGCCAAGCCATATTTGAAACACTTGAATTTTGATTTATCCACCATGTTTCTATTTGTCTTAGTTGCTCCAAAGTTCTTCTTGAACTTGAGCTTGGCAAATCTTCTGGAAAGAAATGCTAGATGTTCATCAATATCATCCATATCATCTTGGCTCAAAGAATCTTCATTTTCTGCTACCAGCCCCTTGCCCTTGTTTTCACAGACCTTTGAAGTAGACTCAACATCTTTTATCTTCATCTCCTTCTCTTTCTCTAACTCAGCAACCAGTGCAATGGACCATCCTTTCTTTCTCCCTTTCTCCATTCTTTCATCTTGCTCTATTTCAAGCTCATAAGTCTTTAGAATGCCATAAAGTCTCTCTAGTGTAAACTCCTTGTATTCTTATGAATTTCTCAAGGAGACTGTCATTGGTTTCCATTCTTTTGGAAGGGATCTCAGGAATTTGAGGTTAGAGTCTTTGGTTTGGTAGACTCTTCCATGCAATTTCAGAGCATTTAGCAGCTTTTGAAATCTACTAAAGATATCAGTGAAAGTTTCACCTTCTTCATAGTGGAAATGCTCATATTGCTGAATCAGTACTGTATCTTGTTTTTTCTAACTTGTTCAGTGTCATCACAAATTATTTGAATGGTGTCCCAAACCTTTTTGGCTGTCTTTCAATTGATGATGTTGTCAAACATGTCACCATAAACTCCATTGAATAAGATATTCATGTCCTTCTTGTATTTCCTGACTTTTTCAATATCAGGGTCTGACCATTCATGCCTTGGCTTGGGAACATATGGCTCATTTCCAGTTGCAGCTGTCATTGGTACATGAGGTCCTCTCACTATGCAATGCACATAGGCCTCATCTTGAGAAAGTAAGTGAAGATGCATCTTTATCTTCCAGTGATGGTAATTGTTTTTTTCCAGAAAAGGAATCTTGTCTCCAACATCCTTCTTGTTCATCTTGATGTTTGTTATGATCTTTAAACTCTTTGTGCTTCAAGGGCTTGCTCTGATACCAATTGTTACTCCCTAACAATATAACAAGAATTACAGAAGGGGGGTTGAATGTAATTCTGGCTACTTTTGAGATTAATTAAAAGTGGTTCCAACTTTACAATATATAAGTGTTTGATTTGCAAAATGCGGAATGGAGAGTTAGATAAATCAAAACACAAGTCTTTAAAATCTTTCCGGTGGATTTGAATGTATCCACCAGATATATATATATATATATATATCAAGAGAACCTTGTGAAGCTTGAATAGCGCATAGCTTCTTACAAATATGAACAATTAAACTTATAGAGAAATGCTACTGGATACAGCTTACAATTGTTTCTCTTAGAATATATTTGCTTAGTCTTCTTGTTGTTCTACTTGCTACTCTTGGTTTATATATCACCAAGATTATATAGTAATAAGACAAGATAATAAGACAAAACCTATCAAGTCTAATACCATGCTGCTTCACTACTCTATTCCAGCATCTTTGAATATCTTCAGAATAGCATGGAAAAGGTAATGCTTCTATGTTCTCAAAAACCCAGCTGAATAGGCTGCCACATTCCTTTTGCAAACACTCGATGCATGTGACTGTGTTGTCACTGTCAACAGATGTTTGAATTGATCATCCGTCGGGTACATGATTATCATCCGTCGGGTTGCCTTGTTGATCATCCGTCGGGAGCTTTGTTAATCATCCGTCGGTAGCTTTGTTAATCATCCGTCGGGTAGCTATTTGACACTTGACTTCATTTCACTTATGCAGAATTACAAGACATCTTTTATTTACAATTAATCAACCTACTGCATATCTAATTAAAGTCAACATGACTTATATGCTACTACAGAATCTATACAAAGGTGTTTGCAGAAATGTGCTACGTTACTTATTGTAACATAAGCTACTCACTCGATGGATGTCAAATCATCATCCGTCAAGACTTTATTAAGTCATCCGTCGAGACTGTATTTGAACATCCGTCGAGTGCTACATTTTTCACTAAGTTGAATCGACTAAGGTGTTTTGTTAATATCATCATCAAGTTCATAACATATTCCCAACAGCACCTTATACAATGGCACCAGCAGAAATGAAAGAGTTAGCGAGCCAGCTACAGGAATTGTTGGACAAAGGAGTGATACGGCCAAGTACGTCACCATGGGGAGCACATGTTCTATTCGTAAAGAAGAAGGATGGAAGCATGAGGTTATGTATAGACTATCGGGAGTTGAATAAGATGACGATTAAGAACTGTTACCCGCTACCAATGATAGATGATTTATTTGATCAGCTGAAAGAAGCTAAGTGCTTTTCCAAGATTGATTTAAGATCAGGATACCATCAATTGAAGATCAAAGAAGATGACATCCCGAAGACAGCATTCAGGACAAGATACAGATATTATGAATTCTTAGTAATGCCTTTTGGGTTGACTAATGCTCCTGCAGCATTTATGGATCTGATGAACCGGGCATTTAAAAAGTATTTAGATAAGTTTGTAGTGGTATTCATTGATGATATTCTTATATATTCAAAGTCAGTAGAAGAACATATGCAGCATCTATGGTTAGCATTGGAGATACTTTGAAAAGAGAAGTTGTATGCCAAGTTTTCTAAATGTGAGTTCTGGTTATAGGAAGTTCAATTTTTGGGACATGTTATTGGAAGTGAAGGAGTCAAAGTGGATCCGACAAAGATTGAGGCAATTATGAGTTGGGAGAGACCAAAGACACCTACGGAAGTATGAAGTGTTCTAGTATTGGTGGGATATTATAGAAGGCTTGTTAAAGATTTCTCAAAAATCACCACGCCATTGACTAAGTTCACTAGGAAGAATCGGAAATTTGAATTGAATGCAGAATGTGAAGATAGTTTTCAAGAATTGAAACAGAGGTTGGTTACAGCTCCGGTACTAGTATTACCAGATGATCAAGGAGACTTTGTGATTTTCAGTTATGCTTCACATAAGGGCCTGGGTTGAGTGCTAATGCAACACAACAAGGTGATTGCGTATGCGTCAAGACAGTTAAAACCACATAAATTAAAGTATCCTACACATGACTGGGTATTAGCAGCTATAGTATTTGCGATTGATTCAAACAATTGAAGACATGTTGCGTAGCTGTGCGATTGATTTTGCGGGAAGTTGGGACGACCACCTGCCATTGGTAGAATTCTCCTATAACAACAGCTATCACACCAGTATTGGCATGCCACCATACGAAGCTTTATACGGATGGAAATGCAGATCACCAACCAGCTGGAATGAAGTGGGAGAAAGAAAGATTTTAGGCCCGGAATTGGTGCAACAAATGCATGAGACAGTCAAATTGATTCAAAAGAAATTACTTATTGCTCAAGATAGGCAAAGAAAGTTTGCAGACCCGACACATAAGGATATCAGATTCCTAGTAGGTGAAGCCGTATTGCTGAAAGTATCACCAAGGAAAGGATTGTCTCGATTTGGCAAGAAAGGGAAGTTAGCACCTAGATATATTGATCCTTTGAAGTTTTGAGTCAAGTAAGGAAGGTGGCCTATGAAATAGCTTTGCCGCCTCGGTATCAGCATGTGCGTAACGTGTTTCATGTGTCATTACTTAAGAAGTATAATCCTGATTCCAACCATGTGATAGAATATGAACCTATAGAAATTCAGGCAGACCTGTCATTTATGGTGCAACCTGTCAAAATACTCGACTGGCAAGAGAAGAGTCTTAGAAATAAGTTGGTCAAGTTGGCAAGAGTACTTTGGAGAAATCCCAAGGTTGAAGAGTAAACGTGGGAACTAGATTCAGATATACGTAGCCGGTATCCTCACTTATTCTCCTAGATTCTGAGGACAGAATCCTTTAAGGGGGAAAGGATGTTACGACCGGTATTTCTAAACCCTATCTATATATATTTGTGTGTTTATAATTAAAATTTAAATTATGTGGAATTATAAATGTGGATGATCTATATGACTGAGTGCCTATAAACTAAGTGTTTAATGTATTAGTTTATATAAAAAAAATTGAAAAGAAAATCTTATCATTTAGTATTTTTAAATGATAATCAAAAGTACTTCATTTTATATGAAAAATTGACTTTAAAAATCTTTTAACAATAAACTTTCAAATTTTATATCATTAAATTTCTAAAATCATAAGCTATTTTATGATATTTATTTTGTGATTTATGGAGGTGCATTTATATTTATAAAAATTGTTTTATATAAATTAGTTGATTTTTAAATTTCAAATTACTTAGTTGCCCATGCATGCAAATACCCTCCACACTACTAGAAAATCAGCATTAGACATCGCACATTAGACATCAGTCAGGAAAGTCACTGATGTTAAAAGCATTTTTTACATCACATAAAAAATAAGTGATGTCTTTTTGGTATATTTACATCAGCTTTTCAGTATAGCGATGTCTAAGTTGTTCTTTTAAAAACTATATTACATCAGTTAACATATAAACCGATGTACAATTCACTTTTAACATCGGTTGACATATAAACCGATGTCTAAGCTCAATTTTAAAAAATTAGAGCCCGCTGCTTCTCCCTTTTGCTCCCCGCCCTTAGCCAAATATTTTCCTTTCCCCCTTAGTATATTTCCCCTTCCCGCCTATCACTCATTCACTTTAATAAGATTATAACATAAAATTAAAAATAAATGAAAATCAAAACAAAAACAAAAAATTACAAAACAAAACAGGTTTTGTATTTTCAGACAAAACACTCACCTCATTCCCCCTTTCTCTCGACTGCTCATAGCTAAACCTAGAACTCTCAAATGTATTCAATTTCCGATTAGACCTTCAATCTCCAATTAAAGCTCTCAATTTCTTCAACTCATCTCTTACTTTCTTATTGTCTTTCTTTCAAATGTTCTTTTTTCTCATTTGTTTCAATTTTTGTGACAGATTCGAAGATTAATGAGTGAAGTGTGTTAATTGAAGTTTAAGGTGAGGAGTAGAGTTTGTTGGAGCTTAAATCTTGGAGCTAAGGGTTTGTTAAAGCTTAAAGCTCGGAGCTTGGAGTTAAGTTGGATTTTGGGCTTCGGAGTAAGTTTTTTAGGATTTTGGAGCTTGCTTTGTTAGGTATATTCTTCTTTACATATCTATTTATATTTGTTTGGGTTGCATGTATATATTTGTGTAGTTGTATGTATGCATGTGAAATTGAAATGTGTAGTTGTTGCATGTGTAGTTGTATGTGTAGTTATTTGTCTAAAACTGTTTGCAAATTGTCCTCTTAGAAATTTTTGTATTTTTTTATATTTTATAGACCCCTGTGAAGTTAAAATACGGATGTACATGTAATAACAAGTGCTTGTATATATTTTTGTTTGTGTAGTTTGTAAATATATAGAGGTAAAATATGTTTCATATTGTTTGTTTTAGGTCTAAATTAGAGATTACAAAAGCCACTGAACGCCATCGAAGGAGGTGTTTGGGGCTTGTCGTTGTAAGTAGCATGGTTTATGAGTGAATACTAGATGAAATCTTAAGACTGAGCTATAGTTTCTACATTTTTTTTCATAATTAGAGTGAATATAGGAATTTTATATTGATTATACTAGGTAGTAAATGTACTATAGTATATAGTAAATTAATACTTTATTTGACAATCAGTTAGTTTGAGAATAACATGGACAAATCTTGGATTTTCAAAGATAGGGACACACCTGACTATGAAATCGGGGTTGAAGAGTTTTTGATATTTGTCGAGGAAAATGCTATTGATCCTAAAAAATCCTCTGCCCCTGTAAAAGATGTGCTAACTTCAAAAAATTACAGTTAAGATTATCAGGGGACATTTATATGAAAATGGTTTTAGTCTGGGGTACCTTGATTGGATTTGGCATACACAAGGGTCTGCAAGTAGGTCATCAGTTAAGGGAAAAATGAAGAACCTGATCGGGCTCTTATGTGGCAAAAGGCTCGTAAGGGAAAAATTGATGATGAGGAGGTTGATCCAGAGCTAGCTGAAATAGGGAAAAGAATTATGAGTATTTAACAAGCAACGTTAATTTTTTAATTCAATTCAATTTATTTCTAATTTTAATATTTTTATGAGGAGGTTCATTCAGTTCTGATTTATATGTTAACATTCTCATAACAGGAGAATTTACTGGAGCTGCAAAGTAAGAGGGAATTCACTCCTTCTGGGAGTCAAGATGTGTTAACTACGGCCTTGCAAACTCCCGAACATTCGGGGAGGGTTCGAGGAGTTGGAGGCTTTGTTATCCCATCAATTTTCTTTAATTTACCAAATGGAAAAAGAAGTTGAATAACCAAAGCTGAGTTGTTGGCCCGGGATCGTGAGAGGGATGCAGAGTTGGAGAAGGCCAAGCAAGAGATGGCGAAGGAAATGGAGAAGACAAGGCAGGAGTTGGCTGAACTGAAGGGCTTGCTCAGTAAAGAAAATATTTCATCTCCTCTAGTTTCGGATAAAGCAAGTTATGATGCAAGTGGTGTCAAAGAAGCCAAGGCAGGGGTGGCGAAAGACCTGGAACCACTTATGGTTGATGATCAAATAGATCCTTTTCCACCAGAGAATAAGGTAAAATAACAAGCATGAGTAGTATAATTTTTTAAATTATTGTCTTGTCTTCTTGTCGATAATTTCTGCATTTATATTCTTGTTATTTTATAATTTCATTTTATTTGCAATGCAGATATTTGCATTGCATGGTTTGTGAAAATGAAAATTTGGAGCAATTTGCTTTCTGTGATCTCGGAGTCTCGTTTACCTTGAACATCAATTTTGAAGATAATTTGGTTAGTCGATTTAAAGAGGTAATCCTGATCGTCTCTTTTTTATGCCACATAATAACAAGTAAGTACATAAAAAATGTCTCCAGATTTATTATAAATCGCTTTATTTATTTATTTATAAGCATGAAAATCAAAATGATATGATTCTGATATTAATTCTGTTTATTATAAATATTTATAAAAAATAGCTGCCATCGGATATTGGTTGTGGTTTGGGCGGGCGAGGTTTTCATACTCAATCCTCTGCCTCGTTCAACTACCTTTCCCGAGTTGGAAAAAGCAATATCAAGGTATTTGCATTTAATTTTGAGTGATTATTTTCATTATTAAGATATCAATCAATTTGTGTTATTGATATTGCTAAGATGATAGGGCTGTGATTGCGTTCAATGTTCAGGCCGGAAGGGGAAATAAAGCACCGACTAACAGATATATTACAGTAAGAACCAGGGGCATTAATTTACTTATTAGTCATAGTTTTTTCGGTTAGATAGGGGCATTAATTTACTTATTAACTGGTCTGAGTTTTTTTGATTAAATAGGGATGCCCCAAACAGCCCAGTGGAATTGAATGCGGCTATGTTGTTATGTGGTATATGAAAGAAATTTCCATGGATAATGAAATGACATTTGTGAAAAAGGTATATTTTTGCTAAATTCATTCTTGATCTAATTGGTGTACATATAATTTGTGGTAGAATTTATTGTTACTAATTCATGTGTGTTACACTTTTCAGTGGTCGACGAAGAATCTAAAGGTGACTGTTCCCAAGGCTGAGCTGGACAAGGTTCGATGTGAGACTCTTGGCCATATCGAGTCCTTCTTATAAAAAGGCCTAATCTGCAGCTCCGTTATGTGGACTGAATTTGTAAGAGCTACTAGTGGTTTTTGTTGATAAATGGGGGAACTTTAGTTGGTAAATTTCTGTTTGGGATGAACTATGTAAATGATCGATGGTGGAAATGTCTAGTACTTGGTTTTGCAGTTATGTAGTTTGTTTGGATTATGTAGTTTGGTTGGTGGTGGATACATGTACGTACTTGGTATAATCTATGGTAAATGAATGAATGTATGTTTGGTTTTGCATTTGTTTTTACGTTTGTTTTTGTTTGGTTAGTTTTGGAATGGTAATATGGCAGTTGGTATGTTTTTGGATGACTCTTATTTGGGTTTTGGGCATTTGATTGAAACAGGGGATTCATGAATAAAAAAAATAAACAAACATCACTTCATGAACAAAATAACTGATGTAAAATATAGTCAAATAAGACATTTCATACAATAAACTGATGTCATAAGCAGGCACATATATCAGCTCACAAGAAATGGCTGATGTAAAATAATATAATAGATATCACATTTTGAAAGAACTGATTTTAAACACACACAAAGACATCGGTTTCATTAAAAAAAGAAAGGTACGACATCGCTTCTGATAAAAGACTGATGTAAAATGTTAAGTTACACATCAGTTTAACAAGTTTTTCGATGTTAATGTATCATATTGCTTTATATGTGATAAGTTTAAAATAATATACATGACATATGAATGAATAACTGAAACCATAGTGAAGGTATACATTGAAGAAAAATACATCACATTGTTAAGGAAAAGGATGTCTAAACTGTGTATAGAGATCGGCTAATAAGCGATGTGTAATGCACCTACCTTTCTCATTGCATGCAAAGACATCGCTCAGATTTTAAATAGACATCGGCTAATAAGCGATGTCTATTGACAAATTTCTAGTAGTGCCAATTCAATTTAAAGGGCATAAGAAACAATTCATACCCCACTAACCTTCTTTTATACACCAAAAGACTAAATTACCCTTGCATTCACTTTTGCTTGGTTATTGGAGAAGGGCACTTTAGTACATTCCAAATTCCACTATTGAATTAGTGCATGATGAACCATAAAGAGAGGAGTTAACCCAAAACAACACTCCACTCAAGCTCATCATTTTCACTCTCAAATTTTCTCTCCTCCCCCTCTCTTTTTCTTCATTCGGCCGAAGCTCCTTCCCCCATTCCCTTCAATTTTTCTTCATCAAATCCTTGCCATTCTAGTATAATTCCATTACCCATTCATATAATATACACTTTACAAGAAGTTCCATGCTTAGGAGATGAAGTTTAATGCTTGCATGTCTTGATTTCATGTGATCTCCAAAGAGAAACTCTTAATTCATGTGGATTAAAGAGTTCTCTATGAGATATACTTTTTATGTACATAAATTAAGTGTTTCCATGAATAAAACACTTTTAAAACCTTTGCATGCTAATGATCTTTAGTTGTAAGTCATATTCTACTTTGCATGTTAGAGATAGGGCATTATTTTCAAGTATAATCATGTTATATATGCTCTTCTTTTCAAAAATGTACATGCATGCTTAGTTTGTGTTAAATTCGACCTTATATGTGCTTAAAACGAATTGTTTCCTTGTTATTAAGATTGATCTTAGTTTTTAAAAGGTAGTGTGCATGATATTTTGAAGTAGTTAAGTATTTTAAATCAAATTTATGAACTAATAACCCTCTTGTTTAGTCGAACTTGATTTAGTGATCATCTTGAGTTGTATGTTAAGTTTTATTTTGCATGTTGGTACTATAGGGAATGGATGATCTCCATTATTGGTTGAGGCCTTAGTTTAGAGTCTTATAGTAGTAAATTTTCCTTGGTTGAGATTTAATTCATGGTTTTAAAGTGGGAGTTAAGGAGGAAAGGCTAGGATAAAATCCTGAAATTTTTTCCAGATT
Source organism: Apium graveolens (assembly GCF_009905375.1). Taxonomy (NCBI): domain Eukaryota; kingdom Viridiplantae; phylum Streptophyta; class Magnoliopsida; order Apiales; family Apiaceae; genus Apium; species Apium graveolens. Next base: position 221,842,941 of record NC_133648.1, read on the forward strand.
TGCATGTGAGTTTTGTGTTGATTTTAAATGGGCATTTCTTAGGAATTGATAGGCCCAAGCCACGGGGAGTTAAGAATAAGGGTATAATTGAGTCTAGAAGTCATAAATTAGAGAAACCCAACCATTTAGTGAGGTCCACACCCAAAATTTAGAATCTGTCCAGCAGGGGATAGTTTTGTTGCAACTTAGAAATGAGGAGTTTTGACCATGTCATGGGTATGCCCTCACTAGGCCTTGGTTATCCATAGTTAGAGGGAGTGTCAGAGGAGTTTTCCCAGCCATAGGTCATAGGAATTCAGTTATAATCATGTGTCATAAGTTAGTGCAAAACATGACACTTTTACGTCCAGAAAACAGGGGAACATTGGACTATAAGCTTAGGCCCAATCTAGGCCCTTGAGCCACACCAAGTTTGAGAGTTGCCTTATGGTCAGAAGAGTCTAGTGTAGAAGTTTTAGAGGTAACCTTGAAGTGTAAGGGTGTCGATTGTACTCATAAACCCATTGGTGTCACCCTGAAATCACTATAATGAGCAAAATCACTTAACCTTTAGTTTTAGGGCACATATGAGTGAGGCCTAGGTTGACCACCATAGTTGTAAGATAGTATGAGGTCAGTAGAGTGTAAGGCCTAAGTCAGGGTCCATAAGAACTTGATGGTTTAAAAAAGGCACTTTGAGTGATGAGGACGATATTAAGAGTTTTGGTTAGTTTAGCATAATTACGTGACTAGAGTAAGTAGAGTGAGATCATCCAAGCCTAGTGATGCAATATAGTGTGTATGGATATATTATTTTGTACTTAAATGTGCTATGTGAACATGAGTGGCTATGTGAACTATTATGCTTATAAGGTAATAATAAGCGTTTATGTGTATATAGGCCTAAGTGCTAATGTGCGTAATTTCGGTTTATAATTAAGTTGAGTTAGTGAGTAAATATTGTAATGAGGATATTATTATTTTGTGTAGTATCTCGAGACGAGGGTAAACTTGCCATTAAAGTCGAGTGAAGCTCCAGTTGCTCCCACCTTCCAGTCAAGTCAAGCCTTTCTCAAGGCAAGTGTTTCTACCTACCTTTTTGTTTATACTGCAAGATAGTGTTAGCCCAGCTTATATATATGATGCGAGTATTCTAATTCACCTTGATATATATGATCTAAGTGGTTTCAAATCTATCTTTTATATTATATGCAAATGTCATGAACCCTCAAGTATCTATTGCAAGTAGTTTAACTTTGCTTGGAGATTTCTATGCAAGTAATTCACAAGTCATACCATGCTAATATACCAAGTAATTGTGATGTGGAACCCTGTGCAAGTTATACTCAATAACCTTATCTTGATACATAAAAGTCGGTTATCCCTTAAAAGTCGATCATGATTGCTTAATAACCCTATTCTTACCCCTAAAACAGGATACCCTGTTATACTTTGAACTGATGCTCACCTTCTTTATATTTCAATACCTATGTCTTATCTGGAACCATTACCTTGAACCTAGTTTGACTTAGTTCCTTCATACTATCTGATAACCCTACTAAATCTCATTGTCAAATTTCTTGTGAATGGAAACCTTACAATTCCCTTGATAAAGTATAGTCTAGTTGATCATGGCCTTGAAATTTAGTGGACCTATTCCCTGTGCTTCAAGTTGATCTAGAACCCTTAATAAAGATGCTCACTGTTTAATAAATTTACCGTCACTTGGCATCAGTTTTTTTTAAAATAAAAGTTAAAATTTGGATTTCCAGTCCCAAAGGGGGACAAATATTTTCTTTAGATAGTGGATCTGGACTGAGACGCAAGTCATTTCCGCTCTTAATTTTTAGGCTTAAAAGTTTCCTAGGGATCCCATTAATGTTCTAGGACCCAGCGAGGTTCAGGATTACTTCGCGGCTGATCACCGGCTATAATCCGTAGCGTCATAAAATGGTTTTTGATAAGGAAATGGTTTTGAATGGTTTTATTACAAGAAAAGATGCCATCACCCTGAAAGTTTATCACTTGACACCTTATTGTTGAATCTTTCAATTCCATTGTTAATGTTTTATTTTTGTTTATGTATATTATACCGCTTGTTGAGCATTTGGGTCACTACTTGCTTACCCTGATATTACAGCTAGCAGATATGGTTAGATTCAAGTGGACAGCGCGTAAGACTTGTGATGCCGAATCGTATGTTCGAGCTCAGGTAGATTAGTGATCGTTTTGTGTGAGGACTCGATATTAAAATCAGGTTGTAATAGTTAAAAGTGTTGGGTTGTTCCATACCCTAAACTGTAAAGATCTTGGATTCGGATGTATTTACTTCCTTTGGTTAGCTAATATAATTAGTCGTATATTTTCTTTTGTAAATATTTGGGGCTTGACATATCTTATCGAAAATTTTACGGCGGGACTCGTAGGGGTCAAACCGTACTCCAGATCGAAAAAGTTAAAACACGGAAAATGTTCAGAATAATTAGATTAGGTTAGGAAGGAGTTTTTCGAGGAGTTTCGGGTTATAAAAATGCAAAAACGGTTGAAGTTGGACGATTTCCAGCTTTATAAAATAGTTTTGTAATTATTCAGAAAATAATTAATAAATTCATAAATCATTATAAAATCATATAAAAGTCCAAAACTTACCAGAAAATTACCGTAGTTATCTATATTTTATTCTAGACATAATAAAATTAACATACCTTTACTTTACCACATATAAACATCCACATATCAACACTAATCATCGGATAATTCACCAAAAATCACATAATAATCATATCAATAAATAATTACACGCTTTGTCCCGGATATTACAGCATTTCCCCCTTAAAAGGATTCTGTCCTCAGAATCACACTAAGGATCAGATGAATGATACAGTAAAGTATCTTACCTCCATTTTCTCAGGTTGATCCTTCAACCTTACAATTTTTCATAAACTTTAACTTGCAACATCAATCATTACTCAACAGCCTCTTGCTGACATCCTATTCTATTAGTTGCTCATATAACTCAACTCAAGTCTTCAGTTTATATATAACGGATCTAAATACTCTTCCTAAGTATACACGTATAAACACCCTATGAACCTGCTATACGTGTGGAGGTGAAGCCAACTCACTTACACTTATCCTGCCTATTTTACTATCTTACATGGACCGACATGATGCATATTAATTCTCTTTCTTTCTAGTTCTAGTAATTCGTGCTCATGAACATTTCCAATAGTTACTGGTTGTTAAACCTTATTCCCACATGTTTCTTTGTTCAATTAACCTAGTTTATAATCGCTTCCAATCGCATTTGAGGCTCTTTAATCGTTTCCTTAATCTTCTTGTCCATCTACGAATGATATACTGAGAACATGGCGTATTCGATTTCTGGCGTTCTCGAAATTACACCAGAACTAAGAATTAATGAGAAAATCTTGACTGGATACGATTGACCCACAAACTTATCATCATATTTTACTTTCCTTGAATAACAATCGAGTATATTTGTCGAGCAAAAATCTCTTATTACTTAGAAGAAAATATACTAACCTGGAGGCATCACCCGCAGATTCCAATCCATATTATCATTTATTTTGGTTCTAAGGAGTTCTCATATGAAACTAACTGCAATGCTCTTCCTTGATGTCTAGTCACATATAACGTTTATTCTTTTCTTTATGTCATATTATCATAAAGTCTTCTTTGATATCTATGTCTTGTATCATATTCTTGGAGTAACTTGAATCCCTTGAGTTACGATGTTTAGCCAAATTCCTATCTTTTAGTTCTGCCTTACTTAATGTTCGTTCATCTAGGAGTGGTATATATTATTCTGGTTCGACATAATTCATCGTATTCTATATAATTCTGTCAAATCTCCAATCAAATAATATTGATCATTTACAATCAATACCTGGATCTAATGATGTACCACCATTTCTTCAAGCAACAACTAACCCACTTATTAAATAAACTGTTTATTAATAAAAGAGAATGACTAGGTTTGGGATAACCTATTATTATTGATTTAATTAATGTTTTCCCCTATTCTCTTCATGCCTTGGCACTAGATATTTTCTTTTAGCCCTCGGTACTTAATCATACTCCTGGGATGCATTCCTTATCTCAATTTACAAATGTTTCATTAATTTTTTACTTTAATTTTGTCCCTCATAATACCTATATCTTACGTATATCATGGCATCTTATAATGTTTCTTTATCATCCTTTTGATTCCACTTTCTTTCCTATTTAAGTTCTTTATTCTCATAGTTCATTATTTCTTCTTAAGATAAGTGAGTCTTCCAATAGTATTGTTCGGTTCTTTATCAAATAAACCATTCTTGTGGCTAACTCTGGATCGAAATCTTACAATTCATATACATTACTATCATACCACGGATACTTGTATACGCGAGTTTTTCGGTATTTTGGAGTAATTCTCATTATATCGTCGTTCTATATTGGTATAACTTCAAGTCCTTTAATAAAACCTTATTATAGATGATAAAATCTCTTTGATTGTCTAACGGAATCCATATTGGTGTAGTTACTAATCTCTTCTTTATTCCACATCAATTAAGGGATGTGGAATAAAGAAGAGATCAGTAACTACACCAATATGGATTCCGTTAGACAATATTACTGACCATTAATTGGTAAAATTAACCAATTAACTCACTTAATTGATCAATTGCACCAAGTGATGACTAACAAATGAAATCAAAGGCCAATTATATATAGTCAGATTGGCTGTAACAACCTCTTTCAAGAACCGAGATCAAAATTATTTGGAGTATTAATAGGAATATCAATAACACTTGGAAGTATACTTTCTATCTTTAAAAGCAGGGTATTTTCCGAAAATTTGGGCAGCATCTCCTTTATATTATTGACTACCAGTCGGACTCAAGCCGACACCAACAATCAATCAAACAACCAACAATCAACCCATAAGTATACCAATCAACTGCCACCTTCTAAACTCACCATTTCACCACCACATATAATACTAACCAGTACAACCCATTTTTTAGTTCAACTTAAGATTATAGCGAACCATTTCTTATTATACTATAACTTTTCTCGTTTATTCTGATTGTAACAGAATATCACTAATGAGTACAATTATAAATTATTCTAGAATTCTTCTTGTTCATATTTCAATTCAAGCTCTCTAATTAACAATTCATCTATCCCTGACAATATACACTTGAGTAGGAAAGCCCAACCATTCCTTGAAAAACACACTCGAAGTTTATTCGTAACTAGACTTTCTTCGATCTTGAACCTTCATGAAAAGTATCTCCCACATGATTGAGGTATGCTTCGCCTTCACAATGTAAATTGTCTGGTTATTATTAAAAATTTCTTCTTTCGCTTCAGCTGTCTAATCAATCATTTTCCTTATCCAATATACGCAGCTTTACTTTCTTATTTTCATGGTTAATTTACCCCATACGGTCCGCTAACTACTTCAATTCACGCCAAAATCTCAGACTTCAAACTTATCATGTATACATATTTCTGCTTCTGATTTGAAGTCTTCGTAACAACCACATTGTAAGTCATATGTCATAGCCTATTTGTATATTTGAGGACTCAACTCAACTCAAATAAGAATGTAATAAGTAAATAGTGGATCTACCGTCAGAGAGATCTCGCAAAGTAATATATGTCAAAGGATTCAGAAACAAAGTTCATCTACAGACTTGAGGAGTTAATTCACTGGAAGAAGTTCAAGAAGTTGATCATGCCTCAGTGATATAAATCAAGATCGTGGATTTAATCAAGTGACAGAGATCTCGTCAGGGTATCATTAATTACAAGGATTTAATCTGAAGAAAATCAAAGTGTCAAAGTCAAGACATGAAGAAACGTCACGGAAGTTAGTCACTCATGAACCAGACAGTACATCGAGTGTCAACATTGAAGTGGTGGAATTGATTCATAATTTTCAGTGATTTTCAGAAGATCTGCAGAAGGATGGGTGCTGTTGAAGACTAGAATTAATTCTCTATTAATTAATTAAGTCATCTAATTTAATTAAGAAAATAAATTATATCTGCGAAGAATAATTTATTTATTAATTGAATTAATTGATTAATTAATTCTGAATTAATTTTAGGAATTTTCAGAATTTAAATTGGATTAAAATCTGCATTAAATCAGCAAGACAATTGAAAATGAACTAGCATGACAATCAGGATTGTCATACCGATTGTCATGCTAGGCCATTTTCAATAGTCTCACCGAAAGTTACACTAGGAGAAGGATTGTCTTGCTAGTTCATTCTGATTGTCTTTCTAGTTCAATCAATAGTCTCACCGAAAGTCTTGCTAGCTCAATGGATTGTCTTGCTAGCTCAATGGATTGTCTTGCTGAGCTAAAAGGATTGTCTTGCCAACAAATCAGGTGGTTGTTTTATTATTTAAACAACAGAAGCAACAGAAGTCAATCATCCATCCGAAAAACATTCAAGAACAAGAAAGTAGCCGCCTTGAAACATTTAATTTTCTTCTCTGCTTAATCAAGATCAAAATTCTAGTTTGTTAATGTTAAATTCAAACCACTAGAATTATTTATCTTGTTCTTGTGTAACAATCTAGCGGATCAAAATCCCTAGAACTTAATCTCAAATCGCGTTTAGCATTTGATTCTAATTATTGCAAAAATAGAAAAAGTTCATGTCGAATTTATTCTAGATTTGTGATAATTGATTTGAGATTAATTCCTTGTAATCGATACAGTTGTTGTAACACCTTTCAAGTTTAATAATATTTTTATTTAACTTGAATTTTGTTTCACATTTTTATTCCGCATTTAATTCGATTATTCGGTACTGTTTGTATTCAACCCCCCCTTCTACAAACACATTGGGACCTAACACACATTATTGGCATAATGATTCTTCTTTGCACGTAAATGTCCACCATTTATTGGCTTGCAATTATCCATATTCAACATGTAACTTTATCTGCTACACGGGATCATTTCACTTCTTTTAAAACACTCAAAGAACAGACCTTACACAGGAAGGGAATTTGTGTATATGATTCTGATTGGAAAACTTTTGTAAAGAATAACAGTACAATGAAACAATCGGAAGGACCCATAAATCAATAAATCATAATTGAAGAAGAAATAATGAATGATAATTTAGATATGAGTGAGATACCCATATTTGTACTCAAAATGGCCAGTCTTTCATACTATATGGCATACAACATATGATTAGGTGACATCCCACCAAACTCTTCATCATTTCAACAAAGCGTCACGCCATAACACTGCTTGTCTCAATCAGAAAGCAATATTTTGAAGGAGGAATAATTTGAAAGGGATTCAACAATTTTCTTTTCCTTATCACCTCATAGAACTTATTATGAAGAAAGTTCATAATTTATTCAGGAATAAGAAGATTATACATTATAATATTGTAGAAAATAATTATATCATTGGTCGCCATTCATATTTCACTTTTGCACATCTTCAGCACTTGTTCGATCAATAGATCTCATTCCGAGTCATACATTAATTCAGAATGTTCTCTGAAATGCCTTCTTAAATCGTTCATTAGAATAAATTCCTATTTATTAGGTCTTGTATCTTTAGCGTCGCGCTTTCATGTTCAATATTTTTATAATTTGACCCTATTTGCACTCTTATGAGATTTACAATCATAACTTCAAATTTCGCTTATGCTACTGATCATCCAACATATCGACTATTTTGCTAACAATATTCTTCCTTTTGAAAAGTCGGGAAATTTTCTCAATCTTTTTTGATCATACTCGGGCTTCTTTTCAATCAACGAACTCTTTAAACTCTAATCGTCTCAGGAATTAAATAGTGATTCTATACGTTGAGTCTGTTATTAACATTATCAAACAAAACTTGCATTCCTCTATTGAGAACAGTCGAAACTTCTTTGTAATAGCGGGTCTACTTGACCCTCTGAATTAACAATACTAATTTTAGAACAAGTATTCTTTTGGATAATCTGAAACTTATAACAAACAAGAAACTCAAGTAGTAGTTTGACAACCAAGTTTTAAAACTTGTTTTGTTTAAAGGGCTTCTAGAAAAAAAATTGTTAAGAAAATCTCTTTTAAAAACTGGTTTAATATTTGAAAAATCATACACCTGGTCGTCATTACTATATGAGTTGGTTGTCGTCCTTCTCAATCACTATAGAGTATCAAATTAGGAAAATAATCGGATAAAAGCTAATTCATTTCCATATATCCTCTACCACTTATTTGGTCCATTTTGCCTTCATTAGTCGATGAAAAATTCAGTTATCGTTGCATATTATCTCATTCATAATTTCACTTTAAGGCTTCTAACCTGGTAATACTCCCATCACAATTTTCGATATTGCTAAGTACACCAGGTCTATCAAATAGTCAACAAATCAATTCTATAAAACAAAGTATGCTGATATTACATCTCATCGCTACTATACATGCCACGTTTGTCATAACATCATCATCTAATTCCAAGAAAACTCTGAGTCTCCAATCTTTTCAAACTCCTTTAAAATCCATCTAGTTCACTGCTCAAGATAATCATGTGTGGCCTACTTACCAGTGGTACTATATAACCTGATAGCAGTTATCCTCTAGAACACATGAATCCTCTCTCTAGGTTTCTTCTCACTTTTCTTAATATCTGTGTACTCATCATATACTGTAATTCTCATATCCATCCCTGTAGGTGATGTTGCTCCATAAGACGGGTCTTAAACTGATGGTATAGAACAAGGTGTAGGGTAAACTGAAAAGATGCACTCGCAGCTGAGTATCCGGTAGAACCAGAATTAGCATGTGGGGATCCTCGAATAGGTAGTCTCACATCAGGAGAGGGAATAATAGCTTAAGAGGTGCAACCATCACAATAGGAGGTAATACGTCTAACACAGGTGGAAGAGCAGGGCCTGGATCAGATGATGGTCCTATGACTGAAGGCTCTGAATAATCAGATGATACCGGGATAAAAGAATATGCCATCACTTTTATCAGAAAATCGTATCGCTAGATAAGAATATCGAAGCCCAACCCAATTCATGCAAAAATCTATTATACACTCACACTCAACCTCTCGACGTCCTATCTTTCTATTTCTTAATCCTAATCCTAACCTTCTATCCATTCCCGACAATCTAGGCTTATTTCAGTGACTTATAACATGTAGCTCTGATACCAAACCTGTGACGCCCTCCAAACCCGGGTCAGAAGTTTGAGGTTCACAACACACATGCCCAATATATAAACCTGTTTATGAAAGTAATATGTGATGACCCTATTTACCATAACCACGGATCGCAACAGGTTAAAGTATAAAAACAAGCCACCATCTTAACTTTTATTGCAGCGTACCAAATCCCAACTGATTCAACTTATAACTGAAAGTGAAAACATTTTTACAAGTTTACATAACTCAAAACTAAACGTAAAGCTCCTGCTATCTCGTTGCAGCTTAACCTGGAATCCTAGCTCGCACACTGGTCTTGGAATCCTCGTTACCAACCATTTCCTTTTTAACTGTGGAATAACATAAACAGATTTGCAAGAGTGAGCTAACTAGCTCAACAAGTCATAATAGCAATAACTGAGGTTAAACAATGATCAATTGAAATGATTCAGAAGAATCAAGTTCCTGGATAAGCAATGATTAGAATTGGATATTCACTTTTTATTTTAAAAACCAAGGTTAGGCTGCTGATCAGTCACGTACTAACCCCGAGCAAGGCACACAACTCTGCTCTCTATACTGGATCCCAGGCATGTATTGGCCTAATATGACCACGAATCTGGTCCACATTTACAAAACCATCAAATTCTAAAATGATTCAATATGATAACCATTGTAATTCAATAAAATAGAATCATAATTAACATGGATAAAGCATTTATCTCGGAGCATAAGACATTTCATAAGTATCACCAGGGTATATCAAGGTGTATATATGAAGAACGGCTTCAAGCCTGTTGAAGAATCAGGTCTGATGAACAATGGTTCAATAATAAAATAGGGTATAGATCTTTGATGTTCTAGGGTATGATAGGGTATATAAGTTTCTGTATGCTCAAGTAATTCTGTTTCAGTATTTGGTTTATGGTGTATATGTATTTGTGGAGTAGTACCATATTTGTATGGTTTAATATCTGGGAAATCAACCGTCGGTGGTTTACCAGAAATAAAGCTTACAACTCAAGTTCAATGATATGATCGGGGTTCAAGTTTGAACAGTTTAAAGTGCTTGCAAAGCAAAACATGACTCATTTTGAATACTAACAACATGTTTTGAGAAAGTTCAGAAATATTTGCAATATATCTCGAAGAAGGTTCAGAAGTACTTGTCTTATCACAGATGAGTATGTTATGAGTCAATGTTCAAATCCATTTTTTTTATCAATCTCACTGAACTTTTCAAATTATTTTGATAATTAAGTGCTGAAAATTAGTATTTCAACCATTTAATCTTTAACTTATGATCACATAACTATAAATAAAACTAATATGACTCAAATTATTAAAGATTTTCTAGTATTATAGGGACACTTAACATTTTAGACTAGGAGCACTTTACAAAATACACATATTTATACCTTAAAATTTTAATAAAAATAATTTTTGTTTTCGTGGGGGCGCACGTGACCCTTGCATGAATCCACCCTTGGGAAGGAGAGTAATTTATTCAGGTGGAAGGTTAAGAATGATTGTCTCCCTTGTTTGAAATACGCCAATGTAGTACATGGTAACTAACTATTGGTTACCTTTGTGGGAATTTTAAGCTAATCTAATTAGTTACAGTGATTGATAAATTTTGAGTTGCATGAACTTTTTGCAAGCAAGAATTTTACTTCTTGAGTGACCAAAGAAACATAGATTATTTGCTATTTATATTTGAATCCATATTGATAATTAAATATATGTGTAGGTCTAGGGGAAATAAGGAATGAGAAATTCACCTTTAATGTAGTTGGGCATTACTCAAGGCCAAAAGTGCTCAGTCCTAATGTGAGGGACCACCCTACAAAGCCGGTGACCTTCATATCAGCAAAAATCGAAGATTCCGAGTAGTATGTAACTGATAAAATTTCCAAAGTACTTTTACAAAATGTTGATGGTCAGTACACAATAATACATCATGGGGAACTGTTAGCTATAGGCCCAACAAGGCCCATCGAACGAAGGCCCATAAGGCAATGAAACTACCGGGTCAAAGGCCCAACGTAGCCACGGACAGAAGGCCCAGTCAGCTTAGCAGATTGAGACCCATTTCTACTCCAACCGTAGGGATTATACAATCATAACGCCCCTTTTGCACTCTTCTTCATTATTAAGGTGTAACGGATGAAGCATTGATGACAAATTTGGGTATAAAAACTCCTAGGAAGGTAAGACAAAAAACATTCATTCTCTCACACTCTCTACTTTCTTGTATTCCCAAAAACCCACTTTGCATCTAGATTCTTATTCTCACACCGGAGGTGAATCAGGGAGAAAATCCCTCATATTCTCTTTCTTTTCAGGTAGAAGCTGAATTAATCGGAGTCTGAAGCCATTCCTGCAGCACGAAGAACATCTAGGCGTAATATTTAGCGCCATCTGTGGGACATACAAGAATCACAAATGAGACAATGAGATAATGACAAACACAGTTCATCAACACTCACCACCACCTGGTTTCACCTCTCACGATGGGGGATAGGCGTCCTCCTTGGTGGACGCGGATGGAGTCATCAAGTTGAATCCCAAAGAAGAGTCTTTGCTCCTCAAGATCTGTGCAGAAAAGTTAGCCGCGAAGAAGGGAAAGGAAAAAGATGACCAAGATGAGAAAGAAACAGAGGCCCGGGCGAAGCGGAGAGAGGCCGATACGTTGCAACTAAAAGCTCTACAGCTCCAGAGAGAAGAAATTTTATTATAAGAGAAAGCACTGCGTGAAGCACTACAGGCTGATGAGCCGGAGAAAACCACCAAACCCAGGAAATAATGAATGGGGTATGATGATGAAGAGAAGTATGAATCTGATTTGCACCCCAGAAGGAAAAGGACGAAGCAGCACTTTTCATCTGATTCGGAAGAAGAACTTGATGGGTACCGAATCAGACTCACTCACCTGGAAAAAGTTATGTTGGGCGACAGGAGAGTCGATCAAGAACCTATCATGACAGAAAAGATCTAACAGTACCAATCTCCCCCGGGCGAGGAGAGGCAGTTCCCAAAGATGAGCGAGTTTAACGGAAAGGGCGATTCAGAGGACCATTGCAAAAAACTAAGAGCTGCTGATGATTGGAATGGTCCATAACGACATTATGCATTGTAAAATGTTCAAAACCTACCGGAAAGGATCGGCTCCGATGTGGTACAAGTCTCTCAAACCCAGGTCCATTGGGTTGTACGAGCAGTTGAAGAGAAAGTTCCTAAAGTACTACTCGCACATGTGTCGAAAGATGAAGGATACTAAGGCCCTGGTCCACTGAAGGCAGAGGGAGAACGAGGAACTGGGAGATTATTTGGCTCCGTTCAAGGAGAAAGCTGGAATGGTCATGTAACGCCCCAAATTCGGGGTCAGGAATCTAGGTCGTCATGCCATCCTTCACTGAAGTATAACCTGTATTGATTCAATAATCCAACAGACCCCAATCTCCCGTACACACGCACACTAGTTAGAGCCTTAGAAATGATGTACAAAATGTAATCTTCTTTTATTACACTTAAATGTACTTTACAGGATCTTAAACAATTATTTGTAACCTCTACATGAAGTTACAATAATTACTACTAACATCTCATACTTATCTGGATACTCTGGTCCACCTAAGACAAGGCTGTAAGGGATTCTCCCCACGATTTCAAGTGACTTAGTACCACACTGGTATGCTGGTAACAGGTTGTGTTGTGACATTTGAAAGGAAGCAAGAGTGAGCAATAATGCTCAGCCATAATAATCAACAGTATGAAACAACTGTTAAAGAAATTTATATCAATCCGTATAAGAATATGTATTTATCCAAAGTAGTTTTCTTGGTGATACACACCTCTTTTCAAAACAATTCTTTGATTGACTTATTAGTCTGCAAATACCTTAATGGTAAACCCAGCACCTAGGCTTTGGTTACGGTATTGCATCTCAATTCCAGTTGGAAGAATAGGACATTCATTGGAGCTACTGCATACGATGATCAGTCGTACTACTGACAATCAGTAACCTTTTCTACTAGTAAAAGGACGACACCTTCGTATCCCGGTTATCACCCTTGCCGCATACGAGCTATGTGTCCCATATCGGGTATCCACACACTTCGCAGGTCCTTACGTACATATAGTACCGTCTTCCACGGTACTGGAAGTCTCCCCAATACACGAAGTACTGGATCTCTACCCCTCCCTTGTCCTTTAAGAAATCCTATCATATCCCAAGAAATCGTACTCCTCGAGTTCCCAAAGCGTTTAACTTATTAATAGGCAGAACTCATGTAATATACCATATTTTCAGATATTATTATTATTTGGAATTGTTTATGTGATTTTATGTGAATTTTAGTGAATTATATGATAAGTGGAATTGATGTTTGGATGTTTATATGTGATATATTTTGAGTATTTTAATTTTTTTATATGTCCAGAATAAAATATAGAAAATTGTGATATTTTTCTGGTAATTTTTGGATTGTTATATGATTTTATAAAGATTTATAGATTTAATAATTATTTTTTGAGTAATTATAAAACTATTTTATAAAGCCGAGAATCATCCAACTTCACCCGTTTTTGCGTTTTTACCACCCGAAACTCTTCCGAAAACTCCTTCCAAACCTAATATGGTAATTCCGGACATTTTCCGTGTCTTAACTTTTTCGATCCGGGTTACGGTTTGACTCGTATGCGTCCCGACGTAAAATTTTTGATACGATAATCATTTTGGTATATCAATAAAACCCGTATTCTCGAGAGACGAGATATTTTACATTATTTTCTCATAGGGTGTTTTATAAGAAGCTCGGTTTTGATAATTATCCAAATTTGGTAATAAATTGTATCGTCTTTATAGTTACTTAGTGGCTAAGTAACCTATTTTCGGATCTGATATGATCCAATAGGATAATTGTTACGTGTTTAAGATGCATTAATATGAATCGATCCGTAATTTTGACGTTTGTTTATTTGCGTTGTTCGTTTTATCTCATTTTATGTGTGTTGAATGTATTTTGTGTGTTTTCAGGATTTTCTGTTTATTTAGGTATCGTTTCTGTTTTTTTCAAAAATAAACGGACTAGGACCCCACCGAAACATCAAAACCAACAAAATTCACGTTTTCATTTTTATAAAATCATTCGTATTTCAAATACCCCTTATTTTTGCATTTTTAAATTATTCACAATTTTTGAGGAATTTTGATATAAATTTTATATTTTACTGTTTTTAAAATTATTCCCCGTAATTATTATTTTGGGGCTTAATTATTTAATATTGGGAATAAAACACCCTTAATTGATATTTGAGGTATTATTTCTAATGATATAAATAGCTAGATATTACATTTTTATTTTATTTTTCTCATAATTATCCAAAATTAGATAATGTTCTTGGGGGTGAAAATCCGTTCATATACTTTATCTCATGATTTCTGGAGATACAAATCATGGTTTTTGATGATCTATACACCAAATCGAAGCTCGTGAAGAGCCTTTCAATTTGATACTGATATCATCGAGTAAGGTTCAATATTTTGCAAAATCGTTTTAACCATGTTCATCGGATTTCGGGGTCATTTGTTTCTGATATGTTTTGATTAATTTTGATGTTATAAATAGTTTCAGCATGATGTTTACAATCGATTATGATCACTTATATCGATGTTTTAGTTGGGAATTGATAAGCCGAGTTCTTGGGTTTTGGTATTTTTATCTATTGATTTCTTGGATTGTTTGGATTGTTGTTGTTGTTTATGATGATGTAGATAGATTGAATATTGTTCAAGCTTCAATTTGGTATATAATACGTTGAATTTGGTTAAGGATTGAAGATTTGAGTGTTTCGCCGGAAAACAAGAAATTGTGGCCGGAGTTTGGTCATTTTCCGAGTTCGATCGAGTTTTTGCGATTGATTTCGGTTGAGTCGTGTTGAAGGAGGGGTAAGGAGTATATTGGTGGAAAGAAACAGGGGAATTAGGCGATTTTGGGGGTGTAAGGACTCGCCGGAACCGATGAACGGCGCCAGCCGTTTTCTGGGTTACCCAGAATCCGGTGGCCTGTTCTTTAGGTCCGGCCACCCACCCACCACCCATGGCCGCCGTTTGATCCCAGGAAGAAGACGACCAAGGCACCAGCCATATTTCTGTACTTTTTATTTTATTTTTATTTTGAAAATTAAAATTCTATTTTATAAATTCTAATAAAATTCCTTTTTAAATTCCAGAAAAAAATTATTTAGTTAATTATTTAATAATTAACTAAATTCTTTTAAATTCCCAAAAAATATTTTCTTTTATTATTTTTAAAAATTGAATTTGATTTAATTATTTATAATTTGTTTTAGTTAATTATTTATGAGTTTAATTAATTGATTAAATTTAATCAATTAATTTTAGTTATAAATAGTTAAATATATGTAAATTGTTTATAATTAATTCAAATAATTCCTAAAAAATTATTTTTAAACTTTTAAAAATTATATTTTGGCATTTAAAAATCAATTAATATTATTATTAATTGATTTATTTTCAATTAATTCGTATTTTATTCATAATAAATAAACCGTTCGTCCGTTTAATACGAAACGAACGCGTACAGACTCAGAAAAATATTCCGCTTTCAATAAAAATACTTTCGAGACCCAAAACCTTTATTTCTAAAGGTCTCTTATTTTGCGAGTCGTTTATTGTTCGGTAAATCATATTTTTAACCCGATTTCAGTTTTAAACATACCGAGTCGAACCTTTTGACGAACCGAGGTATGTGTTATATGAATTATGTGATATGTGGATTATGTGTTTATATGTTATGTGAATTACGTGCATACGTGCTTGTATTTGACTGTTTTCTTTACGTGTGGGTGATCGTATGGGTAGACAATAGTATTTTGACGCGTAGTTCGTCGAATAATTATCGTTTAGACGATTAAAGTGTGATCTTTTAATTATAGATACGAGTCTTTCAAGATGATCAGGACCAGATGGAATGAATGAAGACTAAAGTTGAATATTATGGAATCTTGGGTTGCAGCACTGCATTAGCAGCAGATCAGAGATTTAGCGAAGTAAAAGACGGGGATGCCTTGAGATGCCAGAATAAGATAATTGCGTTTATACGAGTGTGACTAATTGCTAAATCCCAAAGGCAAGTATCCTTATCATCACTTATTGTTCAAGTAATATTTATTTTAAATCTTCATACGCAAATATTGCTTTCCCTATTCTCAGTTTAGAATAGATAAATGTTTTACATATCGCTGAATTAAATGATTCTGTTTTTGCAAGTATTCTTCTGCTATTCTATGTTCAGAATAGCTAAGTAATTTTACTTATCAAATGAATGGAGTTATAAATGTTTTGGGTTTTGAGAAAAATGAGTTGGTTTTGTGAGTATTCCTGCCCAAGTAAATGGGGGAATAAAATTATTTCGGGTGTCGATTATTATGACCCCTTCTCAATAAAAGGTTTTAAGATTGGATCATAATTGTGTAAGTGACTGGGACGGACATTCCAGCGGAGGGCTATTTCTAAGTGTCATATGGAATATTATGACACAATTTTTGCCACAGGCAGGTATATTGCCTTTTGTTTGAGTACTCGTGTTTTGGGGTCATGTTTCTACGAATCATGACTCAGTGCTATCACACGAGCTGATCAGCATGTGATAGTACGTCCGTCGGAGAATGATCTCAATCTAAATTATCATATCATTTTTAATATTCATGGAATAAATGATTTATCAACTGTTTCTGTTTTGGGTTAACGATGAAATGCAGATTTGATTCAGTTTCTTATTTTGGGGATACTTACTTTGTTGTTAAATATCAATGGTGGTATTAGTATAGATGATTGATGTTGACTTCAGTATGGGATTTTGTGAGCATCAAAGTTGGTATTGATATCTAATTTGATATGACAACAAAATGATTATTAATATCAAGAGTTCGGTTTTGAATAAAGTTATGATTCAATCCATAATCATTATTTCTTGTTATTGTTGTTTACGATATTTCCGTAAACACAGTTTTACGAGTTTTATTCTCGTCAAGATTCAAAGTATTGCTAAAGCATTTCGCTCAAAAATATCAAAATGGTGTTGAATACAATTAAGGAATCAATTATGGGGTTCCTCAACTAAAATTTTATGATTCAGCAATTATAATTTATAAATGTTCTGCTCTAATGCAGATGTCGGTTTTATATCAAAACGACCATATATATATTACAATGATCTTGCTAAGCATTTCTTTCGCTCATACTTGCATGTTTTTAAACTTAACCTCCAGTGAGGACTAGTTTGCGCTATTTAGCCACGTAATTCGAGGAAGCAAAGAAGAAGCTTTTGGAAGGTGGTTGGTCCAGGGTTTGCGAACTAGTGTAAGTTCTATTGTATAAAGTTGTTTATATTATATTATATTATAGTTGTGTTATTTTATAGTTGGGACTAGTATACTTCTTTTCGAAGTTATACTAGTGGGTTAAGTTTGGAGTTTGGGAAGTTTTTTTGAAAAGAGTTTTAAAAGAAAGTAAAAAAGTTATTTGTGGAATTTGGATATCTTATTTCTAGAACTGTAACCTTAAAAGATCTTGGATTAGTTTGGGGTCATAAATGATAAATATCTTTCGCTGGTATTTGCATTTTGATTTAACAGGTTAATTTGGATTGAGGTCTTACAGTGACGACCAAATCCTCTGACCCCGGATTTGGGGGCGTTACAACTCATGTTGCTAGTATATATATGTACTTCCGAGAATTTTTGGAGAAAGTACTAAGATAATGTGAGTTGACCGTTGTCAACAGATATATAAATGAGGGAGAGTTTCTTTTGAAACTATATTAAAAATATTTAAAATACATCGAGATTATATTTTTCGACGATCTGAAAGTATTCGAATAACTTTCTGAAACTCAGAAAGTATTTTAAAATAGGTTTTATGATTTTTAAATCATATTAAATTATTAAAAAAATATTTAATAATTAATTAATAAATATTAAATAATTAAACCTCGAATAATAATATTTTTAAAAGAATATTTAAATTAATATTCCTTAACTAATTTATGTTTAAATAATTAAATTAATCTTTAATAATTATAAAATAAGTGAGTTTTAAATAAACAATCATGGGAGAATACCTCTCCTATATTAAGTGAATATCCGAAATAATATTCATTATTCGAGTAATTAAATATAGTTGAAGGAATACGATCTTTGGAAATCGTTTTAAATAAATTCGAGGTATTTAATACTTCGTAAGTGGACATCGAGTCCCTTAGAATAAAATAAGTACGGACTTTAATCGTCCAAAACATCTCCAAAATAATTCCCGGGTTTTCGTTTAAAAACTTTGACCGACTCTCGATCTTATAATATATACACTACGCTACCCGCTAACGTTAACATTCTCAAATATAACTCATCCGTAATACTTCTGGGTTTTTATAAATTTAGACCAACCGACTCTCAGTCTAAATATAAAATTTCAAACTCGGTATGAACATATACCAAAAATTATCAACAATTGAGTAATATAATATATCTCAAACTTCGTAAAATAGTTTAAAGCAATCTCATGCATATATCACAGTTTTGTAAAACATTCAAAATACAACAGTTCTTAAAAGATAGGGTTTGTAAACTTTGCTGGGTAGTCTGAGGTGGAGGATGCCCTAGGGTCCGCTCGGAAATCTCGAAAATCTATAATCATAAACATAAATCGTTTCGTTAGATCTCGTTCTTATTTATGGCGACTCGTACATACGCGCTACTTTTTAATCGTTCTCACAACTCATTTTACTCTTGTTATTCTTTTAAGTACTCATTCATGTCACGGTCTCTTTATTTTCAAAATCCTTTATGTCTGTTTACATCTCCATCGTCGGCTCCGCTTATGATTACTAATGGTTTTCTAATCGTGCGGTCTCGGTTCCGATATATTTATAAAATTGAAAAATCCCTATTTTTACTTGAAATTTGTATAGAGGTTAATGGACTCTTTTTATTACTCTCTGTAAAAATTTTGTGATCTTTGAATATTTTTAAGTCGGTCATTTCTATTCCCAAAGATCGTAATTCGTAGCAGTTTTTATCGCGTAAATCACTTTTACCAAAACGGTCATAACTTTTGATCTGTAAATCGGAATCAAGCGATTCAAGCGCCTAAACGATCCTTATAACATTTTATATCATAATAAAGTGTTATTTTTCAAGAAACTACAGTTTATGCATTTGGGAACTTCTGCAGAAACTTTATATTGAGATTTGTTCGTTTTAGCGAGGTTACGATTACGATCCGTATTTCGTTTATGTCTTAATTTATTATACCACCACCAACAATCATCAAATCATCGTCTCAACACTAACTCCTCTCAATAACATCATGTTATTGAGGCAACAATCATCAACCTAAGAACTAATAAACTAAACATCAAGATTACAACAAATCAACCAGTAAAACTAAGTTCATAGCTAGGATTTCAAAGGTCTTTGAAACTTAAACCTTAAATAAAGATTGGTCAAAGTTTATACCTTTCTTGAATGCTTTAGATGTGTTATTGATGATGGTAGAGTCTTAGGAATGCTTGGTAGGGATTTTGGGGCCTAAATCAACCATTAAAATCAAGAAACCAAAGAAAAGTTACTATTCATACTATTCATTATCACTTTTCTTAAATTTAGTTCACCCATAAAACCTCAATGAAATGAGCTCAAAAAATTATATTACCTTAGTTTGGGATGTATGAATCTTGGAAATTAATGGTGTATTTTTTCCATGGCTAGAACTTGGGGTTTTGAATTTGATTTTCTACTTTTTCTTGAAGAAGCCGAGTAGATGAAGAATGGGGAGAAAGAGAGAGATTTTTCTTGCTTTATTGAATGATTCTCTTGGAAGATTTTGTTTTTTATGATTTTTATATATTCTAAATACTAGTAAATCTATGCATATCCTAGTACATATCTTGCTAGCTTCCTAGGCTTCCAAGCTAATCTATTTAGTTTAGGTTTTAGTCTTACTATTCCTAGCTTGTAGGTCATCATGCAATCTAGTTTAGCTTACTATTTGATATCTAACCATGATTAGTTTCTTACCATAGTTAGTTAGTTTAGGTAGCTTGGTTCGATACGTTTATTTATTCATTTACACTTCGCTCGGTCGCTTATTCGTTTTCGTAATAAATTCTCGCAAACGGTTCGCGGAGTAAATCCTTTCGTATACGTTCTTTATATTTTGAAGTAACATTCTTGGATTTAAATTCGTAGGATTTTAAATTTGTAATTATATTGTGATTCCCGTAATCCTTGATGGTCGTAGATACGGTCATTTTTCAATGTTCGTTTTCTTCGAAAACTAATAGCGTTTACATACACTCATTTGGTACGTATAATCACAATATCAACTCGGCATCTTAAATTAAAAACTCGTATATGGTGTGGTCGCAAAAGTTTTTATTAAAACGTAACATTACTATTCACAAAGGTCTTTTACCGGTGTCAAAAATTTGGGTTCTTACAGTCTTCCCCCCTTAAAAGGCATCCGTCCCAGAATCAGTTTAGAAACAGGCGGGGATACGCTTCTCACATAAAATACTTGAGATCTCATGTTAACTTCATAGTATTCGATCTCTTCATAAAATTTTCACTCCTCCATCAAATATATTTCAGAGTACTCATTCTTGTAGACCTATGATCCCTACACGCTGCTCCATATATGCTAAGTCTGGCTGCAAGTTTATTAACTCCTTTTCAATCATATGTCTGGCGTTGTCATTTAAATTTCCTAACATCGATTTGTGGTACTCGTACTATACTTGGCGACTGTTCGACGATGGTGCAAATTTATAATCCAAATCTCTTAGTCCTTTAAAGATTTCAACTGGTCCAATAAACCTTGGGTTCAACATTTCCTTACCTTTCGAATCATCACTCCTTCCCCGAGAGGCACTTTCAACAATACTTGGTCTGTTACTTCGTACTTTTTGTCTTTACAGTTCTGATCCGTATATCTTTATTATTCATCCTGCGGTGCCACTAGCCGGGTTCTGATGAGTTCTAGGAATTCCTTTGGTCTATTTGTTATGACCGGTATTTCTAAACCGTATCTATATATAATTGTGTGTTTATAATTGAGATTTAAATTGTGTGGAATTATAAATGTGGGTGATCTATATGTTGAGTGCCTATCAATTAAATGTTTAATGTATTAGTTTATATTTATAAAAATTTGAAAGAAAAATCTTATTATTTAGTATTTTTAAATGATAACCAAAAGTATTTCATTCTATATGAAAAATCGATTTTTAAAAATCTTTTAACAACAAATTTTCAAATTTATATCATTAAATTTCTAAAATCATAAGCTATTTTATAATATATATTTTGTGATTTATGGAAGTGCATTTATATTTATAGAAATTATTTTATATAGATAGTTAATTTTTAATTTGCAATTTACTTAGTTGCCCATGCATGCATTTTGCTCCCACTTCAAGTTAAGGGCAAACTTGGAAATTCCAACCCCACTAACTACTACTTCACTAACCAAGTTACTTCTTTATTCTTGCATGCAAATCGTCACAAGCTTGCTAGAAGGTCACTTTTGTCAATTCTCAATTCCACTCACATTTTAGTCAAATTAAAACCAAAAAACCAAAGACAAGTGGTGATCATTCTCACCACCATATCACACTCATTCTCCCTCCTCTCCTCTCTTCTCCCACTCGGCCCTCTCTCGGCTCACTCTCGGCCGAAGCCCCCTCCCCCCTTTCTCCTTCATTTTTCATTCAAACATCCACCCTCCATAAGTAATCTCACTTCCCATATATTGTTCATTTATACTCCAAAGAGTTTATGATAAAAAATCTATGTTTCAAGCTTACATGGTAGTGTTTTGTTAAACTCAAAGTGAACACCCTTGATTCTTGTGAATCTAAGGCTTTCACCATGAGATATATTATCTTGGGGTTCAGAATGGCTAGGCATGAGTGTGTCACACTTGTGAAAAAAAAATTCACCCTAATCCATTCGGCCATGACTTGTTAGGAGTCGAATGGATGGTGTTTTTGTTGCCTTGTTGATTTTTGTGTGTTTATGTGATAATAGCTTGGTTTTGGAAATAAAAACTTGATAAACCTCTTTGCATGCTAAGTGATCACATTAGTTGTGGTTAATGCTAGGCTTGCATGTTGATATGATGAAATTTATATGGAAACCATATTATTTTTGGCTTGTAAGTTCGAAAGCATGCATGTATAGGTTCAACTCATGATTTCCGAAAGTTCTGGATTATTTGGATTGATTTTTGTTAATAAACTCTAATTTCAGTTGAGTTATGACATTAATTATGATTTGTTCTCCTTTTTTATGTGATTTTGATTCGTATATATATGGAGGATATAAGTTGCTATTTCCGAAATTGTGATGACTTGTAATTAGTATATTATTTTGATTCTTATTTTGCTATATTGCACTTTAGGTAATTATGATATCCATTAGGACAATATTGTGTATGGGAGTGTTAGTTCAGTAGGTTACCTTGGTTGAGGTTTAGTTTGGGTTTTGGTTGATGTTTGGTTTGGTTTGTCAAGTGGGAAATCTTGGTGGAAAGGGTAAATTAAATTCTGCAGATTTTCAGTTTGGTAACATGAGGTTTAGGGTGAGATTTGACCTTGTCATTGTAATGCACTTTGAGGCCCAAGTCACCAGGAGCTATTAATAGGGGTATAATTCAAATTCTAGATGTTTGTTAGAGGTTTTTAGGTTGTTTGGTTAGGTGCACGAGTGAAAACACTAAATCTGTCCAACAGGGAACGGTTTTGCTGCAACCTAGAAATGAGAAGTTTTGACAATGTCATGGGTAGGCCCTCACTAGGCCTTGGTTGGCCTTAGTTATAGGGAGTGTCAGAGGTTTTTTTCCAGCCATAGTTCATAGGAATTGAGTTAGAAACATGTGTCACAAGTTAGTGCAAATCAGGATACTTTTCTGTCTAGAAAATAGGGGAACCTTGGACTTTAAGCTTAGGCCAAGGGATGCCCAAGCTAGGCCTTTGAGTCACACAAAGTTTGGGAGTTACTTTATGATTACAAGAGTCTAGTATAGAATTTTGGGAGGTTAACTAGAGGTGTAAGGGTGTCAATTGTACTCAAGAAACCATTGATGTCATCCTGAAATCACTATAAAGAGCACATTCACTTAACATTTAGTTTTAGAGAACTTATGAGTGAGGCCTAGGTTGACCACCATAGTTGTAAGATAGTATAAGGTCATTAGAGTGTAGGGCCTAGGTCAGGGTCAATAGGAACTTGATGGTTTAGAAAAGGCACATCGAGTTATGAGGTTAATATTAGGAGTTTTGACTAGTTTAGCATAACTAAGTGACTTGAGTAAGTGGAGTGACATCATCCAAACTTATTGAAGCAATATAGTGTGTTGATGTATTATTATTATGTACTTAAATGTGTTATAATAG
Organism: Apium graveolens; assembly: GCF_009905375.1. Taxonomy (NCBI): domain Eukaryota; kingdom Viridiplantae; phylum Streptophyta; class Magnoliopsida; order Apiales; family Apiaceae; genus Apium; species Apium graveolens. The sequence continues at coordinate 221,866,589 of NC_133648.1, forward strand.
TATTTTGATGTATTATTATTATGTACTTAAATGTGTTATGTGATCATATGTCGCTATGTGAACTATTATACTTATAAGGTAATTGTAAGCATGTATGTGTATATAGGCCTAAGTGCCAATGTGCGTAATTCCGGTTTATAATTATGTTGATTTGGTGAGAATATATTATAATGAGGTTATTATTATTTTGTGTAGGCTCTCGAGACGAGGGTAAACTTGCCATTAAAGTCGAGTAAAGCTCCCAGTTGCTCCTACCGCCAGTCAAGTCAAGCCTTTCTCAAGGCAAGTGTTTGAACCTATCTTTTTATTTACACTGCAAGTGTGTGTTAACCTAGATTTTATATATGATGTAAGTATTATAATTCTCCTTGATATACATGTATACATGACCCAAATGGTTTCAAATCTATCTTTCGTATTATATACAAATGCCATGAACCCTCAAGTATCTATTGCAAGTAGTTTAACTTTACTCGGAGATTGCTATGCAAGTAATTCAAAAGTTATACCATGGTTGTATACCAAAGTAATGGTGATGTTGAACCCTGTATAAGCTATACTTGGTAACCTTATCTCGACACCTAAAAGTCAGTTATTCCTCAAAGTTGTTCATATATGCTTGATAATTCTATTCTTATCCTTAAACCATGATACCCTGTTATACTTTGAATTGATGCTTACCTTCCTTATATTTTAATACCTATGTCTTATCTGAACCACTATATTGAACCTAGTTTGACTTAGTTCCTTTATACTATTCAAAAATTATGTTAAACCTCATTACCAAATCCCTTGTGAATATAACTTTGCAATTCCATTCGATAAGGTATCAGTCTAATTGATCACGGCCATAATATTTACTGAACCTATTCCATGTGCTTCAAAGTTGATCTAGAAGCCTTGATAAAGACGTTCACTATTTAAGAAATTAACCGTCACTTGACATCAGTTTTTGAAATAAAAAGTTAAAAGTGGATTTTCAGTCCCAAAGGGGGAGGAATGTTTTCTTTAAATAGTGGACCTGGACTGAGACGCAAGTCCTTTCCGCTTTTAAGTTATAGGCTTAAAGGTTTTCTAGGGATCCCATTAATGTTCTAGAACCCATCGAGGTTCGGGATTACTTCGCGGCTGATGACCGGCTGTAATCCGTAGCGTTATATAATGGTTTTGATAAAGAAATGGTTTTTAATGGTTTTGTTACAAATAAAAGATGCCATCACCCTGAAAGTTTATCTCTTGTTACTATATTGTTGAATCTATCATTTCCATTGTAATTTTTATTTTTTGTTTATGTATACAATAGCACTTGTTGAGCATTTGGCTCACTACTTGCTTTCACCCTGATATTTCAGCTAGCAGTTATGGTTAGATTCAACCAGACAGCACGTAAGACTTGTGATGCCGATTTGTATGTTCGAGCTCAGGTAGATTAGTGATCTTTTGTGTGAGGACTCGATATTGAAATCAGGTTATAATAGTTAATATTATTGCACTACGCCATAAGTGGACTATTGTAATGCCTAAATGGTGTTATAATAGGTCCAAAAAATGTTACATTAGGTCTATTGTAACACCAAGGGGCATTACGTATACGAGCATTACAATGGACACCCTAAAGTAACACTTCAATGATCTATTGTAACAGAGAAGAAAACGTTACAATAGATAACTATTGTAACACTAAAAGGCCCAAATGTAACGGAAAATGAGTGATACCTTAGGTTCAATCAAGATTGCAAATGTAGGCCCACCTGTGGGTCCCACATAGCCTATTATAACACTATGTTCTATCAATTGAAACACCAAATTTTTTAATCAAGTAATAGTACCATTTGTAATATAACAATATATATAAAACATACAATATATTATAATAGGAAAATATAACACTTAATTTTAAAACTTTAAAATACATGTCCTGATTAAAGAACAATTACATTACAAATACTATCAAAATAAAATCTATAATACATATCCAAAAAATTACAAAAACCAGCTAAAATCACAACAATATGATCGATCAATAAACCATATTACAAGCATATTCAAACTACACTTGATCTTCTCCATTGAGCATCTTCTCTTTACTACACTTTAAATCACCAAACAAACTCCTCTGTTGTGCCACAAGCTGCCCCATACCTAAAAAGATAACAATCCAATTCAAGAATAAATACAAAAATCATTTTTAAAATTAGTATATAAGAGCAAATTGAGTTTTGTCATATATTGTATAATTAAATACACTACTAGTAAATTTTATTCATTTATTCTATTACAATTTAAAACAACATGCACACAAACATATACTCCCTCCGTCCCTCCCAAATGTTTACATTTGGGTTGGGCACGGAGTTTATGTAAAATGATAAAATAATGGTTGAAAGTTAAAAAAGTAAGTAAAGTAGTGGGACTGAGTAATATTATATGTATAAAGTGGGTATAGTGGATAGGAGTAGTGGATGTAGTTATTTTAAAAATTATAAAAACTTTACTATTTTTGGAAAATTTTGAAACGTAAACAATTGGAAGGGACATCCCAAAAAGGAAAGTGTAAATAAATGAGAGGGACAGAGGGAGTACATACTAACAATATATAGGTCAAATCCAAATAAGAATAAAAAAAGTGTGACAAGGGCATATAAATACAAGAAGAAAAATAGTCCATACTCACATGGAAACATTTAAATTAAATAAAAAAAATCAAGATCTAAATAATTAAATCAAAAAATTATTAGAAAAAATGTAAAAAAATAAATGGGGCAAAGTGGATAATATACTTTGTTGGACAAAGTTTTCCTAATTTATAGTTTTTATTAGCTTGTCATACTTACCATTGTACTGTAATATCACATGAAATTTTCCTGTTTAATTTAAGATGGAAAAGAATATCCATCGACTGTAGGTGCTACAATAGTTCAAACCACAAATATGATCAAGTGCTATACACAAATCCATTAGCCACATTTGGCATTACAAAAATCACCATGGTAAATGTAAGAACAGAACATGGGTTCAAAAAATACTAGCTAAGTTACAGAAGAAACAAGATATCACCAAAATTCATACCCAAACAAGCAACGAGGTACCTCCCAAAGTAATACATTACAAAAAAATTCATAGCAGTCACTCAGTATCCCAATGTCAACACTAATTGATGGCTTCACTAACCAAACAAACTATACAAATAAACAGTTATTAAAAACCCATCATACAGCTAAAGCCAAAAAAATCATACACTCTTCCAATAAGAACACCTGCAATTCACAATCTAGCATATATTAAACTATTTAACAAACAAATAAACTCATTTATTCAACTACATAGCAAGGCACCATTACTATAACATAAATAAAAAATTTCTGCTCCTGTTATTCAATTCAGATAAAAAATATTAGGAAACAAAACCCAAGTATCAAAAGAATTTTATCATATTCCTCCCTCTCTCTCCCTCTCTCTCCCTCTCTCTATTTCTCTCTCTCTAAAATAATTAGAATCAAATAATATTAAAAACCATAGTTGAATTATCAAAGAAACTATAAAAACCAGAGTTTCCTGAAAAGGTCATAAAAGGCTAATTAATACAAATATTACTATGACAGTTCAAAATTAATATGTATAAATCTTCACTCCTAAAACAAACTTCAACTATCTTAACATGATTATATATAAACAAACAAACTACATGAGAGAAAGAGGTAGAGAGAGAGACAAGAAACAGATGAAATAGAAACATTACACAAGAAACAACAAACTACATATGAGATGAAACAGAAACATTACACAAGAAACTCTGAACTAAATAATTCATATATTCAAAATCAGAACTGCAAACAAGATAAAAGTACAGAAATAAGGGAGGATGAAAATGGCTAGGTATCCAAACAATTGCAGATTAATCTTCACAGTAGCTTAAATAATTAAGGAAATCTTAAATCTGGGAAGAAAGGTCGCAAGTCCCAAAGCCATTTTGTATAAATAACATAACATGAAATGAAAGCCAAACAATCGATACAACAGTTAGTTGTACTTAGGTTGGATCTAAGAGGTTATCATTTCTAGTAACATGCTTCAGGTCAACAATTTGATTGTAAGTGTAATTTGAGAAAATAAAACTACGAAAATAAAATAACTTGAGAAAGAAAAGAGATAGTACCCAGCAATAGTAATTTGCGAAAAAGAATAACTTGGGTGTTTTTGGGGAAATGCTGGTTTGTTAACTCGGCACAACCTTAATCACTGCATCAGAAAAGAACACAAGAGACAAACAATATCTTTAAGAGCCACTCCTCAGTATATACCAGTAATTACATACTTCATTTACCAACTAATAGTAGGAAGAGAATTTATCAAAGACGTACACACTAGGAGAAATACTTTAATTTTCAAAACAAGCAAATAAATATGTAGTCATTGCAATTCTCTTCACCTTCTCTCCGTCTGTCTTTTTTAGCAACACGAAGTAACTTTCTTATAAAGATGGTGTTTGATACACCAAAGAATAGACAAGCATTGTATTTGTACATCCTATACTTTTCTTTTCTTTTGTGGTTTCTAATTTGAGCCATTAATGTTGGATTATCCGATATGAAGGCACCTCATAATCATCCTCTACGACCTCATTTAGCGTTGATGTTGAGATACCATGGAAATTTAGCGCAGCTTCCGTTATTGAAGATATGGAACTCACTAGCACAATTATATGTGTGTGTACTAGCTGCCTTAAAAAATAAAAGCTTTGGTACGAATTTATTGTTTATATTCACAAATAAATAGCAGATATAAGTTGACCATGACTCAGATGTTGGGGGGAAAACCAGTGTCATTTCTTCATTCATTTGGTACTTTATAAAATAGATAGTGTCACATTGTGCTACAAATCTCTCAATTCACAGAACTCACAAAGGTACAATTTTCTATTAACACCTGCACCAAAATACAGGTGATTCACCAAAAAAATGGGAACACTTATACATGAATACTACTATTAAAGTTAAATAAAAACAGAAAGAAAAAACATACCAAAAATTTCAAAAGAGCCCAGCAATTTCGCAAGAACAGAGCTAAAATTCGTGGGAAGAAAAGAACCCTAAATGTCCAAACTTGGAGATGCCCAAACCCTGTAACTCATAATAATCCCTTTCCTCATCACCCTCCATTTAATTTAAATTCATTTAATAAAAAGAAAAAAACATGTCTCCTTCCTTTCATTTTGAATAAAAATAGATGGTTTTAAAGCATTATAACAAGAATTAATACCATGGAGGATGGGTTTCAACTACGAACAAAGCTTCTGGAGACTATCCACCTTCAAAGCTTCCACAATCACACTGCAAAATCAAAGATCTCAAAAATCCCTGCAAATAAAAATAGAGAGTGATTAGTTAAAGTTCAAGTAAATAGAAGCCCTAATTGAATTCAAAATTGAAGAAACCCCTATTTTAAACTCAAAATCAAAGTCCTTATTTGAAAAAAAGCCTCGACTAATTAATTAATTGAGCATTTCAAGATACCGGTGAGGCTGTAGAGAGGCGGATGGTCGGTGAAGAGGGAGAGACCGAGAGAGAGAAAAGATAGAGTATGTTTGTCTGAGTTAAGTTTTGTGAGTCTAATAATTCATTTAGGGGGGGAAGATGTCGCTCAATAATTCATCTACTAATTCATGTTTCATTTTTTCATTTTTTTATTTTACTTTCTAATTTTAGTTATAAAAATATTATATATTAAATAAAAACAAACCAAAAAACTTTTTCATTTATGTGTAATTTATTTTTATAAATTTTATTTTATTAATATATTATATTTTTCATTCACTAATAAACCAGAATATAATTTTAATACTAATTTAAGATAATTTTTTCACTTTAATATTGTTAAAAGTTAAAAAAGTAACTAATGTAACACCAAGTGCTAGTGTTACATATTTTGTAGCACCGGCATTTCTATGCAACACTAGCTTTATAGCTATTGTAACACTAATTGAAAGGTGTTACAATAAGACACAAATTTATTAGCTAATGTAACGCTCCTTGTAACACTTGCATTACAGTAGCCCACTTATGGCGTAGTGTTGGGATGTTCCAAACCCTAAACTGTAAGATATTGGATTCGGTGTATTTATTTCCTTTTGTTAACAATTATAATTATTCGTATAGTGTTTTTTGTTAAAGTTCGGGCGTGACAGGTTTTGGTATCAGAGCTACGGTTTAGAGTCCCTGGACAGCCCAAATAGGTTATAGGATATATACATAGGTTATAGAATATTATGCAAGAGTGTAAGTATAGGATATTCGAGTTATCCGCTAATAATTCTCTTATATATATCTATGAACTGTTTGGCAGCAAAGGGCGCATTCCTCATCATCCTCTGAACCGTCTAACATAATTACTTTCTCCGTGTATGCTGAGTTGAGGCGTGAGTTCGACAGGCTTTAGGGCAAGTACGATCGTTAGAGCGATTGAAGAATGTGTATCCGGACAGCCGAAATTTTGGAGGAAAGCCTAAGGAGCAGATGGTTGCGAGACTTGAGACCTTGGTTCAGTACGTTAACACTAAGCTTAATGAGATGCCACCGCACCGAGACCGTACCAGCCAGTATACTATCCAGATGATTGCGGACGAGCTCTAGAGTATCGTGAAGACGCTCCATGAGGAGAAGACTATTGGACCCCATCTTGATGGAGTGGAGCCTTAGTTCTTTCCATTATCCACTTTTCATGTTCTAGTGTTGTTGGACTTTATAGAATTCCCAATTGTTTTCCTTTAAATTAAGCATGTTATCCCTAGATTCAAACTCTATTTTGATCTTGTTGTACCTTGACCTTAATTTCGATAATTATGCACTATCGTTTTATTTGCTTTCAATTGTTCTTATGCCTTATATGCATCATCCTTATTGTTTTGTTTGAAACCCGATCATACATGTGAATATAATGACTTGTGACACCCTAACCTTGAATTATCTATATTATTTAGACCTGTTTTGATATAACTTTTATTTCAGGATCATGCCACCTAAAAAGAAGAACCCGACAATAACTTCTACCACGAATCCTAATATTCTTCGATTGCTGGAAACCTTATAATAACAAACAAATGCTATAGCTCAACAACAAAGAACTCTTCAACAATAATTTGAAAACCAAGATAACCGTGAACCACACCGACCACCTGATCCACGAGTACCACCTCAACAAGCTGTCACTTTTAAAGCTTTTCAGAATATGAATCCACCTGCATTTCATGATACCACTGATCCAGTAATAGCCAACACATGGATTAAGGAAATGGAAAGAGCTTTTGAATTGGTTCAGCTAGGAGAAGATCAAAAGACGCCATATGCTACTTACTTTTTGAAAGGTGGAGTCATCTATTGGTGGGATTCAGTGAAAGCTATGGAGGCAAATCAGCCGGTTTCTTGGGAAAGGTTTAAGAAGTTATTTCTGGAAAAGTATTACCTTAAGTACATGCAGAATCAGATGGAGCTTAAATCTTTTAATTGAAGCAAGGAAGTATGTTTGTGTTGGAGTACGAGAAGAAGTTTACGGAGCTGTCAAGGTTTGTGACGAAGTATGTGAACACTGAGGAGGAAAAAGCAAAGAGGTTCCAAAAAGGATTAAAGCCTTGGATCAGAGATAGAGTGGCTATGTTTGAAATTGATACTTATGCTGGAGTAGTACAGAAAGCTGCTATGATTGAGAGTAATGAGATACAGCCAAGGAAAGAAAAGGATAACAGAAAGAGAAAGGTTCCATTTTATGGAGAGAAGTCTGAAGCTGGAAGCTCATAAGAAAGGAGTGTGAAAAGGATTGGATTCCACAAAGGTGGAAATTTTTAGAAGAAGGGAAATTGTAATAAGAGACAGGATCCTAAGGGGAACAACCAGTCAAGCCAAGGACAAGTTGGAGAAAATAGATTTCAGAGACCAGAGTGCAAGCACTGTGGAAAAAGACACCCAAGAGTGTGTAATAAGCTAAACATGACATGCTATAGATGCAACCAGAAGGGACATTTGGCTAATGAGTGTAAGGTACCGAAGCCGAGAGTTACATGCTATAAGTGTGGAAAGACTGGACATATAGCTAGGGAATGCAAGTCAACTGTACCAGTCAAAGCTTTGATGAATGTGACAAGTACTAGTACACACATGCCAGCTGAGGTATTGGCATTACCTCCACCATCTACAGCAACTCCACAAGCAACAACAAGGACATTTAATTTAAAGATGAAGGACGCTTTTCAGAATTCCGAGGTGATAGCAGGTAAACTTTTAATGAATAATGTTGAAGCTAAGGTATTGATTGATTTTGGAGCTACTAGATCTTTTATATCGGAAACTTTTGTTGATAAACTTAAATGCGATAAAATGACCTTGAACGAGGTAATAGATGTGGTAATTGCGAACCAAGAGAAGATTCATGTGAGTCAATTCTGTTCTAAGTGTGAGATTGATATTTCGGGACATAAATTGTCAATAAACTTGATACTTTTCAAGTTAGGGGAGTTTGATATAATCTTAGGCATGGATTGGTTAGGAGAGAATAATGCTCAGATAAATTGTAAATTCAAGAAAGTGTATTTAAAGATGGAGAGTGGAGAGAAAGTGGTATTTAAGGGTCAAAGGCAAGAACGACTGTTTCTTACAATCGTCCAGGCTAAGAAACTGCTTAGGAAAGGTTATGAATCGTTCCTAGCCTATATAGTAGATTCATAAAGAGAGGGCCTCAGCATGGAAGATATTCCCGTAGTCAACGAATTTCCAGATGTGTTTCCAGATGAACTACAAAGTTTACCGCCCGATCGATAAATTAAGTTTGAGATCAATCTTGCTCCAGACATGGAACCAGTTTTGAAGGCACCTTATAGAATGGCACCAGCAGAAATGAAAGAGTTGGCGAGCCAGCTACAAGAATTATTGGAAAAAGGAGTGATACGGCCAAGTACGTCGCCATGGGGAGCACCTATTCTATTTGTAAAGAAGAAGGATGGAAGCATGAGGTTATGTATAGACTATCGGGAGTTGAATAAGATGACGATTAAGAACCGTTACCCGCTACCAAGGATAGATGATTTATTTGATCAGCTGAAAGGGGCTAAGTGTTTTTCCAAGATTGATTTAAGATCATGATACCATCAATTTAAGATCAAAGTAGACGACATCCTGAAGACCGAATTCAGGACAAGATACGGATATTATGAATTCTTAGTGATGCCTTTTGGGTTGACTAATGCCCCTGCAGCATTTATGGATCTGATGAACCGGGTATTTAAAAAGTATTTGGACAAGTTTGTAGTGGTATTCATTGATGATATTCTTATATATTCAAAGTCAGAATAAGAACATATGTAGCAACTATGGATAGCATCGGAGATACTCCGACAAGAGAAGTTGTATGCCAAGTTTTCTAAATGTGAGTTATGGTTAAAGGATGTTCAATTTTTGGGACATGTTATTGGAAGTGAATGAGTCAAGGTGGATCCAGTAAAGATTAGGGCAATCAAGAGTTGGGAGAGACGAAAGACACCTATGAAAGTGCGGAGTTTTCTAGGATTGGTGGGATACTATAGAAGATTTGATAAAGATTTCTCGAAAATTGCCACGCCATTGACTAAGTTGACTAGGAAGAATCAGAAATTTGAATGGAATGCAGAATATGAAGATAGTTTTCAAGAATTGAAACAGAGGTTAGTTATAGCCCCGGTGTTAGTATTACCAGACAATCAAGGAGACTTTGTGATTTTCAGTGATGCTTCACATAAGGGTCTGGGTTGTGTGCTAATACAACATAATAAGGTGATTGTGTATGTATCGAGACAGCTGAAACCACATGAATTGAAGTATCCTACACATGACTTGGAATTAGCAGCTATAGTATTTGCACTTAAGATTTAGAGACATTGCCTTTACGGAGAAAGGTGTGAGATCTACACGGATAACAAGAGTTTAAAGTATATTTTCACTCAGAAGGAGCTCAACATGAGGCAAAGGAGATGGTTGGATTTGATTAAAGACTATGATTGCTCGATAAATTATCATTCGGGAAAGGCGAGCATGGTAGCTGATGCTTTGAGTCATAAGGAGAGGTTGAATATGGTAGCAATATCAAAGAAATTATCTGAAGAAATTAAGAGATTTGAATTAGAACTTTGTGGTTGCAAAAAAGTTAAAGAGATTTGTCATACTATGACTTTTCAGCCAACATTGTTGGAAAAGATAAAGAAATTTCAGGAAGAAGTGATGAAACAGGAGAATAAGCAACTGACCGGAGAAGAGATCCGTACTCAAAGGGATGAAAAAGGTATACTAAGGTTTTCCTCAAGAATTTGGATTCCCCATATGACTGAATTGAAGAATGAGATATTGCAAGAAGTTCACAATTCTAGATTTTCAATCCATCCAGGAAGCACCAAGATGTACCAGGACTTGAAGCAGAATTTTTGGTGGCCAAATATGAAGCGAGAAGTAGCAGAATGGGTTGCGAAGTGCTATACTTATCAGAAAGTAAAGGCAGAACATCAAAGACCAAGCGGATTAATTCAGCCCTTAAAGATTCCAGAATGGAAGTGGGAAAACATTTTTATGGACTTTATAGTAGGATTACCATGAACGAAATCCGGACATGACGCTATATGGGTTATAGTTGATCGCCTTACAAAGTCGGCACATTTTCTTCCCATTAATGAGAAGTCTTCATTGGACAGATTGGTCCATCTGTATGTGCGTAAAATCATATTACGACATGGCGTGCCTGTATCGATAGTTTCGGATAGAGATCCACGATTTAACTCGAGATTCTAGAAGCAATTTCAAGAAAGTCTTGGCACAAAGTTAAACATGAGTACGACATGTCATTCGCAGACTGAAGGTCAAAGCGAAAGGACAATTCAAACAATTGAATACATGTTGCGTAGTTGTGCGATTGATTTTGCAGGAAGCTGGGATGACCACTTGCCATTGGTAGAATTCTCCTACAACAACAACTATCACACCAGTATTGGAATACCACCATACGAAGCTTTATACGGATGGAAGTGCAGATCACCAACCAGTTGGGATGAAGTGGGAGAAGGAAAGATTCTAGGCCCAGAATTGGTGCAACAAATGCATGAGACAGGCAAGTTGATTCGGAAAAGATTACTTGCTGCTCAAGATAGGCAAAGAAAGTATGCAGACCCTGCTCGTAAGGATATCAGATTCCAAGTAGGAGAAGCCGTATTACTGAAGGTATCACCGAGAAAAGGATTGTCTAGATTTGGCAAGAAATGGAAGTTAGCGCCTGGATATATTGGTCCTTTTGAAATTTTGAGTCAAGTAGGGAAGGTGGCCTATGAATTGGATTTGCCGCCTCAGTATCAGCACGTGCATGATGCCAACCATGTGATAGAGTATGAACCTATAGAGATTCAGGCAGACCTGTCATTTGTGGAGCAACCTGTCAAAAGACTCGACTGGAAAGAGAAAAGTCTTAGAATTAAGTTGGTGAAGTTGGTAAGAGTACTTTGGAGAAATCCCAAGGATGAAGAGCCAATGTAGGAACTTGAGTCGAATATGCGTAGCCGGTATCCTCACTTATTCTCCTAGATTCTGAGGATAAAATCCTATAAGGGGGAGAGGATGTTACGACCAGTATTTCTAAACCTTATCTATATATAATTGTGTGTTTATAATTGAGATTTAAATTGTGTGGAATTATAAATATGGGTGATCTATATGTTGAGTGCCTATCAATTAAATGTTTAATATATTAGTTTATATATAAAAAAAATTGAAAGAAAAATATTATTATATAATATTTTTAAATGATAACCAAAAGAATTTCATTCTATATGAAAAATCGATTTTTAAAAATCTTTTAACAACAAATTTTCAAATCTTATATCATTAAATTTCTAAAATCATAAGCTATTTTATAATATATATTTTGTGATTTATGGAAGTGCATTTATATTTATAGAATTTTTTTATATAGATTAGTTAATTTTTAGTTTGCAATTTACTTAGTTGCCCATGCATGCATTTTGCTCCCAACTCAAGTTAAGGGCAAACTTGGAAATTCCAACCCCACTAACTACTACTTCACTAACCAAGTTACTTCTTTATCCTTGCATGCAAATTGTCACAAGCTTGCTAGAAGGTCACTTTTGTCAATTCTCAATTCCACTCACATTTAGTCAAATTAAAACCAAAGACAAGTAGTGATCATTCTGACCATCACATCACAATCACTCTCCCTCCTCTCATCTCTTCTCCTTCTCTCGGCCCTCTCCCAGCTCACTCTCGGCCAAAGCCCCCTCCCCCCTTTCTCCTTCATTTTTCATTCAAACATCCACCCTCCATTAAATATCTCACTTCCCATATATTATTCATTTATACTCCAAAGAGTTTATGATGAAAAATCTATATTTCAAGCTTGCATGGTAGTGTTTTGTTAAACTCAAAGTGAACACCCTTGATTCTTGTGAATCTAAGGCTTTCACCATGAGATATATTATCTTGGGGTTGAGAATGGCTAGGCCTGAGTGTGTCACACTTGTGCAAATGTTATTTTCACCCTAATCCATTCGGCAATGACTTGTTAGGAGCCGAGTGGATGGTGTTTTTGTGGCCTTGTTGATTTTTGTGTGTTTATGTGATAATAGCTTGGTTTTGGAAATAAAAACTTGATAAAACTCTTTGCATGCTAAGTGATCACATTAGTTATGGTTAATGATAGGCTTGCATGTTGACTCTATGATGAAATTTATATGGAAACCATATTGTTTTTGGCTTGTAAGTTCGAAAGCATGCATGTATAGGTTCAACTCATGATTTTCGAAAGTTCTTGATTATTTGGATTGATTTTTGTTAATAAAATCTAATTTCAGTTGAGTTAGGATATTAATTATGATTTTTGCTCCTTCTTATGTGATTTTTATTCGTATATATATGGAGGATTTAAGTTGCTATTTTCGAAATTGTGATGACTTGTAAATATTATATTATTTTGACTCTTGTTTTGCTATATTGTACTTTAGGTAAGGATGATCTCCATTAGGCCGATATTGTGTATGGGAGTATTATTTCAGTAGGTTACCTCGCTGGACCTTGGTTGGCCTTAGTTAGAGGGAGTGTTTGAGGTGTTGTTCCAGCCATAGTTCACAAGTGTCACAAGTTAGTGCAAATCAGGACACTTTTCTGTCTTGAAAACAGGGGAACCTTGGACTTTAGGCTTAGGCCTAGGGAGGCCCAAGCTAGGCCTTTGAGTCACACCAAGTTTGGGAGTTACCTTATGATCAGAAGAGTCTAGTGTAGAAGTTTAGGAGGTTAAATTGAGGTGTAAGGGTGTCAATTGTACTCAAGAAACCATTCATGTCATCCTAAAATCACTATAAAGAGCACATTCACTTAACATTTAGTTTTAGAGCACTTATGAGTGAGGCATAGGTTTACCACCACAGTTTTAAGATAGTATAAGGTCAATAGAGTGTAGGGCCTAGTTCAGGGTCAATAGGAACTTGATGGTTTAGAAAAGGCACATCGAGTTATGAGGTCAATATTAGGAGTTTTTACTAGTTTAGCATAACTAAGTGACTTGAGTAAGTGGAGTGAGATCATCCAAGCTTAGTAATGTAATATAGTGTATTGATATATTATTATTATGTACTTAAATATTTTATGTGATCATATGTGGCTATGTGAACTATTATGCTTGTAAGGTAATTGTAAGCATGGATGTGTATATAGGCCTAAGTGCCAATGTGCGTAATTCCGGTTTATAATTAGGTTAAGTTGGTGAGAATATATTATAATGAGATTATTATTATTTTGTGTAAGCTCTCGAGATGAGGGTAAACTTTCCATTAAAGTCGAGTAAAGCTCCCAGTTGCTCCTACTTGTCAGTCAAGTCAAGCCTTTCTCAAGGCAAGTGTTTCAACCTATCTTTTTGTTTACACTGCAAGTGTGTATTAACCTAGCTTTTATATATGATGCGAGTATTCTAATTCACCATGATATACATGTATATATGACCCAAGTGGTTTCAAATCTATCTTTCGTATTATATACAAATGCCATGAACCCTCAAGTATCTATTGCAAGTAGTTTAACTTTACTTGGAGATTATTATGCAAATAATTCAAAAGTTATACCATGCTAGTATACCAAAGTAATGGTGATGCTGAACCCTGTATAAGCTATACTTGGTAACCTTATCTCGACACCTAAAAGTCAGTTATTCCTAAAAGTTGTTCACATATGCTTGATAACTCTATTCTTATCATTAAACCATGATACCCTGTTATACTTTGAACTGATGCTTACCTTACTTATATTTTAATACCTATGTCTTATCTGAACCACTATATTGAACCTAGTTTGACTTAGTTCCTTGATACTATTCAAAAATCATGTTAAACCTCATTACCAAATCCCTTGTGAATAGAACTTTGCAATTCCATTCGATAAGGTATCAGTCTAATTGATCACGGCCATAACATTTACTGAACCTATTCCATGTGCTTCGAAGTTGATCTAGAAGCCTTGATAAAGACGTTCACTATTTAAGAAATTAACCATCACTTGGCATCAATTTTTAAAATAAAAAGTTAAAAGTGGATTTTCAGTCCCAAAGGGGGACGAATGTTTTCTTTTAATAGTGGACCTGGACTGAGACGCAAGTCCTTTCCACTTTTAAGTTATAGGCTTAAAGGTTGCCTAGGGATCCCATTAATTTTCTAGAACCCAGCGAGGTTCGGGATTACTTCGCGGCTGATCACCGGCTGTAATTCGTAGCGTCATAAAATGCTTTTGATAAAGAAATGGTTTTTAATGGTTTTGTTACAAATAAAAGATGCCATCACCCTGAAAGTTTATCTCTTGTTACTATATTGTTGAATCTTTCATTTCCATTGTAATTTTTATTTTTTGTTTATGTATACTATAGCACTTGTTGAGCATTTGGCTCACTACTTGCTTTCACCCTGATATTTCAACTAGCAGATATGGTTAGATTCAAGCAGACAACACGTAAGACTTGTGATGCCGATTCGTATGTTCGAGCTCAGGTAGATTAGTGATCTTTTGTATGAGGACTCGATATTAAAATCATGTTGTAATAGTTAATATTATTGGGTTGTTCCAAACCCTAAACTGTAAGATCTTGGATTCGGTGTATTTATTTCATTTTGTTAACTATTGTAATCATTTGTATAAAGTCTTTTGTTAAAGTTGAGGCGTGACACTATTGACTTAATTATGGTCCAAGTATCCTCCGCTTACCAACTTCTTCCCAACCTAAGGGAGAACGATTCTTTCTTCCGTACAAAGCTTTTAGACGTTCCAATGCCCGCATGATATCTCGTTATTGTTGGTAATTCGATTAACGCAACTGGTCATTTTATTTCCCTTAAAAATCTATAATATAGATGATTAGTGCATCTTCTAGTGTTTGGAATCATTCTTCAACTTATTCGTTTCCCCTTTGATCACTCTTACTAGTGCTAGAGTTTTGTTCCTTAACGTTTGCTCATTTCGGCGCATCATCTCTGTCGATAATTTTATGTAAGAATTCTTGTCACATTTTTTACACGCTCGTCTCCTGCTACACGCTTAGCGTAGATTAACATTTCTTCCTGTAGTAATGTAAGGCACATCGTCGTCATGTTTCCATCTTGAAGGAAGCACCATTTCATACGCAATTGATTGACACATTTTAGAATCGTGGAACGCTCAGCTTCCGTTATCGGTCGAACTTCTTTAATCATTCCCCGTAAAATATCTATAGTACTACGATACCTTTCGGATCGTATTCATTTTTCACGCTAGCGCATTGGACATATTTTCTTTTTTTGGGAACTAATACTAGTGGCCTTTTAAAGGGCATGTACGATCTTCTCTGCCTTCTGTCAGCTCTAACCATAACATCCTTCATTTTTCCACATTGTCCTTCGTAAGGGATATTGGCGTTTATTTTTCGTATGCTCGAGTGGTAAGTACATCTGTATGAATATTATGTCAACGATAGGCGATTCTCCTAACCGTTCCAAATAAAAGGCAACTTGATAGACGTATCTTCCGTGGACTGGATAGTCCTCCCACTCTACTTGTCGATTTAAGAACCTTAATTGTGCCTCTGTTCGTCCCTTCTCGTAAAATATCTTGGGAAATAATCTAGTTGTGAAATTAATTTTTGGGTCCTTGCGTGGCGCGATATCACGGGGTCTCTCTATCACCAGTTATCTCTTCCGCATTCATAAAAATTTTATAGAGCGGAGATCTATTATTTGCACAATAAAATAAGTGGTCTTATTTAACCTATTACTCAAAATCCTAAATTAACACGACGGCTTACTTGGTTCCTGATAATCCTCCTCCATAATTTATTTTAATAAACTTCTACTCCCATTCGGGTCATTTACAGGCCGCAATCGCCAAAATTTTAATCCTCGCCTTTCTATTTTCAGTTTCAACCATGTCGAGTACTTACTTGCCTAATCAATGACATCCCTTTCATATTCGGTCATGACTAATATCCTTTGACATTTTTAGGCATCTTTAAGTCTTCTTGTTAAGTAAAAAAGGGTTCTCTTCATGCGATCCTTCTCATCAGTTGTTCTGAGAGTCGTCATCCTCAATATATCTTTTCCAACTTAAAGTGTCGGCCACCACATTGGCCTTTACTTGATGATAATCGATTTCTCAATCATAGCCCTTGATCAATTTGACCATAACCTCTATCTCGTGTTCAGTGTAAGAGATAAAAAAATCCAAAATTTCCTCATAAGTAAACTCTTTGTCCCTTTCAGTACGAACCCTATTGCAATTATCCTAGATCATTATACTTCACACAAAATCCTTTTTTTTAATCGTCAGGTACTGTTAACACGGGGTTGTTGCTAATATTACATTCAATTTTTCAAAATCCTATTCCTCGAATTCATACATGCTTGGTCTTTTCCGAATTCATTATTACCTATCCCGATAATGTTTTATAGAAGCGTACCTCACTAATCACGTTGTATCTATATTATCGTCCTTCTATAACCATGTTAAAGATCCTTATGATAATAACTAAATATGGTATTTCCTTTTTAAAACAACTTATTCATCACGGTGCTCCGATTGCACCATCTTAGCACTGAGTCTTCAATCTCATAATACAATAATTGGTTCTCAACTATACCTCTCTTTGTTCGGAAGCCAATCGACCTTGGAAAAATGATTTTCACGATATCGATGAAATTTAAACAATCTTAACAAGATTTCAAAATCTAATATCTGAAGAAATAATGAGCTCTGAATAAAAGAGTCGCAACACTCAAAAGATTTATAACTTGGACGGCAGAACACAACAAGGATTATCCTTCCATGTCCTTAGAATTTTATATAATAAAGAATATCCCTTGAAAGCCAATGCTTGCTGAATAATAACATCATACGAATGATACTTGTAAGATTTCCCCATTGAAAGAATACTTTTCTTTTTGAATAATGAAAGAAACCTTAAATAAAATCATCAACCAAAGGTTAACCATTAAAGTTTCAAAATGCTGCTACTTTGAAAGAAGGAATTATATCCGATAATTAACAATTAAGGAACTATATTGTTCTTTAATCATTTTATGATTTTAAATGGATATTCCTTATATAAACGAAAGAATAGAATATTTCATGAACAAATATTTTAGAAAACTGGATATGAATACTTGTTCGAGTGGGCAACCTAGTTAGGTCTCAATTAAATTATTCTTTGAAAATTTCTGAAAATTCCATCAACATTTAAATTTTCAATATAAAATGCATTATGGAGTAATAAAAAACTGATTGGAGGTGAAACTAGCAAAATAATAACTAGTCCATATCAAGCAATATTATTAACCGGCTAAGAAAATGGCCAGCACAATTGGTTTGGTCCATAGAAACTAGCTAGGACGATTAGCTAGGCTTTCATTGTATTAATTAAAATTTTGACTAGTTAGGACAATTAACTAGTCATTCATGAGAACATATGCAACTAGGCATATTTCAGTTTGTTTGAAAAAAAAATCTCAACATCGTAACCACAGAAGAAATTTGTGGCTACCTGGATGACGATTTTGAAATGAAGAGTTTTTAAACTTGGGCCGAGAAAGACAATTATAACTCTGAATCGAGTGGTTTTGGCATCGGAACAATCGATAGCCTCTTATCAAATATTTCTTGCCAATAGAAGGGTACACTCAGAGGTGCCCTCGTTCACATACTTTATCAGATTCTCAAATAGAATTGAATTCGAAATACCAAAATCAAATTGATACCCTTACAATGATTTCAAAGTTCAATATATAATTTCATTCTGATTAGAAGAAAAGGATTCCCGAGGAATCCATGGATATTAGATCATCCATATTTTCTACAGTTTGTTAAATATTTACAATCTCGACTGAGAAGAGTAAGTATGAAAGAAGAATCAAATGAAGATACTCATTATGAATATTCATCAATGAATTGAGGAAAATTTATTAAAAATCCTTGGATAATTGATATAGAGTGTAAATAGTTCTGCACCGAACAAGAAGATCATAATATATGAATGAGAGTTCATGGATCAACTAAAAGAATTGAACAAATCCTGATACAGAGAAAGACTATTCAAGTTGTTGGTCACATTAGAAGTTCAAATTAGGGAAGTAAAAGGATTGCCTGATATGACTTATCAAGGCAGTGCAAATGATAAACAGTTTGGAGGGAGTAGTGTGACGGTGAGTAGATGCCAAAATAATTCACTGATTATCCTAACCCTCATCATCATCCGTCCGAGGATGATCCCATCTCTTCATTTTTGTAATTCCATGTTTTAACTAGTTTCTCCCTCAATCATTATTTTAAAGTCACTTACTAACTTGACTTTCTTAAGTATATTTGTCATTTTGGTGTTTTACCTCGAAGACCTTTCTCATAATTATTCCAAAAGCATTTGTTAAGCTGATAGGGGCCTGCTACACGCATCTGTTACTAACTACAAGTGGCCAATTCCCTCTGGGAACAGATCAAAGAGATCTCTTAGGAATCTCAATGCAGTCCATAAGTTCAGTGGCATGTGTGTAAGTGAACATACATTACGGTATATATTAGAGGTCTACAAGTATATATACGTAGTATCCGATATCATTTCTACCAAAGAATTCCTAACACTCTTGTCTCTAAGTACTATAACTTAATGCTCTGATACCATTTCTGTAACGCCCCCAAATCCGGGGTCAGGAATCTGGGTCGTCATGTCATCATTCACTTAAGTGTAACCTGTATTGAGTTAATAATCCAATAGACCCCAATCTCTCGCACACACACACACACACTAGTTATAGCCTTAAAAATGATGTACAAAATGTAATCTTCTTTTATTACAATCAAATGTACTTTACAAGATCTTAAACAATTATTTGTAACCTCTACATGAAGTTATAATAATTACTACTAACATCTTCTACTTATCCGGATACTCTGGTCCACCTGAGACAAAGCGGTAAGGGATTCTCCCCATGATTTCAAGTGACTAAGTACCACACTAGTATGTTGGTAACCTGTTATGTTATGACATTTGAAAGGAAGCAAGAGTGAGCAATAATGCTCAACCATAATAATCAACAGTATGAAACGACTGTTAAAGAAATTTATATCAATCCGTATAAGAATATGTATTTATTCAAAGTAGTTTTCTTGGTGATACACACTTCTTTTCAAAACAATTCTTTGATTGACTTATTAGTCTGCAAATACCTTAATGGTAAACCCAGCACCTAGGCTTGGGTTACGGTATTGCATCTCAATTCCAATTGGAAGAATAAGACATTTACTGGAGGTACCGTATATGATGATCAGTCATACTACAGACAATCAGTAACCTTTTCTACTACACTTGTCGCATACGGGCTATGTGTCCCATTTCGGGTATACACACACTTCGCAGGTCCTTAGGTACATATAGTATCGTCTCCCACGGTACTGGCTGTCTCCCCAATACACGAAGTACTGGATCTCTACCCCTCCCTTGTCCTTTAAAAATCCTATCATATCCCAAGAACTCGTACTCCTCGAGTTTACAAAGCGTTTAGCTTATTGATAGGCACAACTCATGTTGCTAGTATATATATGTAGTTCCGAGAATTTTTGGAGGAAGTACTAAGATAATGTGAGTTGACCGTTGTCAACAGATATATAAATGAGGGGGGTTTCTTTTGAAACTATATTCAAAATATTTAAAATACATCGAGATAATATTTTTTGACGATCTGAAAGTATTCGGATGACTTTCTGAAACTCAGAAAGTATTTTAAAATAGGTTTTATGATTTTTAAATCATATTAAATTATTTTAAAAAAATTTAATAATTAATTAATAATTATTAAATAATTAAACTTCGAATAATAATATTTTTAAAATAATATTTGAATTAATATTCCTCAACTAATTCATGTTTAAATAATTAAATTAATCTTTAATAAATATAAAATAAGTGAGTTTTAAATAAACAATCGTTGGAGAATACCTCTCCTATATTGAGTGAATATCTGAAATAATATTCATTGTTCGAGTAATTAAATATAGTTGAAGGAATAAGATCTTTGGATATTGTTTTAAATAAATTCAAGGTATTTAATACTTCGTAAGCGGACATCGAGTCCCTTAGAATAAAATAAGTACGAACTTTAATCATCCAAAACATCTGCGGAATGATATCCGGGTTTTCGTTTAAAAACTCTGACCGGCTCTCGGTCTTATAATATATACACCACGCTACTCGCTAGCGTTAACATTCTCAAATACAACTCCTCCGGAATACTTTCGGGTTTTTATAAACTTACACCGACCGACTCTCGGTCTAAATATAACATTTCAAACTCGGTATGAACATATTCCAAAAATTATCAACAATTGAGTAATATAATATATCTCAAACTTCGTAAAACAGTTTAAAGCAATCTCATGCATATATCACAGTTTTGTAAAACATTCATAACACAACAGTTCTTAAAAGGTAGGGGTTGAACACTTGCCTGGGTACTTTGAGGTGGAGGATGCCCTATGGTCCGCTCAGAAATCTATAATCATAAACATAAATCGTGTTGTTAGATCCCGTTCTTATTTATGGCGACTCGTACATACGCGCTACTAATTAATCGTTCTTGCAACACATTTTACTCTTATTCTTTTATGTACTCATTCATGTCACGGTCGCTTTCTTTTCAAAATCCTTTATGTCCGTTTATATCTCCATCGTCGGCTCTGCTTATGATTTCTAATGGTTTTCTAATCGCGCGGTCTTGGTTCCGATAATTTTATAAAATTGAAAATTCCTTATTTTCACTTAAAATTTTTATAGCAGTTAATGGACTCTATTTATTACTCTCTGTAAAAATTCATGATCTTTGAATATTTTGAAGTCAATCATTTCTATTCCCAAAGTTCGTAATTCGTAGCAGTTTTTGTCGCGTAAAACACTTTTACTAAAACGGACATAACGTTTGATCTGTAAATCGGAATCAAGCGATTCAAGCGCCAAATGATCTTTATAAGATTTTATATCATAATAAAGTGTTACTTTTCAAGAAAATACAGTTTATACATTTGGGAACTTCTGCAAAAACTTTATGTTGAGTTTTGTTCATTTTAGACGATTACGATCCATGTTTCGTTTACGTCTTAAATTATTATACCACCACCAACAATCATCAAATCATCATCCCAACACTAACTCCTCTCAATAACATCATGTTCTTGAGGCAACAATCATCAACCTTAGAACTAATAAACTAAACATCAAGATTACAACAAATCAACCAATAAAACTAAGTTTATAGCTAGGATTTCAAAGGTCCTTGAAACTTAAACCTTAAATAAATATTGGTTAAAGATTTATACCTTTATTGAAAGCTTTAGATGTGTTCTTGATGATGGTAGAGTCTTGGGAATGCTTGGTAGGGTTTTTGGGGCCTAAATCAACCATTAAAATCAAGAAACCAAAGAAAAGTTACTATTCATACTATTCATTATCACTTTTCTTAAATTTATTTCACCCATCAAACCCCAATGAAATGAGCTCAAAAATTTATCTTACCTTAGTTTAGGATGTATGAATCTTGGTAATTAATGGTGTATTTTTTCCATGGCTAGAACTTGGGGTTTTGAATTTGATTTTCTTCTTTTTCTTGAAGAAGCCGAGTAGATGAAGAATGGGGTGAAAGAGAGAGATTTTTCTTGCTTTCTTGAATGATTCTCTTGGAAGATTTTGTTGTATGATTTTTATATATTCTAAATACTAGTGAATCTATTCATATCCTAGTACATATCTTGCTAGCTTCCTAGGCTTCCAAGCTAATCTATTTAGTTTAGGTTTTAGTCTTACTATTCCTAGCTTGTAGGTCATCATGCAATCTAGTTTAGCTTACTATTTGATACCTAACCATGGTTAGTTTCTTACCACAGTTAGTTAGTTTAGGTATCTTGGTTCGATACGTTTATTTATTCGTTTACACGTTCGCTCGGTCGCTTATTCATTTTCATAATAAATTCTCGCAAACGGTTCGCGGTGTAAATCCTTTCGTATACATTCTTTATATTTTGAAGTATCGTTCTTGGATTTAAATTCGTAGGATTTTAAATTTGTAATTATATTGTGATTCTCGTAATCCTTGATGGTCGTAGATACGGTCATTTTTCAATGTTCGTTTTCTTCGAAAACTAATAGCATTTACATACACTCATTTAGTACGTATAATCACAATATCAACTCGGAATCTTAAATTAAAAACTCGTATATGGTGTGGTCGTCAAGGTTTTTATGAAACCACAACATTACTATTCACAAAGTTCTTTTACCATGTCAAATATTTGGGTTCTTATAGGTCATAAATCTGGATAAAGTCAAGGCTTTGGGTTTCCTTACGGGGGGCTGGACCCCTATAAAGGTAAAAAAGGCTTCGTTCCTCTCTTTACGATTTCCCCCCCCCCCAAATCCCTAAATGATACATATGGAGGGGTGAGAACATTTGGAGGAAGATAGAAAGTATCGGGTGCTACAAAGATTCCTGAAGGGACGACCGATAGAAGAGAACAGAAAGATACGAAAGCTCAAGATCTGGAAATGACCGAAGAGATAGTAGGAAAAAGGAAGAAAGGAAACTAACCATGGGGCCGAATGGAGTAGAGATAGAGATTCGGCTGTATTCACCCCTCTGAATGCACCAATCTCCAAGATTCTCCATGAAATCAAGGGAAAGCCCGGATTTGTTCGGCCGACCAAGATGAAAGTCTCAAACCACAAGAAGAACCCCGACAAGTACTGTGATTATCATAGAGATAAGGGGCATAATACTGATGAATGCTGCCATCTCAAAAAGCTTATCGAACGGATTATCAAAGAAGGAGAACTTAATCAGTTCATCCGAGATCTCAGGGACAGATTGGGGCCGAAGGATAACCATGAAGAACCAGAAGCTGAGGAGCCCGAACGAAGAGACAGGATCAGGGGCGAGGTGAAGATAATATCAGGGGGTAGTGTGCTGGACAGAAATAGTAAGATGACAAAGAAAAAATATGCTCGACAAGTATACAACCTCTATCAGTTTGGCCAGGAGAAGCTACACATGCCCATGACTTTCAGTACAGAAGATTATGAGGATCTCATCATCAACCCTCTCATTGGGAAAAACAAAATTTGGAAGGTACTTGTGGATACTGGCAGCTCGACCAACATCCTGTTCCACAAAACTTATTGTAAGATGAACATGACGGGGGAACAGCTGGAGCCCTGCAATGAAACACCTCTTTACGCCTTTGGAGGGCACCCGATATAATTTGAAGGTACGATCACTCTTCCCGTTCTTTTGGGTAAATTGTCATATACTGTTGAAAAGCCGGTAAAGTTCTACGTGGTTCAGATTGAGAGTCCGTATAATACCATTCTGGGAAGGTCGTTCCTTTCGACCTTTGAGGCAGTAGAGTCTATACCCTATCTCAAACTCAAGTTCCCAACTAAAAAAGGGGTAGGATCAGAAAACCGCCCAAATAATCATGCTAGAAGACATGGAAAAAGATCAGGCCTATGAAAAGCCAGACGAAAGTGGAAAAAGAAAAAGAGCCGAGGCCGAACCCAGTGGAAGCAGAAAAACCCTAAACATTGAATTGGAGAAATTCAGGGCGGATCTTTCAAGCCCGATCGTAGAACCAGCCGCCGAAGTCAAAGAAGTTAAATTATATGCGAGATATTTGGGCAAGATGGTCCAAATTGGGAGAAACATGGAGAAAGATCTGAAGGAAAAGGTTATTGGGGTGATTCGGCGGTACCATGATGTGTTTGCCTGGAGGCCAGAAGACATGCCTGGTTTGGATCCCAAGACGGCTAAGCATTGCCTTAATGTGCAGCCCGAGGCCAAACCGGTAAAGCAGAAGAAAAGGACATTTGCAGCCGAACGACAGAAGGTAATTGAGGCCGAAGTAGAGAAGCTGTTGGAGGTTAAGTTTATAGAAGAAATTGAGTATCGTGACTGGTTGGCTAATGTGGTGGTCATCATAAAATCCAATAGAAAGTGGAGGATATGCATGGACTACACAGATCTCAAAAAGGCTTGTCCGAAGGACCATTACCCTTTACCCGACATAGATCAATTGATAGATGCCACGACCGGATACTAAGTACTGATATTTTCGATGTTTTTTCTGGTTATCATCAAATTGCCTTGAACGACAAGGATATTCCCAAGATAGCATTCATACTCCGAAGGGGACTTATGCTTACATCAAAATGCCCTTCGGACTTAAGAACGCTGGAGCCACATTCCAGAGAATGGTGAACAAGGTGTTCAAGGAGCAGATTGGACGAAATATGGAAGCCTACGTGGATGACATAATTGTAAAATTCATGTTCCAATATCATGCTGAGGACTTTAGAGAATGCTTCGAGATCCTTCGAAGGAAAAGAATGAGGATAAATCTGAACAAGTGCACGTTCGGCGTAGCAAGTGGAAAATTCCTGGGATACATGGTCAGTCCCCGTGGGATAAAGGCGAACCCGAAAAAAATTAAAGCGGTTTTCAACTTGAAAGCTACTAAATACATCTGGAATATTCAAAAGCTGACCGGCCGACTAGCATCCTTTCGACGGTTCATCTCCTAATCAGCCGAGAAAGCGCTCCCTTTCTTCGTTGTGCTTAAAGGGTCGAAGAATTTTGAGTGGGGCCCCGAATGTCAAAAGGCATTTGAAGAAGTGAAGGAATATCTCACTAAAGCACCACTCTTAATGAGGCCTGATCCGAAGGAAACACTTCAGCTCTACTTGGCTGTGTCCGACCGAATACTGGCGACGGTGCTTATAAAAGTCATGAGGGGAACGACATCCTATTTTTTACGCGTCTCATGTGCTTAAGGATGCGGAAGCAATGTACCCTAACGCCGAAAAAATTGCATAATGGTTGGTCATGGACTCCCAAAAATTGCGACACTATTTTCAAGGCCGAATAGTTCAGATTGTCACTGATTAGCTTTTGAAGAAAATTTTGACAAGGCAAGAAGCTTCGGGAAGGGTTGTAGCTTGGTCCATCGAGCAGGGGGAATACGATCTTGAGTTCATTCCCCGAACAATGATCAAAGCCTAAGCTTTGGTAGACTTTATGGTCGAATGCACCTTCTCCAGACTGAAGGACCTTACACCGGAAGAACAATTTATTCGGACCTCGGGTAAATGGAAGCTCTTTGTGGATGGATCGATCGCCGGGAAAAGTGTGGGGTCGGCTTAATGCTCTCCAACCCCGATGAGTTTGAAATATGTCAATCTATACGGTTCGACTTCCCACTCACCAATAATAAAGCAGAATACGAAGCTCTCCTGACAGGAATGGAGTTAGCTCAAAGCCTGGAGGCAAAGCACTTAAGGGCGTTTAGTGATTCCTTGATGGTAGTCAAACACTTCTTATGAGAATATGAATAAAGGGATCCTTGTACAATAGCATACGCCACTAAGGTAAAAGAATCTTCTTTGTCATTTAAAACTTTTGAGCTTAGTCAGATAGGCAAGGCAAACAATAGTCGGGCAGATGCCCTCTCCATCCTAGATCGGCCGAGACTCAGAGCCTGACCGGTTCTATTTATCTCACTGAAGCCAAGATGCATTGGATCAAAAAGAAATAATGTCTCGAGATCCACCAAGGTGCCGACTGGACGACCCTATTCGGAATTTCCTGGAAAAAGGAATCCTCCCACTGGACCGAAGGGAAGCCCTAAAAGTAAAGTATAGGACATCAAGCTACACAATTGTCAATGGAAGAACTTATCATCGGTCGGTCAGTTAGCCCCTCTTAAGGTGCTTAAATACTGAAGAGCAACATCAGCCTTAGAAGCGGTGCACGAAGGGATCTGCGAAGCACACCAGGCCGGTCGGTCCCTCGCCTTTAAGATCCTGCGGCAAGGATTCTTTTGGCCGACTTTGTGAGCCGATGCGAGTAAATATGCAAAGAAGTGCAATCAATGTCAGTTGTTCGCTATAGTCCCAAAGCAACCTCCCAAAGCAATGACTTATATCCTTAGACCCATTCCATTCACTAAGTGGGCCATAGATGTAGTCGGAATTCTCCCTACCGCACCAGACAAGAAAAATACTGTATAATCGCCATCGATTACATGACCAAGTGGGTCGAAGCCAGGCCATTATCCGTCATAACTGAGGAAATGGCCAAAAAGTTCTTTCTAGAGCAAATCATTCTCAGATTTGGGATTCCGAAAGTTTGTGTCTCAGAAAACGGAACCCAGTTTGTTGGGAATAAGTTCTGAAGGTTTCTGCATCACTTCGGGGTTTAACAGAAATTCAGCTCAGTTGCGCATCCCCAAGGAAACGGGGCGATCGAAGCAGCCAACAAGATAATATTTCAAGGAATCAAGAAAAGGTTAGGAGATGACAAGGAAAGATGGGCCAAAGAGTTGTCATGGGTCTTATGGCCTTACCAAACAATGCCCAGGTCTTCCACCGGGGAAACTCCTTTCAGGATGGCATACGGAATAGATGCCCTGGTTCCATTCGAAGTGGGCCTAGAATCTTACAGAACTGAAGTCTATAATGTGGAAGCCAAAAACTTCGGCTTAAGAGCGAATATATATTTGTTGGAAGAAGAAAGAGAGGGTGCCCAGCAAAGAAACGTAAAATACCTACTACGGGCATTCCAACACTATAATTCGGGAATAAAAAAGAAGTCATTCGGTGTGGGATATTTGGTCCTACGGGAACTTGCCGCGTCTATTCCGGCAAGACAAGGGAAGCTCCAGCCGAACTGAGAAGGACCTTACAAGATAACTGAGATCGTTCGTCCCGGAATATACAAGACGGCAACACTAGGCGGAGATGCAATCAAAAACACTTAGCATGCCAGTCACCTTCAAAAATTTTATCAGTAAAAAAAATTTCTTATTTCCCAATTGTATTTCATTTTGAATTCTATGTGAAAGTGTAATGACTCAACGATCAAATAAAAATGCATTCCCTTCGCACAAATTTATTACTTGAAATTACGATAAACTGAGCGGGCGAATGAGTATTATCTAGGGGCGATCTAGAAGAAGATACACCCTTCGCCTGCCATATATAACAAAAGGACGGATGAATATTAACTAGGGGCATTCCTAAGTAGAATAATATCCTTAGCCCTATAACAGCTATTTAATTATAAAGTGGATGTACATGGAGAGGACGAATGAGGAACGTTTAAGGGAGATCATGGAGAAAAGGACCTTCCAATTCGTCCTTCCCTTGTGATTTCTGACTATCACCAAAGAAAATAATTGAAAAAAGCTTCAACCGCTGGTCGACCAATGAGATCCTCCTGGCTATCATCCACAAACTGCTAATAGTCTGAGCCAAGGCTATGAGCCTTCTCCAAGACATAATCAGCGCTGAACTGGAAACAACGCTCCTTCGTCTAGTTCAGTTTCTTCTTTGTCTTTCGAAGCTCCTTTCGGGACTTCTTCAGCTGAACATTTCGGTGGCCGATCCTCCTGTTAGCCCTGGCCAGGTCCTCCTTCAACCATTACTTTTCACCCTGTAGTACCTTGGCCTGGCCGACCAATACCCCATTCTAGGTCTGCATCTTATCCAGCTCCTCCTCTGCCGTCGTTGCCCTTTTCTCCAGCTCCTTGACTTTGGCCATCGTGGCCTCCATATCTTTGACCATATCCTCCACGGCACCATCCCAAAGAGTGGCCTGCAAAAAATACACAAGGAACGAAATATGTCAAATGAATGAAGAAAAAATATGAAGGACTAAAACAAATAAAAGTAAAGAAACTACATACCAGGGACAAGAAAGACATCAACTTCGTACAAGCTTCTGTCGGAGAGGCCTCCGCAAAGGAAGCCTTGTCAGCTGGAAGCTGGAGACCATGGCAAAGGTCCAAAGCCACCTCCTTCGTAGACTGTCTGGCCGGGTAGATATTATGGTCAGACGTCAGAATGGCCCAGTTAGGGACGAAGGTCTGAACGACCCCATCCCAGCTCTGAAGTCGCTTAGAAGGGCCTCCTTCTCCCATGACCTCCAGGTCGCCCCCTGGTCACCTTCGGAGGCCGGAGAAGCCTGTTGAAGCGGGACAGACCGCTCAGCTCGGTCCCCTTCCTCCGCCTCCTCTAGAAAAGGATCGGGGATGACCTTCTTGTCGGCCGCCTTGGCCCTCTCTGCCTCCTCAGCAGTTCGCTTCTCGGCCACTTTGGCCTTCTTCCTCTCGATGACGGCCTCCATGGAAGACACTGAAAACAAGAAAGACGGAATAAAGGTCAGTCCAGGCAAGTATCACAAAATGCTAAGTATGTAGGGCATAAAAGAAAAAGGGAGAAAAGGCATAAGAAATATAAAGAAAAGTAGTTATATAATAATAAAACTACAAGTAAAAAAGATAAAGGAAGAGACTGTTTCCCCCACTCCAAAAGCTTGGAAGCCAGTATTTATCCCGGAAATCTTCAGGACAGAGCTTCCTCACCTTCGCGTCAACCAGGGCCGCATGCAAGTCCTCATCCTCCTCCGTCAAGTTCGGCATTATGAGCGCCGAAGCGTTGACATCACGCCACACCGATATCTCGGCCAGTTTAGGCCCAATGATGAAGCACCGATGGATGTGAATGGACTTGTTGCTGGATTTGTGGCCGTCCAGTCTGCCCGGCCAGGCCGACGGGCAATATTATAGAAGCTCAGACTCTTCAGGTTCTTCTGGAAATCATGATGATACCAGAACATCCGAGTAAGCGGCTGAACCCCGGCCTGAATGAACCTATTGTGGAAGTAGTTGATGTGAATGAACCCATTCAGATCCATCTTCCCCAGAGCCATGCCCATCTGAATGAAGATCCGTCTTATAATCTTCAGCAGCGGTACCCTGAAGCCCATTTAAACGGCGCTTCGGAGATTCCGACGGCGTAGTCTCCATACCCCTTCGGCACGCCAGGATTGTCAAAGATCCGCTCCTCCTCCTTGGCGGCGTAATCCAAAAATAACCTCGTGGGATAGAATAGTCATGATACATCTGACCCACGTGTTCTTTCGATAGCTCCGAGCGGTTGTTAGCCGCAGGATATGATGCCACAAAGCCGAAGAGAGCCCTTCCCGTTCTTTCGGGACGAATGGAGGAAGTCCCGGTGAGAGTGTTCACCCTGGGAACATAAGTCTCGGCAAGAGGATTTGCTCAGTCCATATCCCTGTATTCGGAAATAAAGAGACAAATTAGTCCATGTACTCGGATTAACGAAAAAAGAAAAAAATAGGGACAAGGGACCGAGTAGATGTTCTGGAACAGAGCGAACAAGAAAATGCCCAGAGTCGGCTCCCAAAGGACGTTCTACAGGGAAGTTTTCCCGAAGGAAGTTCTTACCCCCAAGACCCTTCACATGCCATCTTTGAACTGAACATGCAAAGAAGAAGGAAAAACTAAGCACCCTGGTTCGGCTCCCGAAGGCTGTTCCACAATCAAAAACCGCCCAAAGAAAGTTCTTGATTGGGAACAACTCGCATGCCCTCTTTAAAACGATTGGGCGCCCCTAAAAAGCAAACAACCCAGAAAAGAACCTTTTACCAACCCAGGAAAAGCACCCCATACAATAACATCAGAAACCCCAAACAAGAAACCCAGAAAACACCCCATACAAACTCGCATGCAAAGAGATTCATAAATAACTTGCATGTAAAAACCAAATAAATACAAGAAACACTTACCAATTTAAAGATGCTGCTTGACAAAGATGGGATGGTTGGGAAAGGTAGAGTTGTTACTGTCGGTGATTGAAAGGACTTGGAGAGTTTTGCTACTGTATGTGTTTGGTTGCAAAACAGAGATAAAGAAAATACCAATGAAACACTGTAGTTACTTATATAGGCGCCTAAAAATGTCTGGATGCCAAAAAGGTGACGTTTGGGGCTCTTTTAAAATGAACGGCCCTGATGAAAATGGTTGGAATTCAACGGCAGAGATTGGGTTATGGAAAGACGTGATAGACAGTTGTCCTATTAATACACCCACTATGATGCCACGTGTACGAACGGGATCAAGGTGAGACCGAAGCAATCGTCCTTGGGTTTCTTCACCCCAAGATGGGTCTAGATTGATGTCCATCGACCCGTCCGAAGACCAGACCGAAGGACAGGGACATGTTAGCTATAGGCCCAACAAGGCCCAGCAAACGAAGGCCCATAAGACAACCAAACTACCGGGCCGAAGGCCGAACGTAGCCACGGCCGAAGGCCCAATCATCTCAACAGATTGAGACCCGTTACTACTCCAACCGTAGGCATTATACAATCATAAAACGCCCCCTTTTCTCTCCTCTTCATTATTAAGGTGTAACGGACGAGGCATTGATGACAAATTCGGGTATAAAACCCCTGGGAAGATAAGACAAAAGACACTCATTCTCTCAAACTCTCTACTTTCTTGTATTCCCGAAAAACCACTTTACATCCAGATTTTTATTTTCATACCGGAGATGAATCAGGGGAACAATCCCTCGCATTCTCTTTCTTTTCAGGTAGAAGCTGAAGACAGTTAATCGGAGACCGAAGGCTGTTCGAGCAGCATGAAGAAGATCTCGGCGTAACATAGAACTAATGTTTGAGCAATTTAAATTCCTGAAGTCAGCTAAAATTATGTGTTGTTGTGAGTGATGTTTTTTGGTTTTATCTGAAGGTTGATGTGGTTTTAATATGCTTACAGAATTATTATTGGTAACCTACACTAGAATTTACATGATTCGAGTACTGCAAGAACTAATGCCAAGTCTTAAAAATCTAAATTATTGACATCTGTTGATTTAAATACTACTATATTTTTATGGACTTGTTAATTAGCTGGTGATTCTGTGTCTGCGTGATATATTATTCTAAATGGATTATGAAATCCAACAAAATCATCAAGTAGTCTAGCAATTACTGAGTGCATGTGAAGCTCTAAATATCGAAGACGACCACCGTCTTGCATAATTGAGCTTCAGATCCCACCCTATTTTCTGGTCCGAACCTAATGTCAGTAATTAATTCTTTTATACTCCTCTCTACTTTCCAAACCTATATTAGTTGTAGCTGGAATTGTCAATGATGAGAGATGCTGAGTTCCGAAAATGGAACAACTTATCTCAGAAGGCCGAACTATCGATCTGAGTGACGAGGATCAGACTTCCTGCTGGTGTGTCCTTGAATAATTTAACAGCTCTTTGTAAGAGACGGTAATGTAAATCGGAAAACATATCGTTCAATTCTTTCGAAGTCATTGGATCATTTTACCCTATGGGAGGTTGACGTAACAATGATAACATTCGTTGATACAACTGTTTATACACATATTTCCGAGTAATGCTAGAGGCATAAACAAAAGTTACAAAAAATTGTCACAAAATGACATGGCATGGGTGATGTGACACAATGAAAAAATTCAATTGGTCCTTTTAATATAACTGCAGGGGGTCCATTTATATTTAGTCAACCAGTGATATGTGGCATTTGTAACTATTTTAGTAACTCATTTTGTAACTCTAGCATTTTCCATTTAGCATAATTTAGAGGAAGACAGTAGGGTCC
This sequence comes from Apium graveolens, assembly GCF_009905375.1. Classification (NCBI taxonomy): domain Eukaryota; kingdom Viridiplantae; phylum Streptophyta; class Magnoliopsida; order Apiales; family Apiaceae; genus Apium; species Apium graveolens. Next base: position 221,898,639 of record NC_133648.1, read on the forward strand.
AATACCTTGTAGCACAATTTGTACACTTGAAATTTATATATCTTAATCAAAATTCAATACACATATCTTTAGTTTAAGAAAATGCGATAATCGTCTGTAAAAAAGTAAAAAAAAAAAAAAAAGTTGAAATTTTGATTCATTCAACGTGTTTGATCTTTTCTACTCTTTTATCTGCAACCTTGCCTTCATGTTGCTCCCTGCAACATGGCCAACCCAGAACCAGAAACAATATGATCCCTTAGATCTTTAATCATCTTGTATATTTGGATTTCGTTTTCATAATCCACTTTTTGATTTTGTGATGTAAATTCAAAAACTCTTTCTTTGCTCAAACCATCCTAATCTTCTTTCAGATTAGTGTTAATTTCCCACAAAATCCCGTCTGAAATTTGTCTTTCTAGGTAACTAGGTTTCTTTTGCTTTCTATCAGAAGATAGGTTCCTTTCCACTATTTCTTCAGTACTGGAGATTATATCTTCATCATTTTGAGCGTCAAATCCACCAGCATAACTCCATCCAAATGTCTTTCCATTGCAAACCATATTTAGCTCAATCGGCTGATCATCACTGTCAGGTGAATCATTTCTTACTCTATCCTCTCCTTGTAGGAACAGCTGTATTAATGTTTTCTTTAAGTATTCCTTGAGCTCTTTGATTCTGTCATTGTTAGGGAAGTCATGCCCCTTCTGTTCACCTTTTTACAGTGCATGTTGAGTAGTTGTCAGGCAAGATAAAACTAATAAGATATAAATGTGCATTTTTCTCTCTGATCAGTTAGCATCGGCTATTTGAATGCATTCTACTGAGTCAAAAGTTTAATTATATAAGGGATCAGAATTACAATTTATAAGTGGCTTAGTTGAGTAGCCATCTTTGGAAAATTATGTAACAAATCAATGACAGATACATATTAGTTATGGTCATTTGTGCTTTGTTACTTCGTGTGAACATTTCTAATCTATGTTCTTTTTGTAATCTTAGTACAGGTTTAACAAAATGCATAATGCCATAATATAACGACTCGTGTAATCTTTTTAAATTATTTAATTATGCAACTATGGAAATTATTAAATAAATAAAATATGTGTGTTAGTTTTTACCACTATGTGTTGTTTGATTATTATCCATATGTGATTTCTAGTGTAGCGGATTGTCCGCGCGATTAAGTATGCGATCATATTGAATTGTTTCAATTTTTTTTTTAAAAAAAATGGATTTAATGCAAATTTATTTGTATAAATATTTGAAGTGTTTCTAAAATTGTTTTTATGATTTTATAATTACAATAATTATTTTTAGGATTTTATAAAATTGAGAAATCAATATTTCATTAATTATTTATCTTTAAATGATTTTTTGAGTATGTTTAATGATAAAATCCATATTTAATTCTAAAATTTTTCAAAAATAATGAAACTCATATTTATTTAAGTCAGGAATATTCTGGGAATTTTAAAATTATTTTGGAAATTTCCGGAATTAATTTCACCCGCGCGTTATTTTGTTTAATTGTTAAAAAGCGGGTATATAGTGCACTTCGAAAATTGTTCTAAAATTTTGAAAATTACATTTTTATGAACTTCGAGATATTTTTAATATTTTAAAACAATTTTCGTAATTTTCTGAATTTGTTTTAAGTACAACTCGGTTCGTTAATTGTGAAATACGGATATAAGTTGCGTTTTAAAAATACTTTTAAAATTATGGAAAATTTATTTTTTTATAACTTTGAATTATTTGTGATATTTTAGAATTAATTTGGAATGTTTCGAAGTTATTTTATTTATGCGATGGTTCGTTAAATTTGTAGAAATGGGACAAAATAGGGCTGTGAGAACAGGAAAAGGGGCACGTGGCATAGTTTTAGTTAATCAGCTGATTCGTGGCAGCATTTCAGAAGGTGGGGAATAAAATTAAAATTCTATCGGGTAAAAACAATACCCACAAACACAGCAACACAGTAGTATTAATCTCTCATCTCTCTCATACATCACTCTTCTCTCCTCTTATATCTCTCTTTCTCGGTCGTCACTTCCCCTCCATCGACCTCTGTTGCTTTTCTCAGTGTTGCCGCGACTCCGGTTCCGGTAATCGCCAGTGCTTCGCCGTTTGCTTCTCTGAGTGTTATAAATTCTGTATATATATATATATATATACACACGCGTATATGCGTGTGTGTGTATACTAGTTTGTTTGTGTGTGCTGCGATGGTATTGTGCCGCCTGTTTTTTTTTCTCTTTCCGGCTGTCCGCTCTTTCTGGTTACCGCCGGCGATTGAGTTGGTTCCGTTATGTTCCTGGTTGTTGCAAAGGTGATTCAGGCAGTGGCTTGGTGCAGGAAAATTGATTTGATTTTTAATCAATGAAATTATCTGATTATTGTGTACTGATTATTTTAATCGGTGAAATCTGTGACTGGAAACCCAATTCGGGTACCTCCGGGTTTTACCGCCGTCAACGATGAATTCCGATGAGTTGACGGTGGACGGTGATGATACGATTCTGAGTCCTAATATTTTTATTAAATAAAAGTCGTGTTGTGTTTCTATTCTGGATCGAAATGGCTAATTAATAAATATTGAATCGTGATGGTTAAATTGGTTGTGATTACTAAATTGTATCAGTGATTGGAATTTGCGAGTTGTGATTGGGTTGTTGTTGTTGTTGAATTGACGTCGATTGATGTTTCGACGGGTAGTCCGATAAACAAAGAGGACGCTGCCCGAATTCCGGGAAAATCGAACTACGGAAATACGAGAGCGTATCCGAGGATTATCAAGACGTCGACCGAGTATAAGTAAATACATATACGTATGTTTATACAGAACCTGATTGTATGTTATGTTGTATGTTTTGACCAAAATACAGTAACCCTAATTTCGTAAAATGACGAGTATACGTATTTTCTGAAAATGAACACTGGATCGATTTCGAGAATATGAACCCTAATTGTTTTCTGTGTTATTCTAATATGAATAATTACGAGTCGGGTTTGAATATCGTTGGGTAAGGATTAGTATCGAGGATATGTCAAGCATACCTAGACGTCTAACGTAGGGCATTTCGACCTGTAGGTTATGATCGAGAACCTGAAAGTGGATGATAGACTAAAGATAACCTAGTGGTTAGTCGACGAGCTCAGTAGAGTTTCAACAGAAAAACCTGAATGTCGAAGTCGAATCCAATGGGATCTAGTGGTTGAACGTTAAAGCATGAGCGGCAGAGTCGGATCAGAATTAATCAATAATAGTTGTAAAGCCTGTAAGGCAAGTATTTCTGAAGTTTTCTTCAAAATATATTACCAGTGTTTTCGAACTGTTTCATAACATGTTACTATTATTAAACATAACTTATGTTTTATAATGCATATGCTTCAAACTATTTACCCTTAAAACCCTGATTCTTTCTTGATTTTGAGCCGTAAGCCTTATTCTTTGCAAACCGTCCTTTGTTGATCCTCAGACACCAAACCATACAAATATAATACTACTCTTCAAAGATATAATTACCAAACACCAAACACTGAAAGAGAATGAGTTGAAAACACATAAACTTTTATACTCCAATCATTCTTAATAACATCAAAGAACCATATACTGAAAAATCATTACTGGTCTGATACTTGACCCTTGTACAAACTGAAAACCGTTTCTTATACATACCCTGATATACCCTTGAGATATCCATGAGTTTCCTTACGTTTTTATGCAAATGTTTAACCATCATCGATTATGATCTTGTTTTATTGAATCATATTGTTATCATATTGAACTGCTTTAGGATTGGATAATTTTTTATATATGTGGACCAGATTCGTGGTCAGACCATACCAATGATCAAGTTAGGCCAATGTGTGCCTTGGATCCAGTAATTAGAGCAGTGTTGTGTGCTTTGCTCGGGGTTAGTGCGTGACTGATCAGCAGCCTAACCTTGGTTTTAAAATATAAAATGAATATCCAATTTTAATGATTAGTTAAAAAGAAACTTGATTCCTTTAAATCATCTCATTTGATCATTGTTTGACCTCAGTTATCACTATTATGACTTGCTGAGCTAGTTAGCTCACCCTTGCGATTCTTTTATATATTTTACAGTTAAAAAGGATATGGATGATAAAGAAATGCCTCAGTCCAAAGTGCGGGCTAAGGTTCCAGTTTGAAGTAAATCGAGTTAGCAGGAGCTTCATGCAGTGGAGAGATAGTACGATTGTAACAAAAACTTTATTATCAATTGTAAGTTGATTCAGTTGGGATTCGGTTTGATGTAATAAATTAAGGTTGTGGCTTGTTTTCATACTTTAACCTGTTGCGATCCGTGGTTTTGTGAAGCAGGGTCATTATAAATAATATTTCTTATACAGGTTCATATATGGTGTATGTGTTGTGGACCCCAAACTTCTGACCCGGGTTTGGAGGGCGCAACAGGTTGGTATCAGAGCTACAGGTTATAAGTCACTGAAACAAGCCTAGATTGTCGGGATTGGGTAGAGGGTTAGGATTAGGAATAGGAAATAGGAAGATAAGACGTCGTAAGGATGAGTGTGATTACATAGTAGGTCTCCGGCACGGTTCGTGTTGCGATTCGAGATTCTCCGCTTGCGACGTGATTTCCAGACAACGGCAATGGAAGATCTTGATTTCCCGGTGTCATTTGATCATTTGGAGCTTTCCGTTCGAGGATCGTCATCTTCTCTCAGATTGGATTTACACCTTGTTCCTCCACCAGCATTAATGGTATTATCTTCTGTTATAACGGTTGCACTTCTTCAAGCTATTCTACGCTACTTTTCTACCTCTTGATATGAGACTACCTATTCAAGAACCTCCATCTGTTTATTCTTGTTTCATTGGACATTCGGCTGTGAGTGTATCTCTTTAGTTTACCCTACATCATATTGTATACCCCCAGTTTAGAACTTGTCCTATGAAGCAATTGGACCTACGAGGGCGGATTCGGGTGTTATAGTAAATGGTGAGTATTTGAGATATAGAGAAAAGTGAGAAGAAGTTTAAAAGAAGATTTAAGTGTTCCAGAGGATAAATGTTACCAGATTAAACGAGGCCACTAGTGAATAGACCACCCATGATTAGTTTGTGGGTTGGACTAGAGGAGTTTTGAAAGAGTTACAGAGATAAGTATAAGATTTGGAATTTTCGTTGAATTAAATGACGGTGCTATGATAGATGCGATATGTAAAGTAATGATGTAATGTGATAAGAGCAAATTTTAGTTCTATAAAATAGACTTGTTGACTATTGGATAGTCTGTCCCCCTTAACGATTGCAAAGTTGATGATGGAAGTATTACCAGTATGAGAGCTTTGATGTGAAGCTACGAATAAGGTAACATGCCACGACAACTGAAGTTTTCGTTAATTAAGGAAGGCAAATGGACTCGATAAAGGAGAAAAAGTAGATCGAAGTGAACAGACCTTTATGTGATCGTTTCTTTAACTTGGTACTTTGTTATAGGTCGGAAGGACAATAACCAACTCATATAGTAAGGACAACCAGGTTTGTGATTTTCCAAACTTTTTAAAACAAGTTTTCGAAAAAGATTTTCCTTTACAAATTCCTAAAAGCCTTTTCGAATAAAATGATTTTTAAACATTGGTTATCAAGTTACTATTTGAGATTCTTGTTTGTTAGAAAGCCCGGATTACCTGGAAGGATGTTGTGTCAGACTTAGTATTGCTAATTTTGAGAACGAAGTAACCTATGGTTATGAAGGAGTTGATTATTCCTAACAGTAAAGTGCAAGTATTGTTTGATAAAATTTACATCAGAATCAGCGTACGGAGTAACTATACATTCAATTACTAGGACTATCAGAGTTCGAAGAATTCATCGATTTAACAGAAGCCGGAGCATGATCGAAGAAGATTGGGAAGATTTCCAGACCTCTCTAAAAGTAGAATATTATTAACAAAAGGAACGTTATGTCGAATGGTACGTGGTTATTCTAAATTAAAAGAGGAATCTCGAAGTTACCTGGTACGGAATGCCATTATGATCGAATTGTTAAAGTATTATCCGTGTGGGTGCGATATTAAAGACGCAAGACGTGACAAGTAGGAATCTACCATAATGCTTAATTTGCAAAAGCATTTTAGTGTACCCTCTAAAGTTGTTATATGATGCAATTGGAATGTGATTGAACAAGCTCGAAAGATGAATACAAGTGAAATGTGGATGGTGACAAATGGTATCGTTCTAGCTTTCAATATTACAGCGTATATTTCTTCTCAATTCCTAAAAATGTATGAACTTCTTTTCTCCAATGAGCTCTTTTCTATGATATCGAAAAAGAGGATATTCCATTCCTTTCAAATTTATTTGCTTCCCTCAAGTTTTACTTTCTGATTGGGACAAACAGTGTTATGGTGAGACACTTTGTCGGAATGACAAAGAGTCGGGTGGGACGCCACCTAATCATGTGCTGTATGCCATACGGTATGAAAGACTGGCCATCTTAAGTACCAATGTGGTTGTCTCATTCATATTCAAATCATTACTTCTTCTTTCTTTTCAACTCTAAGTTTATTAAAATTATGAATCCTTCTAGTTGTTTCATTGTACCGTTGTTCTTTGCGAGAGCTTTTCAAACAAAAGTCAACGTATTATACACCCAGCGGGCAAAGTCTCATCTACCTCTCATGCATGGAAAGGAAACAAGGGCATACGGTGAGAATTGCAAATCACTAACCCTAGCCAGGGATGCATTACGAGTCAAGGGAATCTACTTCAATAAGGAATACGTTTTCGAGAATGAGAATATGCGATTTTCCTGTGAAATATGTTATTCCGAATATGGGCGTAATGATATGGATGATCAGGGTGAATACCTTATGCGTTAAAGTATTAAAAGATGTGGGAGAAACTTAATTGTTTATCTCTCAAGGTTTTGTTGATAAAATAAATTACCCTGTTGAATTGATAAGATTGTGATTAAAGGACTAGCAAGTCAAGAATGTGTAATTGCTAAATAAGTGGGTACCAATGGGGGAATTGAGATTTCTGGCAATAAGTTGTGAAGAATTGATATCAGGAAAGATGAAAGGGTTTGATATTATTCTAAGAAATGGATTAACTATTAAAGCGTGATGCCCAGACAGACCGTCGTGATGAAAAGATAGTTCCAAGGATGCCAAATAAGTAGGTGGTGAGGTTCAGAAGATGAAAGAAGGTAGAGAATTTGTTAACGATGACTTAAGCTAAGAGGTTATGGTGACCAAGAGGTAAGTATTATGGTGATTACGGGATACATAAAAGTCAGAAGTAAACAAAATTTGAAGATTTAATAGCAATTAAAGAATTACAAGATATGTTTTAGATGAGTTATCAACATTTCTTCCCGATAGAGAAAGGAAGCTCGCGATTGACGCCTGAGACGAAGCCAGTGACTACGGCCTTACCCAAAATGGCACCAGTTAAAATGAGGAAGTTAGCAAAGTAGACGCAAGAGATATTTGAAAAAGAAGCGATTAGACCCAGCATATCCTATAAGGTGCACCAGTACTAATTGTTAATAAGAAAATGGAAGTATGAGTATGCGTCGACTAGCGAAAGCTTAACAAGTTTACTATCAAGAGCAAGTATCTATTACCTCGACCCAATAATTTGTTCGATCAATTGCAAGAAGCAAAGTACTTTTACAAGATTGAATTAAGACTTGGTATTTCACCAATTGAAGATTAAACCTATGGATATATCAAAGATAATTTTCAGAACCAAGTACTATTCTCGTATTGTCATTTGGATTAACCAATATACTAGTGATATTTGAACTTGATGGATAAAATCTTTAAGGAATATCAGGAGAAGCTGTAGTTGTGATACTTAAAGTCAACGGAGGACTAGGAAAAGCATTTAATGATGATTGGAAAGTTAGAGAAGAAAGAAGTTGTATGAAGTATAGTTTTTAGCATAAACAGTCAATGTGGAAAAGATCAAAAGGGATTCAGTAGAAATTAAAGTTACTATGAATGAAAAGAAACCAGAAACACCAACAAAAGTAAAAAGTGTTATTATAAGCCGGTTACTATCGAAAATTTGTGCAAGATTTCTTGGAAGTTGCCATATCTTGGACGAAGCTAACCAGAAAAAAACAAGAAGTTGATATGAAGTAGGAAAGGGTGAACAAAGTTTTGCGGAGTTAAATGAAAGAATGGTTTTAGCACCTGTTTTATCAATTTAAAAGTATCAAGGAGGTTTGGTAGTTTATAGTGATGCTTCTCATAAGGGAATAGGATGTGTGTTGATGCAGCACAATAACGTTATGCACCTAGACAACCGAAACCTTATGAGCAGAAGTATCTTACTCACCATCAGGACTAGCAGTAATCATATTTGCTTTCAATGATTGAGAGACATGATATGTATGAAGAAAGGTGTAAGATCTACGGACCATAAGAGTTTGAAGTAAGTATTCACGAGAAAAACAAATGTAGTGGCAAGCGATAAACAAAAAGGAGAGAACGAACATAGAGACTACACCAAAAGGATTAACTATAGGATTCTCGAAGTTGGAATTGGAAGTTAAAGTTCATAATCCAAAAGGAAGAAAGATGGATAGTGTGACCTTTCAGTTGAAGTTGTGAAGGGAAAAATAAAATGTCAAGAGAAGATAATGGATCACGATGTTAGCGATTAGTAATAGGAAATTTTAGCGAGCACGATATCCCCAGGTTTTATTTTAGCACTTGGATGTTACAAGTAAAAGAATTAAGAAATGAGATCCTACAGGGAATTCACAATATTAAGTATTTAATTATTGAAGAGACGCCAAGATATATGGAAATTTAAAGAAAAAAAATAAAAAATAGTGATAACCAAGTATAAGAAGGAAATTTCAAGATAGATCAGGAGGTGTTGGACGGGTCAAAGAGTTAAAACGAAATATTGGAACGCCTAGTGGATAAAGCAGATCCAGGAAGTGACTTTACAAGAGGCGAATCGTGAGGTGGGAGTTTAACAAAACAAGGAATAAGAAGAAGTGAGACCCTATAAAGAATTGATTACTTATGAGACCTAATTCAAGAAGTGTGTTATATATCGAGAATTAACTTAAGATCCGACCTAAGGACATAACAGAGATTACGATTAAAATAAGTTATAAGTATTGCAAGCTCCAGTAATATTATCAGAAATAACAAGTGTATCAGTTGTCTATAAGGGATTAAGGACCATGGTGTATAGGGTGTACTGGGATAAGCAAATTGTATTTATTGATAACATCCTCAGTTACTCAAAGAATACGAAAATTTGCGTGGAATGCCCAAGGATTTTTCTCCAAAGATCAGAAGGAAAGCAACTATACGTTGAGTCTTCAAGAATGAAATTTTGACTAAGATTAACAAAAGATTCTGAAGTAATCCATTAGTAACTACCTAAGCAAAGCCGTATGGTAACAGATGCTTTGTACCGACAGAAAGGATTGGATGTAATTAAGACCACCAAGGAGTTAATAAATGAATTAGAAATAGTGAAATCTGAAGTTCAAATATTTAAAAATAACAGTACATGAAAATATGAAATTACTTTTCAGCATTAACTGATGAAAAAGGGTAAGAGATGTTTAAATATTTGGAAACCAAGTTGAAAACGAGCACCGCCTATCATCCTTCAACAGAGAGTTAAAGTACGGAAGTGATGCAGGAAATGTAAGATATGTGGAGAAGTGAGTTTTAAGGAACATTGGAACGATCATTTATCAGCAATGTCAGCTTTGGAATGCCACTGTATCAAGCTTTGTGTGAACGCAAGTGTAGGTCCCCATTTCTATTAGGATAAAGTGGGGAAAAGAAAGTTGTTAAATCCTAAGTTAAATCGGCACGCCAAGAGCGTAATGCTATTAGTTGAAGCAGCTCAGAGTAGACAAAGAAAGAAAATGAAATTGTATTGAGAGAAAGTATGAGTATAGAAATGGACCAGTACTGTTAGTAAAAGTGTCGTCTTGAAAGAAATTGGATAAGTTTGAGTAGAAGGGACAAGCTAAGTCCTAAAATTAGTGAACCCTTCGAAGTATTGATAAATATAGATAAAGTCGTTCATAAATGATATGACCGTCACACCCGTGTGTACATCTAATATATTTTACTTGGAAATATTAAAGTGATAAGTATTGTGTTTGAATTAAGTGATTGATCAGAAGCCAACGGGGCTCTTGTCCAAGTTGTTCTGCATATAGTGATCAATCCAAATTCTTAATCGTCAAAGACAAGTCCTTGGAAATGAGTACATACATGTTATAAGTACGTTTGAACCCTCGAATAGAAGGGTCTACTTAGAAATTAGAGTCAGATATGCTTGACAAATATTCTCACTTGTGTAACTAGACCAGATTTTGTGGACAGAATCTTTTTAAGGGGGGAAGGATATAACGACTCGTGTAATCTTTTTAAATTATTTAATTATGCAACTATGGAAATTATTAAATAAATAAAATATGTGTGTTGGTTTTTACTACTATGTGTTGTTTGATTATTATCCATATGTGATTTCTAGTGTAGCGGATTGTCCGCGCGATTAAGTATGCGATCATATTGAATTGTTTCAATTTTTTTTTAAAAAAAATGGATTTAATGCAAATTTATTTGTATAAATATTTGAAGTGTTTCTAAAATTGTTTTTATGATTTTATAATTACAATAATTATTTTTAGGATTTTATAAAATTGAGAAATCAATATTTCATTAATTATTTATCTTTAAATGATTTTTTGAGTATGTTTAATGATAAAATCCATATTTAATTCTAAAATTCTTCAAAAATAATGAAACTCATATTTATTTAAGTCAGGAATATTCTGGGAATTTTAAAATTATTTTGGAAATTTTCAGGATTAATTTCACCCGCGCGTTATTTTGTTTAATTGTTAAAAAGCGGGTATATAGTGCACTTCGAAAATTATTCTAAAATTTTGAAAATTATATTTTTATGAACTTCGGGATATTTTTAATATTTTAAAACCATTTTCGTAATTTTCTGAATTTGTTTTAAGTACAACTCGGTTCGTTAATTGTGAAATACGGGTATAAGTTGCGTTTTAAAAATACTTTTAAAATTATGGAAAATTTATTTTTTTTTATAACTTTGAATTATTTGTGATATTTTAGAATTAATTTGGAATGTTTCGAAGTTATTTTATTTATGAGATGGTTCGTTAAATTTGTAGAAATGGGACAAAATAGGGCTGTGAGAACAGGAAAAGGGGCACGTGGCATAGTTTTAGTTAATCAGCTGATTCGTGGCAGCATTTCAGAAGGTGGGGAATTAAAAATTAAAATTCTATCGGGTAAAAACAATACCTACAAACACAGCAACACAGTAGTATTAATCTCTCATCTCTCTCATACATCACTCTTCTCTCCTCTTCTATCTCTCTTTCTCGGTCGTCACTTCCCCTCCATCGACCTCTGTTGCTTTTCTCGGTGTTGCCGCGACTCCGGTTCCGGTAATCGCCAGTGCTTCGCCGTTTGCTTATCTGAGTGTTATAAATTCTGTATATATATATACACACGCGTATATGTGTGTGTATGTGTGTATACTAGTTTGTTTGTGTGTGCTACGATGGTATTGTGCCGCCTGTTTTTTTTCTCTTTCCGGCTGTCCACTCTTTCCGGTTACCGCCGGCGATTGAGTTGGTTCCGTTATGTTCCTGGTTGTTGCAAAGGTGATTCAGGCAGTGGCTTGGTGCAGGAAAATTGATTTGATTTTTAATCAATGAAATTATCTGATTATTGTGTACTGATTATTTTAATCGGTAAAATCTGTGACTGGAAACCCAATTCGGGTACCTCCGGGTTTTACCGCCGTCAACGATGAATTCCGATGAGTTGACGGTGGACGGTGATGATACGATTCTGAGTCCTAATATTTTTATTAAATAAAAGTCGTGTTGTGTTTCTATTCTGGATCGAAATGGCTAATTAATAAATATTGAATCGTGATGGTTAAATTGGTTGTGATTACTAAATTGTATCAGTGATTGGAATTTGCGAGTTGTGATTGGGTTGTTGTTGTTGTTGAATTGACGTCGATTGATGTTTCGACGGGTAGTCCGATAAACAAAGGGGACGCTGCCCGATTTCCGGGAAAATCGAACTACGGAAATACGAGAGCGTATCCGAGGATTATCAGGACGTCGAGCGAGTATAAGTAAATACATATACGTATGTTTATACAGAACCTGATTGTATGTTATGTTGTATGTTTTGACCAAAACACAGTAACCCTAATTTCGTAAAATGACGAGTATACGTATTTTCTGAAAATGAACACTGGATCGATTTCGAGAATATGAACCCTAATTATTTTCGGTGTTATTCTAATATGAATAATTACGAGTCGGGTTTGAATATCGTTGGGTAAGGATTAGTATCGAGGATATGTCAAACATACCTAGACGTCTAACGTAGGGCATTTCGACCTGTAGGTTATGATCGAGAACCTGAAAATGGACGATAGACTAAAGATAACCTAGTGGTCGGTCGACGAGCTCAGTAGAGTTTCAACAGAAAAATCTGAATGTCGAAGTCGAATCCAATGGGATCTAGTAGTTGAACGTTAAAGCCTGAGCGGCAGAGTCGGATCAGAATTGATCAGTAATAGTTGTAAAGCCTGTAAGGCAAGTATTTCTGAACTTTTCTTCAAAATATATTACCAGTGTTTTTGAACTGTTTCATAACATGTTACTATTATTAAACATAACTTATGTTTTATAATGCATATGCTTCAAACTATTTACCCTTAAAACCCTGATTCTTTCTTGATTTTGAGCCGTAAGCCTTATTCTTTGCAAACCGTCCTTTGTTGATCCTCAGACACCAAACCATACAAATATAATACTACTCTTCAAAGATATAATTACCAAACACCAAACACTGAAAGAGAATGATTTGAAAATACAGAAACTTTTATACTCCAATCATTCTTAATAACATCAAAGAACCATATACTGAAAAATCATTACTGGTCTGATACCTGACCCTTGTACAAACTGAAAACCGTTTCTTATACATACCCTGATATACCCTTGAGATATCCATGAGTTTCCTTACGTTTTTATGCAAATGTTTAACCATCATCGATTATGATCTTGTTTTATTGAATCATATTGTTATCATATTGAACTGCTTTAGGATTGGATAATTTTTTATATATGTGGACCAGATTCGTGGTCAGACCATACCAATGGTCAAGTTAGGCCAATGTGTGCCTTGGATCCAGTAATTAGAGCAGTGCTGTGTGCTTTGCTCGGGGTTAGTGCGTGACTGATCAGCAGCCTAACCTTGGTTTTAAAATATAAAATGAATATCCAATTCTAATGATTAGTTAAAAAGAAACTTGATTCCTTTGAATCATCTCATTTGATCATTGTTTGACCTCAGTTATCACTATTATGACTTGCTTAGCTAGTTAGCTCACCCTTGCGATTCTTTTATATATTTTACAGTTAAAAAGGATATGGATGATAAAGAAATGCCTCAGTCCAAAGTGCGGGCTAAGGTTCCAGTTTGAAGTAAATCGAGTTAGCAGGAGCTTCATGCAGTGGAGAGATAGTACGATTGTAACAAAAACTTTATTATCAATTGTAAGTTAATTCAGTAGGGATTCGGTATGATGTAATAAATTAAGGTTGTGGCTTGTTTTCATACTTTAACCTGTTGCGATCCGTAGTTTTGTGAAGCAGGGTCATTATAAATAATATTTCTTATACAGGTTCATATATGGTGTATGTGTTGTAGACCCCAAACTTCTGACCCGAGTTTGGAGGGCGCCACAGATAATGATAGAAAACAAAATATAATAAGAAGAATTCGAAAAAGAAATTGATAATCAGATTTATGAAACAGTTAATTATATATTGATGGTGATCAATGCGATAATGACAGTGTTAAAAGCTAATTTAACTATTATGAATGAAACTATTGGTCGTTCTCTAACACGTAGACCAATATCTAGATTTGGGTACTCTTTTATAAATAATATGATGGAAGAAAATACTAAAAAAAATCGTGAGTTACATAGAATGTATCCAAATGTGTTTCTCAAGTTGTGTGGCATTATAAAAGAGGGAACTAATTTAGAAGATACACGATATGTGTCTATTGAAAAAATGGTCTATTGAAAAAATGGTTGCTATATTTCTACTAATTGTAAGACATAATGATCGTTACTTTAATGTCTCACAGAGGTTTGGTCACTCAAACTTCATTGCTAATAGAAATTTTAATAAATTTTTGAAGACTTTGAATACTATAGCACCACAAATAATGGTAAAATCGAGGGGTATTTTCCTGAAAATTTCTGGAAGTAAAAGATTTTATCCTTACTTTAAGGTCACTTTTTGCGCTAAAAGTATAATAATTTGACTATATTCTAGTCTAATTTTTAATTCTAATATTATATTTTTATGGATATATTAATTTAGGATTGTGTTGGTGCTATTAATGGAACTCATATTCCGGCTATAATAAGAGGTCGAGATGTTAGCAGTTACCGTAATTGTCATGGATTTAATTCCCAAAATATTTTAGCTGCTTGTAACTTTTATTTGGAATTTATTTATGTGCTTAGTGGGTGTGAAGGTTCAGCACATGACTCAAAATTGATAAATGGTGCACTATAGAGGAGAAACGGGTTGGAAGTTCCTCAAGGTAATTTTTATTACACTTTTATTTATTATTTTTCTTCTATCTATAGTCTTGTGACTTTTCATTTTCATGAAAATATTATCTTGTTGATTGCGGATTTGCTAATCATCGTCAATTTTTATCTGTAATTCGTAAAATAAGATATCATCTAAAAGAGTTTGGTGGCGAAGGTCGTCATCCAAGAAATGCAAATGAGCTATTTAATCTCTGTCATTTCTCGTTAAGAAATGTGATCGAGAGAATTTTTGGTATCTTCAAATCTTGATTTACGATATTTAAATGTGCACCTCCATTTCCATTTCAAGTACACGCAGAGTTGGTATTAGCATGTGCTAATTTACACAATTTTCTTGAAAATAATGTTGCTCTGATGAATTTCCTGTTGAATTAGTAGATGACCAATCTTCAGACACGGAGGAAGCAAGCTGATAACCTTAAATGAAATATGTCAAGCCAACAACAACAAAGAACTGAAGCAAATATTTGGAGAGTTAGTCGCTAATTCTATATGGGAAGATAGGTCTCGTAATGCGGTAAATGAAGAATATGAAAAAGATCAATATGATGAGAGCGGGGAACATAATGGATATTGAGTGATGAGTTACACTTTTTTTGGTTAGTTGATGAGTTGGACTTGTTATTTGAATTTTGTTATTTATTTTGAACTACAACATTGATATTAGTTGATATATTAAATTATTAATTATAAAATACTAATAAAACAATTCAATAAAAAATATGAGATTTTATTCAATCCACCAAAATCAATCAATCAAAATCCACACAAATATGCATAAAATAAAAAAAAACATCTAAATCTACATGGAATTTAAACAATCCATGGATTTACAAAATCCATTAAAATCTCAAACGAATACACCTCCTGATTACCGAACTAATGCCTAAGTCTTAAAAATCTAAATGATTGACATCTGTTAATTTAAATACTACTATATTTTTTTTGTTAATTAGCTGGTGATTCTTCGTCTGCGTAATATATTATTCTAAATGGATTATGAAATCCAACAAAATCTTCAAGTAGTCTGGCAATTATTGAGTGCATGTGAAGCTCTAATTATCGAACACGACCACCGTCTTGCATAATTGAGCTTCAGATCCCACCATATTTTCTGGTCCGAACCTAATGTCAGTAATTAATTCTTTTATACTCCTCTCTACTTTCCAAACCTATATTAGTTGTAGCTGAAAGTGTCAATGATGAGAGCTGGTGAGTTCCGGAAATGGAACAACTTATCTCAGAAGGCCGAACTATCGATCTCGGTAACGGGATGGAGAATATAGACACCTTCTGCTTGTGTTTTTATTGACGGATCAGACTACCTGCTGGTGTGTCCTTGAATAATTTAGCAGCTCTTTGTAAGAGACGGGAATGTAAATCGGAAAACACCCTATGGGAGGTTGACGTAACAATGATGACATTCGTTGATACAAATGTCTATACACATATTTAGCATAATTTAGAGGAAGACAGTAGGGTCCAATACCTTGTAGCACAATTTGTACACTTGAAATTTATATATCTTAATCAAAATTCTATACACATTTCTTTAGTTTAAGAAAATGCGACAATCGTCTGTAAAAAAAGTAAAAAAAAAAGTAGAAATTTTGATTCATTCAACTTATTTGATCTTTTCTACTCTTTTATCTGCAACCTTGCCTTCATGCTGCTCCCTGCAACATGGCCAACCCAGAACCAGAAACAATATGGTCCCTTAGATCTTTAATCATCTTGTATCTCTGGATTTCGTTTTCATAATCCTCTTTTTGATTTTGTGATGTAAATTCAAAGACTCTTTCTTTGCTCAAACCATCCGAATCTTCTTTCAGTTTAGTGTTAAATTCCCACACAATCCCGTCTGAAATTTGTCTTTCTAGGTAACTAGGTTTCTTTTGCTTTCTATCAGAACACAGGTTCCTTTCCACTGTTTCTTCAGTACTGGAGATTATATCTTCATCATTTTGAGCATCAAATCTACCAGTATAACTCCATCCAAATGTCTTGCCATTGCAATCCATATTTAGCTCAATCGACTGATCATCACTGTCAGGTGAATCGTTTCTTCCCCTATCATCTCCTTGTAGGCACGGCTGTATTAATGTTTTCTTCAAGTATTCCTTTAGCTCTTTGATCCTGTCATTGTTAGGGAAGTCGTGCCCCTTCTCTTCACCTTTTTCAGTTCGCAAGTAGCTCTCGAGCTCACTTTTTAGCTTCTCCACTGCGTCATTCTTCTCCTCGAACTGATACCTGGCTTCTGAAAGCTTCATCTGGACTCTCTCCTCGCGCAACACATCGGCCAACTGAAGCATTTCTCTTTCTTTCTCCACCTCTTCGCGGACTTTCACTGATTCTTTCTTGAGTTCTTCAACTTGAGCTCTGTCATCCCCAATACCTCTTGCCAATTCGTCACAAACCTGCTCTAGTATCTCTCTTGCTCTCCTTTCGCCTTCTATATCATTTTCTGCTTTTGACAAGGAATCCTTTGTCACTACCAGTTCTCTTCCTAGCTTCTTGTTTATCCTCTCAGTTTGTCTTCGTAGCCTCTTCTCTGTCTCTATCTCTCCTGCCAAGGACTTGACTGCATCATGAATCCTGCTTCGTTCTTTCATTTTCCATGCTGACCTTTCTTCTGCAAACTGTTTCAAAAGATAATCTATCTCACTGTGGTTGGGTTGTTGTTCTTGGATTAACTTCTCGACTTTAACACGAGCACAATGAAGCTCGAATTTTAGTGCATTCATAATAGATATACATGTAGATCGCTGCTCTTCCAACTCCCAAGTATGATTCAAAACTTTCAGAAGCTCTTTAGATGTGATAAGGCCTTCTTTGATGTCTTTTAAACGTGTCATTGTTGCAACACTGCGTCTATGAGGTGGAATTTCAACCTGCATAGCCAGCGCTTATAAGCGAGTGATATTGATCTTCATTGTTTTTTATCAGTACTAAAAAGGAAGTTCCGTTCATATACTGGACAGGTTTACAACTAGAAAATTATATGTAAAAAAAATAAGATTCTATTATATATATATATACAGGTCTTAAGGTTACAATATATGAGATCTATTAGCAACTTGTGATGGGATGTGTTTCAACTGCGTCATACTTTGTAAAATGTATAATTGTTGTACAATAATGTGATGCAAAACTCTTAAAGTAGGAAGAGTGGTAACTTCTGCGGTCAAAAAAATAGAAACAGCAGTTTGGTGTAGTGTTGTTCCCTAGCTAATTTGTTACCTTTATCAAGTTGGCATTCGGAAGGGAATCCATTCCTCTGTAACTTTTGTCAGTGAGCACAACTTTGGTGGAAGCAACTGATTTTCTTGTCTTGTGCCTGTCCATGTACTGCAAAAGCAGAATCAATATTAGCATACGAGGAACTTACATATGATCTGCACTTTAGAAGTTTTATATTCTCTAACAAAATCTAGAGAACATTAGAGTCTGCACCTATGGGCACCTGGGACGGGTTGTCATCCGACTAAGTGTCCGTTTAGGCGTCTTGATTTCCAGTCAGCCTTGAAAAATCATGATTGGACCAAGCTTAATATGAGTTGCCTATTTCTACTTCTTAAAGCATGTCCATGTCCAATGGCGGCGCTAATCTACCTATAACTCTTGCCATGTTATGAAATGAAAAAGCGTAGAACTTGTGCTCCAATTCATAGTTTTAAAATGACACCAAATATGTCCAAATAGATTTTAGTAATCCGTAGGTACAGCTTACACTTTGGTAACCTTATTTCTAAGCTGTATATAACAAGTATGGTTGGTTTCCTAGATATTTGAGAAGCATCAGAGGGCCGGGCTGTGCGGAGGACTGTACAACTAACTACTTGTCTAAAATTTAAATAAGCATTGATTAATTATATGTACCATTGTACCATACATCCAACAGCTGTAATCTCTGTAGGTGTATACATACCTCTGAAACAGGAATTTGTGATAGATCAGTAGAACGCCTAACAGTCGTCTCTTTCCTTCCCTTATCTACCTTAGTCTTCAAATTATGAGAAGGAGCCTCATCAATCTCCCACAAGGTAGCCGCGAGTTTTCGCGCTGACATGGAAGCTTCTTTCACCTTCCCAGTAACCTGATCACTATGCAAAGGAGACAACCTTGTGCTCATCTTCCAGGATGGTACTGGTGTGCTTGATCCTCCTCTTTTCCGGACCAAAATCGCTCGTTTCAACCGAAAATTCTGTACTAGTGACGAGGAAGAAGATGAAGAACCACCCCTTTTTCTAATCTTGCATTTCTCTCCTAACTTTCTCTCCTCATTCATCAAGTTCCTCTGCGGCATAAGTACATATTCTAGATTAAAGTATTTTTAAATAAGTATATAAAGATTGATTTTTGCTGTAGTATGTGTGAATCTGAGGCTATGTAGGGTGTTTTATGGAGCTAATACTACTACTTTGAAGTAACTTACGGTGATGTAAAGTGTCAAAAGATTAGTCAAAAGGAAAGAATAGAAGTCCAGGAAACAGAGTTGAAGAAGCTTTTTGTTGTGCAAGAAATGATGATAAGAAGATTATTAGCTAGAGATTGGATTAAAGTGGCTTTGATTTGAAAAACCTATAGAGGGAATGGGATGGAAATCAAAAGGTCTATGTAGAATGATTGTGGTTTAAGTTATGAGGGAGGGGGTTGAAAATGAATGAATAGGAAAACAGGGAGAGGGAGAGGGGGAGAGAGAGAAAGAGAGGAGAGAATCAAAGAGAGAGTGATTGTGAGTTTCTTTTTCATAGAAAAGGGAAGAATGAATATATGAATGAGAGAGACAGAGTAGACGTGGTATGCACGTGATTCATTTTCCTAGTTGTATATGAATGACGTGCATCTGTGTGTGAATGAGTGGCCACAATGTTGGCTAGGTTCTACGTATTTCGGGTTCTTGGTTTATTTTGAAACTGTGAACCTCGCACATTTTCATCGGGAGTTCTGTTATTTAATTGTGCATCAAACTGCAAAGTGTCAGCGGCGAGTTAAACTTAAATTTTTTTTAAAAAAACCGAGCTGGGCTGGGATTTAATAACTGAGCTGAAAGTTTTGTTCAAATTCGGCTTGTTTATAATTGAGTTGAACACGAATTTATTCACGAATAACCGAATTCAGCCAATCTCGATTCGAGTCGACGTGTACACTTAATTTACATATATTTTTTAACCGACCAACCATAAAATATAATTTACAGTTTTATAAGTTGTATCGATATCAATATTACATTTACCTTACAATTATATACGCACACTCGCCTACACTTATTTCTTAATCAAATACTGCCTCCGTCCCGGTAGTATACGTTTTCTATTTGCACGTATTTCGAGGTTTTTATAAAGTATAGTTTCATAATATTTTTTAAATTTTTTGTTTTTGAATAAAAGTTTAAACATGAAACTTTTATTCAGAAAAAAAAATTTAAAAATATTGTAGAGTTATGCTTTAAATGAGTATTGAAAAGCGTGCAGAAAAGTAATGTATAGAGTTAAATGAGACAGAGGAGTATGATTTTATTTTTCGAGACAAGTCCTAAGAATAATTTCAATTTTATTTTAAATTATTGGACATTCGTAATTTTACAAATGGTACACTATTTTAAACGGTTGATGTCAAAATTTAATTATGTTTTGATGTGTTAATTAAATTTGATTTATGTAAATTACAAGTTATTTAATATTGTTTATGAATATATGAATAATTAGAGATAAATATATAAAGATAACAATGTTTGATAGTGTTCTTACAAAAAATTAAATATTAAATTTAGAAAAATAAACAAAAATTTTTGAATAATAAAATTATTAATAAATGATGAAAAATGTAATAATAAAAATATTTAAGTGATTAGTAATATTTGTTATTTGTAATATATACAAACTTTATCTTAGCCGAGTCACGTTACCGAGTTCGAGCCGAGTTTGAGCTAAACGAGCCGAGTCCGAGCCGAACAGACAAAAATCTCAGATAGACTTGTTTATTTTTCCCAGCTCATTTTCATGCTCAAGACCGGCTCGTTTAAAAGGTGAGATGAGCCGTGTTCACTTAAACGAGCTGATTCTAAGTTTTATTCCCGAATGACTCTATTCATTTACAGTTAGACTAACTGTGTATTTGCTTCATAATAACGGTATTCTGTAGCGTGTTAATGCGCACACAATAAAAAAGTATCTATAAAATTGACAAATATTTTAGTAAATAAATAATTTCAACTTATATAATAATTATTGTTAGCAAAGCGGATCTAGGGGGTTCAGAGGGGTCCCTCCCCCCGTAGTTTTCAAATATAGTTGAGTTAGTATGGGTAATTGTAGAATTGTAGTTGTAGTCCAGTTGGTTGTTGGTTATGTTGTCTTATAATTATTTATATTAATTTATATATATCTTGTATATGATAGAAACGGTTTGAACTGGTGATGCGTAAGAATAAATCCTGGAATCTTAAAAAAAATTATATTTATATTTTTCAATTTTTTCAAAATTTAACGAACTTAAAAACTTTTACACTTTAAAAATCGATACCATAAATTTACGGAAATAAATAATTCAACTTCACATTTCAAATAAAATCTTTTTTTGTTTATTTTGTTTATGTAATTCATTAGCAGGATATATACTGATATTATATTTGTCTCCGTAATTAAAATAACGGCTTAATATCCTAAGTACGTATTCACCTAACTTAGGTATGTACAAATTTTTTTATTTTGATTATAGTTATGCTACATACTCATATGACTCATTTAAATACATATTTAAGCGCATTTTTCTCTTAAAATTAAAATATAATATAATATAATTTATTTTAAAAAAAATTCGGACCCCCCTAAAATATTTTTCTGCGTCCGCCACTGATCGTTAGAGTGTGCAGATTTGGAATGACTAGACCAAACCTTTAATTTAACAAATAAAAATAAGTTTTATAGAGGTCGAAATTTAATGCAATTGTCAATAAGTAATTTTTTATGCTAACAATGTTTGTGGTATATATTTGTTGGACTCGCTAAGAACAATAACATAATATTTTTCGGTGCGAGTTATTATTACAAATTTATTTTTTAGCTGTTAATAAGTCCCTTTTATAATTTGTATTCAAATAACTCCTAATAACGGTCTTGTTCACGAGACAACTCTTAATAATTCCTTATTCACACCTTTGATTTGTTACCGGTCTACTTTGCTAACATTTTGATTGATCCAACTCCCTTAATTTATACATACTGACTCGACACCTGCGCTACTCTCTACTCTATATGATCTAACTCTCACTTCACTCACACTAAAAGTCAACTTGTTTGACATCTCCAGTAATGATCCAGCATGTTTCAGTTTGAATCAATGAATAGTCTTGATTCAAATAATTTAATAATAATTAAATATTGAATTCAATAATAAGTAGTTTAACATAATATATAAACATTAGTTTAGATCAAAATTTCAATCACGTTATTCAACTTTATCAAAAAATTGAATTAATTGTTGATACAGGGATCATTAGTTTTGTATTGATTTACCACAATTGTGAATTGTGTCGTATAAGAGTATTATAATTACAAGAGTATGATTGACATAAGAGATTTGTTGTGGTCTGTTTGTCAAGAGCATGCTACTGATTAATATATATTTTTAGATAATATTAAAAAAATTAAAATCCTAAAAATATATAAATATATACTGAATTTCTCAATATGCAACTTAAGAATATCTTTCCATTTAAAAATAATATTAAAATTTCATCTCAATACTCAACTTTTCGAATTAACTAAAAAATATTCCAATATCAATAATTCACACATATTTTACAACCGATGTTGCCCAGTAAAATAATTGTTTAAGGAGGTTGAATACAATTACTAAACAAATCGATGTATTATGAAAGTAAGTAAGAACAGATGAATCAAATACCAGTTTATATTGATATTTGATAAATTGTTACAAAACTCTATCAAGAACAATATTCTTAAGAGCTATTAGGTTATACGAATACTCGAGTTGTGCACTACACATTGTGATAACCTATTCTGTGTTTATATACTATACATCTACAAATCAGTCATCTATCAATTACAAGATATGTTACAATATAACTCTAATACTTTACATATCTAAATCAACTACGATCCTATAAATCAGCACCTTCTAATTTATCTTGCAGTCATGACTTATCATCCAAGTCATTCTTCAACGGATAGCTTTGATCAACGCATAAATACTTTAACTTCAACGGATAATCATTTATGTATATCAACGGATGATATCGAATCTTTCAACGGATAATCATATTACAGCAGTTGATCATTACTGATTTTGTGACATAAATCCTGATCTTCGACTTAGCCAATTCTCAACAATCTCGCCCAATTTATGCTTTGCAAAATAAGCATAAATTTCAATAGAATTTTCTAGTGCCAAAAATCAGATAGAAAAAATAAGTAGTGTAAAGTTTACTTGTTTCAGATGTAAATCTTCATATTTCTTGATAGACTCTGCAGTATCTCTGAACAAAAGTTTTAACTTTGCCATCAATCTTTTTCAACAAAATATCTTCCAACTTGATCTTCAAATTCTTTTCATACTCTGTTTTGTTAGATAATTGATAGATAGCAGCCCTCAGACTTCTGATTTGTGCTCTTTCTGTCATCATTTCTTCCAATGAAACATAACAAGTTTTTCTTCCATCAGGATTCATAGTTATATGTCTCTGAGTAAGAACATTTTGAATGACAGCTTCACCTTTCTTCATGTTGACTTCTTGTACTCTGAAATTTATGTATTTAGGAACATATGATCTGATATAATATCGATCATTATCCAGTATCCTTATTTTGATATTGGCAAGAATCATGTTTGACCATAACCTAGAAGTTTTATCTTCAATTCTTAGAAAATAGTGAATGTACTTCAATTCTTTTGTAGACATGATCATCAGTGCATCAAGTGAAAGAACTTGAACTTGATCATTTTGCAATAAGAGTAAAATCTTCTGTTTAGATTCATAACGATCATGTTTATCAAGAATAATCTTCACAGCTTCAAGTCTATCCAGATGATCAGCAATTGTTTCCTGATCTGGACTATCAGCAAGTGTAAAGTTCAACAACTTTAAGTTGACAAGTTTAGCTTCATGATATCCTATTCCAGCTCTTGTGAATGGTTCAAACAACTTCGGCTTCTTAGCTTGTTCTAACCAAGATTTCTTATCTCACATGGTATTAGAACTACGTAAACCATCCAACCTTATTCCCCCGGGAGTAAAACTCAATTTATCATTACAATTAAGATCAACAACCTTTCTCCATTTGTAAACTGCGGATACGAGTTGCGTTTCAAAAATATTCTAAAAATTATGGAAATTTTATTTTATTAGTTTCGGGATTTTTAGAAAATTTTAGGTCTATTTTGATAATTTTATGAATTTACTTTATGTGCCACTTGACTCGGTAAATTGCGAATTATCGAAACAAAAGAGGGCTGCAGTCCATTGAATAAATACGTGCTGGATTTTCATAGACTTATTGGCTACGTGTTTAATTTCTAATCCCCTTTCTTACACGTGTATTGCTGTGACTTGTTAGAAACAAATAAAAAAAACACAAAAACATAGAGAATATATCTTTGTGTCTCTCACCCTCTCTGCTCGCTCGCATCTCTCTTCTTTCCCTATCTATTTTCTTTCCTCTCTTGCGAGTCTCTTTTCTTGCTCTGTTTCATCGGTAATTTGTTACCGCCCTGCTCCCCTTCTCTGTTCACGTCGCCGACAACTAGTTCGGTGACCTTGCCGCCTTGATTCCAGTTCGGGGTTGTGGTATATGTATACACACACGCGTGTATGTATCACAATCGCGTAAGTGTTTTTGTTGTGTCGGTTGTGGCACCGCTGTACTATAATTCGAATTCTTGGCTGATTTGTGAAGAATCCCATAAGAACTTCCCTGATTATTTAGATAATTATTCGGTTTTGCAGAAATTATCGGTGGTTTACGGTCGGAAACCTCGAATCGAGGCACCATCGTAAAACTGCCGCCGCCGATAATGAATTCCGATGAGTCGGCGGTGGACAATGATGTTCGACTGAGTCCTAAAAAAATGTTAAATATTATTTTTCTACTTATTTTGGAAAAAGATTGATTTTTAGGAAATTTAGTACATAAATTTTACTCGAATTTTTGATGTGTAAAGTTGTATAGTAATTTTTCAGAATAGAATTGTTGGATTGAGATTGCGAATGGTGGTTTGGTTGCGTCGATATGATATCGACTGGTACTCCGATAAATAAAGGAAACGCTGTCCGTTTTCCGAGAGATTAATTATAAAAATATGAGAGTGTATCCTGTAATTATCGGGAATGCCAGTCAAATGCATATAATTATAAAATTTTAAATAGATTCTGAAAATTACTTTCGTACTTTGATGAAATATTTTGCGAATTAGTCAATGACCCTATTTTCTGAAAAGACTCTTATACGTACTTTCAATAATAATAACAATTAACCCTTAGCTGAATTTCAAATATATGGACCCTATCTGTTACGTGTATTATAATAATACGCATAATTACGAGTCAAGATTTATTATCGTTCGGGTAGAATTGATAACGAGGATATGTCAAACATAATTGGTTGTCTAACATAGGGTAGTTCAACTTTGTAGGTTCTAGTCGGAAGACCCGAAAGTTGATGTTGGACTAAAGTTAACCTAGTGATCAGTCGACAAGCGCAGCAAGGTTCCAAACGAAGGACCTGAGCGTTGAAGTCGGATCCAGGATAGTCTGCTAATAAGGTGATAAGCCCGAACATCCGAGTCGATCCAAAATCAGTCAGTGATAGTTGTAAAGCTCTGCAAGGCAAGTACCCCTGAACAAATCTTTTACGGTTCAGTATATATGAATAATTGTTGATTTAAATTACGTACTGGAACAGAATGATTTAAGTTACGTATCCCCTGGATTTCAAATTATTTTGTTAAATTGGTTTTGGGGGAAAAGTAACTTCTGAAATACCTATCTCTAAGTTCTGAATAAAATGAAAATGTTTTGGAAAAATGTGCTGTGTTATAATTGTTTTGATAAGAGATAGGTAAGTGATTTGGAAAACTGGATAAAAATGATCAGATAATTGGATGAGTGTGCGCAGAAGGCCCGTAACGGCCTGGAAGTTAGCGTAAGAGGCGAAGTGGTTGCGCACCCTATTATAACCACCAGCCCAGCGTGATAGAGACCTAGCTAGTCTCTGAGTTCCGGAACAAGTTTTATAGGATAGCCTGATCAGCTGTCTCACCAAGAATTATCCAATACTTTTATATCTGAGCAAGTGATTTTGAGGTTCCCGGAGAGGAATAAGCTTTATAGGTCCTGTGATGGGACAAGTTTTATAGATCCTGTGATGGGATAAGTTTTATGGTTCCCGTAACGGAACAAATGATTTTGGGTCCCCGTAACAGGATAAATGGTTTATGGTTCTTATAATGGAACGAAAGGTTTGAAAATGAAAATAGCATGCTAAAATTGAAATCTAGTATTTATGCACAGCACACGACAGTTGATTTTGTTTTACAGAGCATGCTAGTTTTGATATCCAGTTTATACCTGTTTTACATGTTTCTGGCAAGTTATGATTTCTGTTCCTATAACTGTTTATCATAAACTAGTTTTGATTATTATTCATATAGTGGAACTGTTGAGCAAGTGATTGCTCACCCTTGCAAAATGTTTTATATATATATTGCAGATACCTAGGGGATTTTCCCGTGGTAGTCAGGGTAGAGTTCCAGTTCCTTCCGTGTCAGGCTCCTCTGAGGTAGTTGTGTTGGACCCAAGCGGGTCTGTTGAGTTGCTGAACAAGGATAGTATTGTTTGGATTGTCTTTAGTAAGTTGGTTTTGTGATGGTTGTAACCTAAGTCATACTTAAACTTGGAAAAGATCTTGGAAAAAAGGGTTGTGTTTATATAATAATGTTGAGTTAGATTATGTTAGGTTGTTAATATTGTTATTGATGACGTCGACTCCTTACCCCGGGGTTGAGGCCGTCACAACATCATCAGGATTATCATCATCGGAGTAATCAGGATCATCTCGATCACCAGAATATCTTTTTATAGATTTTGTAAGAAAAGAACCATGAGTACCTAAATATCTCTGTTCTTTTAAAGTGATCTCATCACCTCTCACTCCACTCATTTCATGACTTTTAATAGTCAGAGCTTTCTCACAAGGATTAACTAAATCATGTCTCTCATCTACCTCTCCTTTTTCCAAGTAGGGATCCCGCCTCTCTTTAATTTTGTTTTCACTAAATCTTTTCTCTCAGTCTCACATAAAAAGCTCAAAAAAGTTTGTCCTACAGAAATAAGAGGTGGTTGAGAAGAGTTGTCTATGATCATATGACTAGAGGTATTCCTTTGTAAAGGTCTAATCATAGTCATATCAGCAGATAAAATAGTGTTTAGAGAATTTATACCTTGTGGAGTATCAACCATTGGTATAGCCTTGAGTGGTTTTACCAAGATTGCTTCAATCTTGTCTTTAGAAGTGAGTCGTATATCTGTAGAATCAGGAACAGCTTCATCAGGAATTGTCCTTGTGTCAGGATTGTGCTGCTTGTCATAAATTGATCATTTACTAGAATTTGATACTAAGTCTGTGACAGTACTTTAAACTGTTGATTCTTGTTTGACTTGAGGTGTAGAAGCTTCTTCAACCCTTTGAACTGAAGGTTCTTGTGTGCTTTCCTTAAAGATAGGATAATGGATAACAACATCCAATTCATCAATGTTCTTTTGATGAGCTTCCCTGTCTTGTACTGTCTTCATAATGTCATCAACCACAAAAATTTGACTTCCTTGAGCAATGTCAGGAATAGTCAGATGTGAGAATATGTTTGCACCTACACTTTGAGCAGGTGGTTCTTGAGAAGATGGTTCTTATGTACTGTACCCCTTCTGTGGTGATTAAACTATGATCTTCTTGTACTGAGAAATAGATGAAGTCTTTGATTTCCTCTTGATAGACTTCTGTAGATCAACTTCCTTAGCAATTTTAACTTTCTTGGTTGTGTGAGATGTAGAAATTATCTGATTAGAAATTGTCACTATCTTGTTACGAATTGCTTGAGACTTGTCAGAATTTGATAAAGTTTTGTCAGGATTTGTAGATTTATGATCCAGAGCAATATCAGCCAACATTTGAAGACCATTTGGTTTCTTGTGGACCTTTTCTGCTAACTTTATTAATCTTCTTTTCTTAGGTTTAGCAGCTACAATCAAATTTTGGTCTTCTCCTACACTAGCATCAGCAACCTTCACTGGTCTAGCAGACTTCTTGAACACAATTGGACCATCACTGTCACTTTCAGTGTGTGATGATTCATCAACCAGTTTTTTACCAGCTTGAACTTTCCTTTTCTTGCATTCTGCAAGCTTCTTTTTGTGTGTTACTGATGCAACACTTTTCTCCCTTACTCCACCTTGTTGCTCCAAAGATATAGGTGAGAGTGAAACAACCTTTAGACCTGATTGTCTCTGAGACAAATCAGACTTAGCTATTGTCTTTGATTTTATAACTGATTCCTTTTGAAAAGAATCAGAGGTGATTTTGTATTTCGATTTAAGTGAAGAATAATGAACACTTTGGTCAGGAACATGATTAATTGTGCCCTGTCCCACAGCGTCAGGATTTGGAAAATTATATTTGTTAGGCATTTTGTTAGACAAAAATACCCACAATTCTCATGGTTAACACAATTTGTGATCAAGTGAAAATTAAACATAATGTATGCAATACCATTTTTCTTTATCAGAATACACTTTGTACAATTTTTCTGATTCTTGCTCAAAGACCTGTTTTCTTGATATGTTCCAATATCATTAATATGAAGATATCTTGAAAACAATAAGTTATGCAAATGTAAAATATGAATTTCAAAACATAAAAAGTCATAATCACATATACAAATATCAAGATAATGAACAATCATAAATTATCATGAGCTAGAGAGTAAACTAGCAGAGAACTTTCATTGATAATATTTAAAACTCATTACAAGACAGACCACAAAAGATTTTCAATCCTAATTCCTAAGAACTAGAACTACTCTTCCTTAGTGTTCTTGTTGTCCTCCTTGTTCTTCATCTCTCACCTTCGGTATATGCGAGAGATGGATGACGCAAGAGAAATAATATTCTCTTGAAACACCAAGATTTCGAGTCGACGCTCCTCTGCCTCTTCAGCTCGTTGAACCTCTTCGAAACAAACCTCCAGTTTTAAAAAGATGTAACTCAAGCTAGTTGTCCCAGCACAATTGATCAAAGATCATTTATGGAAGTTCAGCAGGATGAAAAGTTTGACCATTAATTAGAACTCTCAATCCGAAAGGGTCAAAGTAAAGTCTTCCTTCTACAGGATTAAGAGCATGCAATTATACGCCATATTTTCGAGTGAATAAGTGAGCCATTGAGAGAGAGATTTTGAAGATTTTAGAGTTAAAGCTTTGATATTGTGAGAGAGAGATAGACTATTGAGTAGTGAATCGGTTTTATATGAAGCAGGAGACGTGATTTTATAACCGAAACCTACTAGGAATCTAAAGAGACACTTTGATTAACCGTGTAATAATGAATAATGCATGCATAATATTAAGCGTATCTAGGCAAATAACACATAGTCTCTTTTCATGCACCTATTCCCAATACAAAACTAATAATGATGACAAGTTTAACATGATTATTCAAAATAGAATAAAAAAAATTTGTAACACTTAAAAATTACAAAAAAAATAATGTTACCATCCTTTTCAAGAAAAGTCATGTCTTGTCCCATCACTTGCTGAGATAAATATTGTAATCCAAAACCAGAAATTTAATCATGATTTTTTCACCTCAGCATTTACATTGTTGAATTTATCAGCAAAATTAACAAATCTTTTTCTCCACTGATCAATCTGTCAAAAGTTGATAAATCATTAGCAATAAAAAAATTACAAAATTAGTTTCATGCAAAACTCCCCCTGTAATCATGCTGTCAGTTTCTGATAGTTTTGCGTTTCTCCCTCTCAACATGTGCATTATCACATGATTTGTTTTCTTTCCTGATTTGAGACTTTTGTCCACAAGTAGACCTTTTACCAAATCTTTCTTCACCAGTTCATTGAGATTATTGAAATTGAGATGAGAAAGCTTCTTGTGCCAATTCCAGCTTTCATCTACTGACGCCTTGGTTAGGTCACATAACACTATAGAAGGGGGTTGAATATAGTGTTTATATAATCAAATCAATTTTGAATACAAGTATGTAACAGTAATCAAGTTTATTCAATATAATAAGCTCTGTTACAAAGTAGGTTAAACTACTCTCTGAGTGATGAACAATATCACTAAGAGCTGCTAGGTTACAATGAATAATATTCTCGTAAATGATAACACATATAGTGTAAACCCTAAGCTGTGTTTATATAGTACACAGTTACAAGATATCTTCTAATTGATATGGAATATAATTATGTCTCCTAAAATATATCAATTAGATATTAACTTTTTACAAGTCTAGTAGCTGTCCAACTCTTCATGCATATCTTCTTTTGTCTTAGTCCAGACCCTCTTCTGTAAATCAGCCGCATTCCTTATCTGAAGTACCTGCACTTAAGTCCTGATATAAATCCTGATGACCTTAAGTTCTGATATAAGTTCTCACTTCAGTAAGTCATGATAAGTCCTGATATTAATTTCTGAAACTAAACACATCAGATTAGACATGACATCACAAATATATCTAACAATCTCCCCCAACTTGTAAATTATGAAAAATATACAAGTTAATAGATTTGATGATGTCAAAAACATTTAAGTACAAATGCAATGAGAGTTTATTTAGACAACTAACTACAACTTACAGTACATGTAACTTTACCAATATCACTGGATCAATCCAAATCCAAAGTGATTCCTTGTAAAGTCTTTTACCAGCTTGTCTTCAACTTTTCTCAAAACTTCAACTAACTATGCTTTGACTTGCATCAGTTCTTCATCTTTATTGTCACCAATCTGATAAATGGCTGTTCTGAGTGCAGGAATAGATGTTCTTTCAAGACCATCTCCAAGTCTGATAACTCTAGTATGTGAAGAGTCTTCATTGTAGCATAGACACTTTCTTTTCAGAATAACTTCCACCTTAGTAGAGTTCTTCCTCATAGGAATTTCTCTTCCATCATCTTCAGTTATTTTTGGAATGTACTGAGAAGCCTTTGTACCAGAGATTCTGAGAAGATCTCTTATAGCCTTCAAAATATATACTGAGCATCTTCTTCTAACATCAGATTTTACTTCCAAAAGGTAGTGAATATGTTGAAGCTCTTTGACAGACTTCTTTAGCACATCAGTATCAGCTAGTCTGTAAGTTCTACCATCATTGAGAAATAAGATCAATTTCTCTTTTAGATCATCTTTATCATGAGCATCCATCACAATTTGAGCAGACAACACTTTGTCAAGGTGCTTTTGTTTGATTTGTTCATATGGTTTGTCTGTCAACATGAAAGGATCTCGGAGAGTAACTTCGACTCCTGTTTGTATCTTTTCTTTATCAGAACCTAATCCAGCTCTATCTCTAGGTTGCTTGGCTCTTAACCCAAACGTTGCAAGTTGATTAATCATTAGATTGGACTTAGGTTCCACTGAAGTTGCTTTTTTCATAGCAGCTTCTTCTTATCAGCAATTGTCATCTTGTTCAAATCAACTTGAGCTCTATCAGAGGTTGATGTCTTGATGACTTGATCAGGATTTGTTGTTTCATTTATACCTTGTTGTTCTGAAATTTCTTCACTCTGAACAACTTGAACTATGTCAGAGGTTGTCTTGGATTCTTCTGTTATCTTCTTTCTTTTCAGAGTTTCAACAGTTTCATTTTCTGCAACTATATCATCAAAAACCTGAACCATTTTGCACACAGGATTCATCAGGATTTGAGTAATCTTCATCTCATGTTTCTTTGTTGGTTCATTAATCTTTCCTTTCCCTTTTTCCTTGGGATTAATTTCAACTTGTGATCTTGTCTTGGGCTTTGAAGCCTCAGAAGTTGACCTTTCCTTGATCACAATGCCTTTTTCCTTAGGCCTTGGAGGTTTCTTTGTATTAGAAGCTTTAGATTTAAGATTTGTCTTCTCAGCTGCAAATCTAGCTTCTTCCTCTTTTAGAGTCTCTAAATCCATTCCAGGATTATCCTTGAGAAACAATCTTTTAGCAATTTCTTCATCAAGAGTCTAAATCTTGGGATCCTTATAGTAGACAGTAGTCTTCCTTCCCTTAAGCTTCAGAGTTTGCAAAAACTTCTGAGAGTCTTGACTTTCATCTTAAATCAGAATATCAGAACTTGATATTAGAATTTGATTATCAGAAATTGCTTTCAGAACTTGAGCATTCACAGCTTCAGAACTTGTATTCTTCCGTGTAGAAGATTTTCTTAAATCAGAAATTAGTTTCTATGAAGAAACTTTGCTGCTTTGCTTTTCCTTGATCTTGACCTTTGCCCTTGCTAGGGTTTTCCTGGTCATCTTCAGAGTCATCCTTTTTCTTCAGAGTTTGGCTAGTTAAGTATTTGGACTTAACTACCTTCTCCCCATTTTTGGCATCATCTGATAGGAGTAGAGAAAGAAGGAGTTCCACTGAAGATTGGATCTCAGTTAATTGAATTTGTTGAGCAGCTTGATTTTGCAAGACCTCATCCAGTTGGGCCTACTACTTTTCTTGAACTTTCTCAATTGCTTCCACTTTTTCATGAATTGGTCTGATAAACCTATTCTTGTCTAGCTTGAGCATCAGGTCCAGCTTATCAGCATTTTCCTGAAGTTTATCAACCTTTGTTTGAGTTGTGGAGTGTAGACCTTGAAGAGATTTAGTACTGAGAGCAGTAACTTTAAGTTGTATCTTAAAATCAGAATTTGTCAGCAACTCATCAGCTTTTGAAATATGATCTTTAAGAACATTTGAGCTTGGAATGAAGTCAGGTTCATTCCACTTCTTGGTCCATTCAACTCCTCTATGAGTTTCTTCCCAAGGAACAGAAGCATCTTCTTCAACAAATTTAAGTAGTGCCTCCTTTCCAAGAATTGGAGCATTAACTGGAGCACTGTCTCCAGAACTTGATAACATCTCCTCATCTTCTGATAACACAAGAGTGTGTGTAGCTGAAGGAGATTCTGGAACTACTTCATCTGTTTCAGGATCCAAATCCAGAATTGGAGTAGTAGGAATATCAGCATTTAATGGGGAACCACGTGGAGTTGACTCCTTTGCTTGTGGTGCTTCCAGATACAAGACAGTTGGTATATGTAACCTGTGAATATCAATTTCAGGATTTAATCCTGAATCTTCAACTGTAGTTGTTTCTTTGAATGGAGAGATATGAGGTGTGATCACTGTGTCTAGAACAGTGTCTTCAGGTGCTGGAAGGGCTTCAATGACTGTAGGTTCTTGTGAGATCAGAGATTCCTGATCGCCTTCCTCAGCTTCATCAGCATCTTCAAATTGAACTTATGCCATATGCACACCTGCTCTTGTCTTCTTTGATCTTCTGGATGGTGGAGAGATATGATCTGTATCAGAATTTACAGATCTTTTCCTTTTCAAAATGCCAGAGCCTTCAGCTTCATTCTCTGTCTGAAGAGTTGACTCTTCAGCTTCTACTATCATAGGTTCTAATGTTGGAACCTGGACCTATTCATCCTCATCTGATTCATCTCTCAGAATCAGGCTTCTCTTTCTCCTTGGCGGAGATTGAGGAACATATTTGGTCCTTTTGGTTTTTGGCCTTGAGGATGTGTCAGATTTTACAAGTGGCATCTTTTGAGAAGTACCAGAGGTTGGTTTGGATTTGAGAGGTTAGATTCTGATGGTAGGTGCTGATGATTATGGTTTAGAGGATTGTGCTAGTTGAAAGTAGGTTCTAATGGTAGGCTGTGGTTAAGAATTGGAAGGCTGGGTTGGTGGAGGTTGAGAATTGGTAGGTTGTGTAGGTGGAGGTTGTGTTGTTGCTACATCAGCATATATGGTACTATATGTGTGAGGATCAGAATTTACTAAGAACTATTTTACAGATTGAGGAATTTGGAGGGGTCTTAGTACATTCTTCTTATTATCAGCAGATAATAAGTCTGTAAAAGCCCTTTTATGAAGTTTAAAGGGTTCAATTGTCTCATTAAAATTTTGAGGTGCATCAGAACAACATAAATTATATATAAGCTGACAGAATCTAGCAAAATAAACTGTGTTGCTATCTTCTTTTATCCTATCACCTATAAAACCTAGAATAACACTAGCATAATCAATATGAGTTTGATTAATAAGAGCATACCCAATTTTCTAACTCAGGATTGGTATAGCATCAAAGTTGGAGCATTTGTTGGCAAAGGCTTTGGTAATGCAATCGAAAAAGAAACTCCACTCCCTCCTTATGTAGGGCCTCTTCAATTATCCCAGCTTGGACAAAGATTTCTCATAGCCTAGATTTGCCATCATGTTTTGAAGAGCTGACTCCCCAATTTGTGAACTGTAAGAACAGTTTTCTGGAAGATGCAATGCTTGTCATACAGTAGATAAAGTAACCAGATGCTCATCTTCCCCAGTTGTGAAAATGATACTTGGGGACCCATCTACACCACCATCATCATATAACCCAGACCTCCAGAACTCCAGAATTTGTTTGCCTGAGAGAAGTTGCGGTTGGGTCAGAGCATACCTGTAATAACTCGAATTTTTGAGACCTTGTAAAACGTTTAATGAATAGTAACCCTGATGAACGGGAAAAACTTTTGAGCCCACACTATGTAGTGCATGAGAAAATGAGTTTCGGAGTAGATATTATGATTATACATACCAAACGAGTGTATGTAAACGCTATTAGTTTTCGAAGAAAACGAACTTTGAAAAACGACCGTATTTACAACTCATCAAGGATTACGGGAATCCCAATATAATTACAAGATTAAAACCCTATGGATTTATATTCAAGTATGATAATTTAAAATATAAGGAATAAATACGAAAGGAATTATGTCACGAACCATTTACGAGTAAGTATTACGAAAACGCTTAAGCGACCGAGCGAACGCGTAAACGATTAAATAAACGTAACGCACTAACTAACCATGGTAAGAAATTAACCATGGTTACTTTATCAAATAGTGAGCTAAACTTAGGATGATCAAGCAAGCTAGCCAAATAGTGTGCTAAGGAAGCTAACACATGTAGTTTAGCTTGGAAGCTAGCAAGCTACTTGGATTTGTCCCCAAGATTTGCAACAAGGAATAAACCTAGGATTCAAACTAGGAGAATATCAAATCAGTATAAGATATCACCAATCTCATTTCCTAGAAGCAATCAAGGAAGCAAGCATAAGACTCTCTCCCCCCTTCATTATTTCCATTCGACAATTTCAAGAAAAAGAAGGAAATCCAATTCAAAATCTCAAGTTCTAGCCATGGTAAAATCATCCCATTAATTCTCAAGCTTCCTAACAACCAAACTAAGGTTAAAAAAATTCTTTGATCTCTTTTTATCAAGGTTTGATGGGTGAAATAAAATCAAGAAAGTTACTAGTGAATACTATGAATAGTAACTCTTCTTTGGGTTCTTGATTTCAATGGTGGTTTTAGGTTCCAAAAATCATACCAAGCACTTCCAAGACTCCACCATCCTCAAGAACACATCTCAAGCTTTCAAGAAAGGTAAAAATCTTTGTCCCAACTTTTTTAAGATTCATTTTCAAGATCCATTTAGTATGTAATTGTAAACCTAGTTTTAGAAGTGGTATTGATGAAATCTTGATGTTTAGTTAAGTAGACGTGAGGTTGATTGTTGTTACCTCAAGAACATGATGTTCTTGAGAGGAGTTTGTGTGTTGATTATGAAATGATGATTGTTTGTGGTTGTGTTAAGAGTTAGGGCGTAAACGAAACCCCGATCGTAAATGTAATTCCGTTAAAACGAATAAATCATAACTTTAAGTTTCTGCAGAAAGTCCCAAAGATATAAACTGTAGTTTCTTGAAAAATAACCCTTGATTATGATAGAAAATGTTATAAGTATCGTTTAGGTTCTTGAATTGCTTGATTCCGATTTACGGATCAAAAGTTATGGCCGTTTTACTAAAAGTGATTTACGCGACAAAAACTGCTACGAATTACGAATTTTGAAAATATAAAGGATCGACTTAAAAGTGTTCATAAATCGTGAAATTTTTATATAGAGTAACATATTGAGTTTTCTAACTTCCATAAAAATTTCAAGTGAAAATAATTAATTTTCAATTTTATAAAAATATTGGAGCCGAGACCGCGCGATTAGAAACCGTATAATTCATAAGCGGAGCCGACGACGATAATGCTAATGAACCTAAGATACTTAGAAAAATGAAGCGACCATAATGTGAATAAGGAATTAAAGGAAAAATAAGGGTAGTACAAATTGAGAGGGTGCATAATAAGTAGCGCATGAGTGCGAGTCGCCATAAATTAGAACAGGACCTAACGAATTATGTTTATGATTATAGATTTCCGAGCGGAACATAGAGCATCCTCCACCTCGAAATACCCAGGCAAGTTTACGAACCCAACTCCATTTTACTGTTGTGTTGTGAAAGGATTTTTTTACTATCATTGCATAAATACCATGCTTGCCATGATACGTAGTAATTGAACTTTTTCGCATAATGTAGCGATGTTGTACAATAAGTATATATCGTAAAATATTTAATTCCGCTTTAAGCGTGATGTATGATTATAAGACCGAGAGTCGGTCGAGATTTTAAGATGAAAACCCGGGATTCATTCAGGTGATATTATAGGATGATTATAAGTCCATAATAGTACGTTTTAAAGGGATTTAACGTCCACTTACGAAATATTAAAATACCTCGAACTTTTATTAAAACGATTTCCCAACGATCATATTCCCCTCAACTATATTTTATTGTTCGAATAATAAATACTATATACCTATTCCTTTATTATGGGAGTAGTATACTCCAACAATTATTTATTTCAAATCTGAGATTATTTCATTCGAATAATTTCAGAACATCGGAGATTATTTCATTCGAATAATTTCAGATCATCGGAGATTATTATCCCGACTAATTTAATATAGTTTCAAGGAGAAACTTTTCCCCCTTATTAAATTATTTGTTGACAACGGTCAACTCACATCCTTAGTACTTCCTCCGAAAATCTCGGAAGTATGTATATATATACATATATATCTTAGTAAGATAAACCGTTCCTATCAACAAGCAAAACGCTTGAGAAACTTCGATGTGGTTCGAGTTCTCGAGATTGATAGAATTCCTTTAAAGGACAAGGGAGGGGTAGACTCTGGTACTATGTGCGCTAGATGGACTACCAAAGGTACCGCATGCGAAGGTACTCTGTGTACTCAGGAACTTGTGAAGTATGTGTATACCCGAAAATGGGACACGTAGCCCGAATGCGGCAAGGGTGATAACCGGGATACGAAGGTGTCGTCCTTCTACTAGTAAAAAAGGTTACTATTATCGTATTATGACTGATCATCGTATACGGTGGATCCAACGAGTGTCCAAATTCTTCCAATTGGAATTGTGATACAATACCATAACCCAAGCCTAGGTGATGGGCTTACTATTAAGGTATTCGCAGGATAATAAAATCCCCTAAAGAATTGTTTTTATAAGAAGGTGTGTATCACCAAGGAAAACTAATTTCGAATAAAACATAACTATCATATATGATGTTTTACGTAAGATATCATACAGTCATTTTCATACTATACATTATTATGCTGGGCATTATAGCTCACACTTGTTTTCTTAAATTGACACAATACAACAGTGAATCAATATGCCTGCCATGAGAACCACAGCCAGGAAACGGATAGGAAATGGTCAGCTATTCTGTAGATTGTTTGGTGATGTCCCACAGGTAGTCTGAATAAGCTGGATTAGTTTTCAGTTGTTTTTAGTTTGGCTTATTTATAAGTATGACTTATGTAAGGAAATTAACAAGAAACGTATATTTGTCCGACGGACTAGTCTTACTTAAAGGTTACTCCCCGGTAAGACTTAATCACTTTTGGGTTGTAATAATTATCACTTGATGGTTGAATTACTTTAGTTATGAATGGTTCATTTCCAAGACAATAACCTGTAGGTGTGTGTGTGTGATAAGTGTGGAGTCGTGAAGCGTGAGTATTTATATATTATAGTGTGAGTTATGTGGTTGTAGTAGTTTAGATGGCGTGACCTCCGAGATTCCTGACCCCGGATTTTGGGGCGCCACAGAAATGGTATCAGAGCCTTAGGTTATCAAATATTGGAAATAATAGGATATAAAATACGTAGACATAGGAATAATAAAATAACCAATTAGAGCTCAAATTCGAGTTCGTCGTCGGGCTACACGGGTAGTCTTGACAGTTTTTACCCTCAATAGAATTCCGACTCTAAGTTAGTAACACCTTGCCTATTGTGTCAGGTACTAGTGGAGCCTATGAGGGAGGTTGACCCTGTTGATGATGTTATGGTCCCTGAGCATGACCCTACTCCTGAGCCAGAGGACCCACCCATTGATGACTCAGATGATGACCCTGCCGAGGATGTTCCGGAGGTGGAGACCGACCTTCCTATCCCCATAGTTGATGACGTTGAGATGACCCAGGGACATGGCGTAGGCTGGAGGGATTTAGCGATGTACCCTCACCCGACCATTCGTTCTCCTACCCCACCCCCAGGAACTCAGAGCCCTTTTCCTTATACTGGTGATGATGACGAGGATGGGATATATGCGCAGGTCTACTAGGCTTACGACATATCCTCTAGAGACCCAGATTCACCTCTACCACCCCCGTCGACCATACATGTAGCTGTACACGACTGGATGGTGGCTCAGCTTAATGCTGAGATTAGTGCGGTATTTGCTCACATTGCAGAGTTACACCAGGCCTTGATAGCTGAGAGAGCCATCAGGCTAGGATACCCAGGGGATTTCAGAGCTGCTTCCCCAGCCATAGCCCGCAGAGAGATCGATGGGATCAAGCTCCGTACCAGGGTTCAGATGAGGATGACAGTGATTGGAGGATACATCCCGGTAGTTGATGCAGAGTTGATGTTGGCAGAAGTGATGAGGAGGGTGCGTGACCTCACGCGCAGTGATAGTGACTGAGGGACTAGTGACTAGGTATGGACCTTGAAGACGGCTGGGTGACTTGTTACCAATTTTGATAGGATAGCTAGTAGTAGACAGCGTTCCTAGCCCTTCAGGGTACACGGCTTATGTATTTACATTTCAGTATTCAGGACAAGTAGTAATATATTGTAATCAGGCATGTATGAACTTAGCTAGTTGTTTTTCCCCCAAGATATAAGTGGGAGACCTTACGAAATATATATCTAAGCAATTATTAAGAAATGGATGTCCATATTATTGCACGTAAAAGGGAAAACGTACTAGATAATGAATGACATGCTTACATATGAATAAATTAATCAAACTGTTATAATTACAACTATGTTGACAAATTTTCATTATTAGAACAATGCCACCCCATAGAAGAGGAACCAGGGCACAGCCCGCAGAATCTGTTAACCAACAACGGAATGAACCTGACCCTGTAGTGAATGAAGACAGTGAAGAGGACCTAGACTATAATGAATATGATGAAGAAGATTATGTAGAAGAAGAGGCTGAGGATACCCATCAGGGAGGGAACCCCATGAATGAATTTATGGAACTGTTAAGAGCAAATCTGAACCAACAACGTATTCCACCACAGCCACATGCTGTCCAACAGACTGCAGCCACTGCCTTTAGGGCCTTCAAATCTCTCAAACCCCCAGAGATTCTAGGATCTGCCGACCCCGTGGAAGCACGGGCCTGGATCAAAGAGATAGAAAAGTCCTTCGAGATACTAGGTGTTGAGGAACGACACAAGACCATTTTCACTTCTTACATGCTGAAAGGAGAAGCTAACTACTGGTGAGAGTCCAAACGAAACCTAGAGACTGATGTTGCGATCCCATGGGATAGATTTACCCGACTGTTCTTAGACAAGTATTTCCCTAGGTTTATGGAGACTCAGATGGAGATTAAATTTCTGGAGTTAAAACAGGATAAGATGATTGTAGCGGAATATGAAGCCCAATTTACCGAGTTATCGAGATTCGTGCCTGAGTTTGTGAATATCGAAGAGATGAAAGCGCGAAGGTTTCAGCTTGGCCTGAAACAGTGGATCCAAAACCGAGTGGCGGTGTTAGAACTGACAGACTATGCCACCTTAGTGCAGAAAGCCTCAATTATTAAAGCTGGCAGTGAGCAAAGTGTGAAGGAAAAGGAAAATAGGAAGAGGAATATAGGAAGCCAAGGCGGAGGAGGAGGAGTAGGAACTGGGAACAGGAGCCTTCCAAGCAGGTTCGTCAGGGGAGCGGTGTCCCAACCTGCACGAGGCCCCGGATTCAAAAAGGCCCCGAGTGAGAGTGTTGGCCAGGGCGGCGGACAATCTAGGGCAACGTTCCATAGCCAACCCCGTGCCCCAATACCCGAATGTCAGACATGTGGAAGAAGACACCTTAGAGTCTGTACTCGGACGAGAGCCCCTCTAAAATGTTACAGGTGTGACCAAGTCGGACACCTTTCCAACAACTGCACCCGACCCAATGTAATGTGTTTCCAATGTGGAAAGGTAGGGCACATGAGAAAGGATTGCCCGACATTGAAGCCCCCAGCCTCAGGGATGAGCAGAGCTGCATCCAACCGACCCCCAACTGCTAGGACTTTCAACATAACTGTTCAGGATGCTGTCCGAAACACTGATGTGATAGCATGTACCCTTTTGTTAAATTCCGAACATGCAAATATCCTATTTGATTCTGGAGCAACCAAGTCATTTATATCTCAAGATTTTGCTAAAAAGTTAAAACTTAATGCCATACCCCTACGTGAGATATTACAAGTGGAAATAGCAAACAAAGAAATAATTCCTGTAAATCAAGTACACCCTAAGTGCAAGTTGAAATTAGAAGGGAAGGTCTTCGAGGTTGACCTAATCCCATTTGCGTTAGGAGAATTTGATGTAATCTTAGGAATGGATTGGTTATCCCGTAACGGAGCGCAAATAGATTGTGAACGGAAGAGGGTAAAGATAAGAGTGCAGAATAAAAAAGAAGTGGTGTTTAGAGGTCAACGACAGAACCATAAATTTCTGACCATGCTATCGACAAAAAGGTTATCAAGGAAGGGTAACGAGGCCTATTTGGCTTATGTAGTAGATATCAAGAAGGAAGTCCCTAATATACAGGACATACCCGTAGTAAACGAATTCGAGGATGTGTTTCCAGAAAACTTACCAGGATTGCCACCTGACAGGGAAATAAAATTCGCTATAGAATTAGCACCAGGAACTACACCAGTATCCAAGGCCCCATATAGGCTAGCCCTAGTTGAGATGAAGGAACTAGCTTCTCAACTGCAAGAGTTATTAGATAATGGAATGATAAGACCCAGTGTGTCGCCATGGGGAGCGCCAGTACTGTTCGTAAAGAAAAAGGACGGCAGTATGAGATTATGCATAGACTATCGAGAGCTGAATAAGCTGACTATTAAGAATAGGTACCCTCTCCCCAGGATTGATGACCTATTCGACCAACTCAAGGGAGCTGTACATTTTTCCAAAATAGATTTGAGAACAGGATATCACCAGTTGAAAATCAAACCAGAAGATATACCAAAGACTACTTTTTGCCCTAGGTATGGGCACTATGAGTTCTTAGTCATGTCATTTGGATTAATCAATGCACCCGCAGCCTTTATGGATTTGATGAACAGAGTGTTCAAAAAGTAGCTGGATATATGTGTGTTAGTTTTTATAGATGACATTCTGATCTACTCAAAGACAGAGCAAGAACATGCAGAACATTTAAGGATAGTCTTAGAAATCTTGAGGAATGAGAAATTGTATGCCAAGTTCTCGAAATGCGAGTTTTGGTTAAGAGAAGTTCAGTGTTTAGGACATGTGGTGAGTAGCAAAGGAGTTTTAGTTGACCCTGCCAAAATAGAGGCAGTATCCAATTGGGAAAGGCCAACTACCCCAACAAAGGTTAGGAGTTTTGTGGGTTTAGCAGGATATTACCAAAGATTCGTGCAAAATTTTGCTAAGATAGCCGGTCCACTGACTAGACTTACCTGGAAGACATAAAAGTTTGTATGGACAGAGAAATGTGAGGAGAGTTTTCAAGAGCTGAAAAGGAGGCCGGTATCAGCACCAGTGCTCGCTCTTCCCGATGGAAAGGGAGAGTTTGTGATATACAGCGACGCATCGCTTAAAGGATTTAGATGTGTACTGATGCAGCACGGCAAAGTTATAGCATATGCCTCTCGACAATTGAAGGAGTATGAGAGTAGATACCCGACGCATGATCTAGAGTTAGCAGCCATAGTGTTTGCCCTAAAAATTTGGAGACACTACCTATATGGTGAGAAATCACTACGCCATAGATTGGATTCCGCAACCGTTCACACTAGGGTTGCAAACAAAAGTGTAATAATAGCCTTCTAAACCCATGTCTATCGCAACCCCTATTTTTTGATGTTGCGGTATAGTCAAAATGTATTACCAAAATGACATAGATGATTAAAGATGATTTTTTAATTTAACTAATTAATAATTAACATAGAAATGATATAATAATTGAAATATATTCTTTAATGTAACTCAAAATTATTATTTTTTTAAAAGTGATTTTAATAAATTAATTTATGGACTTTTAATTAAATATACGCAAAATAACTATTTTTTTAATATTTAATAAATATTAAATTTCTTTTGTTTGTTTAAAACTAATTAAATAAATTTCAATAATTATTTTAAAATATTGATTAAATTCTCCAAAAATATTTTTTTAATTAAAAAATCAAAGTATGTAACATATTTGAATTTATGAAAATAAATTATAATTAATTAATTACAATAAATATAATGTGTGCAATTTAAAAAATATTATAGACTAAAATATTGAAAATATCATTTAAATTAAGCAAAATTAAATATATTAGGCCTTGTGGTTGAATTTTGGGTTTGGGGCTGGGCGGCTAAGACTTGTATAAGGCGGCAAATGAAATTTTCATTGAGAGCCAAAAACAAAAAGGGGGAATCAGTACACCCCACTCTGACTCTTATCTTCTTCTCTCTTTCTATCCAAATTAGGTCTTCTACCTTTGTCTCTCCATCTAAATTATGGTCCGAGGTGAGTTGGGATTCAAGGGTTCAATTAGGGTTTGAACTTTCAGTTTGATTTTGATTTTAAGGTATAATCCTCACTTGATATGTGTGTAATTATTGTGTATCTCTCTCCCTCTGTCTATCTATCTCGCTCTGTGTATTTCATTCTCTCCCTCTCCTTCACTTTGTTATTTTTTCTTTTTTTTTACAGATTTTCAAGATGGCAGTGGTGAGTTCGTAATTGACTGAGTAATAACTAATACCCAATTGATCGAGTAATAGCCAAAAAATTTCGATTATATTTTTCAAGACTTAAAGCATTTGATTTTGGGGATTATTCCTAATTAAATCCCCAAAATGTTTTTTTTATACAAGGTTGTCGATTATCGTATCTGTGGTGATCCAAATTCCCTTCTTCGCTTTGAATTTGTCGAGTTCACTGATGAGGGTAAGCTTATAAAAACTACTACTATTGTTAACTGTTTATTCGTATTTTGTAGTTGTGTTGATACTCTTGAGTGACCTGGTATGTTCATACTTTATGCAGGAAATGGAAGTTTCGGATAGTCTCATCATTAAGATCCATAATTCTTTCTCTGCTGACGTACATTTTGCAGCACCGATATCCTCTTTGAGTACAAATGAAGTTGAGTTTGCATGATTAGTTTCATCCTCACATAAACCACTGCTACTTTAATTATTAATGTTTTACTACATTTCTTCTTATCATGACATGAACATTTTTACTGTATTTAGGTTCGAGGTGTGTTACAAATATTAAAAGGGTGCTCTAGTTCTTTATCAAAATTTTGAATATATCGAATTTTCCTCTTGGTGAGATTTTTTTAAGTTAGATATTCATTTGTCATATAAATCATACTTTTATTCTGAACAGAAAGGAGAATAGTCTCAAATTATTGTTGATCTTGAACAGCTATATCAGAAACTAGAAACTATATTATATGATACTAAAGGAAAAACAAATGAAGTGTTATAATAAATGAGCTGAAAGTAGCTGAATCATTGGAACGTCCCTGCAGATATCAACTTTGTTGTAAATGTTGAAATGTAAGGGGTGTTAGATGATGTAGGTGTCTGGCATTGGTGGTAGTAGCAGAATCATTGGAACTTCCCTGTAGATACCAAAGTCTTGGCTGCCATGATATTTATCTGTATTATAGCAAGCTGAAGCACGAGCAACACTGTCGGTTTCGTCCCTATAATTGTTCTGGCATAATACAATAGTTGTTCTACTTGAAGATATCATTTATCAGCATGTGCACTGTAATAGCATGATTGAATCCTAGCTGCGAATTCATAAAATGAATCGGAAGGATGTATTGGAATCTACATCACCTAAATATGCTGAGAGTGAAATGTGAAATACTGATTTGCCTTATATTGTTCTCTGATTTTCTGTTTTTGTAAGTTAGATGTCTTTTTCCAAATTGATTTTGCAGAAATACAGAGAGCAACATTGATAGAGTGGCTTAATACAACACTTTCTAATGTGAAATTGCCCGTATATTCTTCTGATGACGAATTGAGAGCATTGTTGCTTGATGGTAGTGTTTTATGTAGGTTATTGAATAAATTGTGACCTGGTTCAGTTAGCGAGGTAGTTAGATGATTTCACTTTACCTTTTTGCATGTATTGTTCTTATAATTGAGGTTCTCATTGTTCTCTCCCTACTTGTATTTTGTCGTTAGTTAAGAGGTTGTGATCATCCTTCAAAATTGGGCGTAGAAAATGTTGGAAGGTTTCTTGTTGTTATTGACCAGATGGTGTTTCCTAGATTTCAAGTTCATGATCTTCAAAAGGTAAAATTATCTACAGGGGTATCTTCTGAGTAAGATGATTGAGATGCGGTGTCATAGAATTATCTGGTTTTTATGATCTGCATTATATTAACTTGGTATTATTTCCTATATTACAAATTTAAATGTGATGCCTATAGGCTAATGTTTTATTTTGTTATTCTCACTCTCTATCTTTGTTATCGTTAATTTCTGTCCCGATTTTTTCTTACTTATGGTTCCCCAAACATCCAGGGATCG
The DNA here is from genome assembly GCF_009905375.1 of Apium graveolens. NCBI lineage: Eukaryota > Viridiplantae > Streptophyta > Magnoliopsida > Apiales > Apiaceae > Apium > Apium graveolens. Next base: position 221,943,599 of record NC_133648.1, read on the forward strand.
AAGCCTATAGTAGATCCGTATGGACTCAGTGACTCTTCTCCACGCGGAGAAAATTATATACCTAGAATATTGGAAGAGCAAAAACGGAAAGGTGCATCGAACTCATAATATCAACATGCTGATCTTAATCCCATCATGTCACGTTCTCTCTCTCTCTCTCACAAAAACATGTGTATGTGTTTGTGTAGTTGTTTCTACCAATCCAGGTGTGGTTATGTTGAAAAACCAATTTATTCAGGCAAACTAAGAAATAGAATAAAATTTTCCGTATGAACATAAAATTATGCAGTACATGGAAGTCATGGTTAACAAATAACACCTGTATTTTTTTGTTGTGACTTTGTCAATACCTAAGCTTGTTTATTAATATTTGAAATGATAATGGTTTTACTGAAGACTATATATCGTTGCAGAAAACCATTGTGATTTATGACTTGCTGGTTTTTATTTTGTTCTTTTAGGTGTTTAAATCAGAAGTCTTCAAAAATTAGTTTTATATCTCATTCGTGTTTTTTCTAATATCAGTTTTGTTTTCTCAGCGAGTGGCATGCCTATTAAGGAAAGTCATCCAAGAGATAGAGCGCCGTATATCCACTCAAGCAGAGTACATAAGAACTGTAATGTTATTAAGTTTGTATTATGGACCACTTAAGAATTGTAATGTAACAGAGCCTGTCAGTTGTAGATTTGTAATTCATATTCAATGCTCGAGTCTAATTACTATATTGAATTCTGCACGGCAGCAAAATAACCTGTTCAGGGCTCGTGAGGAAAGATATCAGTCAAGAATTAGAGTTCTTGAAGCCCTTGCAAGCGGTACTAATGAAGAGGCACATGTAACTTCAACTAATTATGAAGTTTTTATGCACTCCTTAGCAATAAATCACTTACTGTTGTTGTTGACAAGCCTACTAACCAAATATTACTGATATTTATGAGCTAAGATATATTACGTCAATCTTTTAGGTATCTACGACTAAGAGGATTAAGCTCTAGCTAGTAGAAGTTAGATGTTACCTTGGTAATGAACAACATGAGCACAGGAGTTGTGCAAAACCAGGACGAGACTTGCGATTATCAACATTAAAAACCTTACCAACTCCATTCTAATCTTTGTTGAGTTACCTTAGGTGTTGACAGTTGAGTATGCTCTATATTCTCAGGTTCTCTAAACTTTATTGTTCAACGCTCAAAAAGAGACTAAACATGTACCAAACCTGAAATGTATGTTAGAAAGATGACCATGTTTGACGTGATGGTCCTGTGTGTACTTCTTATCCTTGATCACACGTTTAAAACCTCTGGTAAGAGCCCATAAAAAACAAGGGCAGAGCATAAGCTTTAATTACGATAGTTTCTTTTTATGTCTTAGAAGATGTTTGCTTGATCCAACACAGGTCCTGCAGAAATTACTTGAAGCAAACCCCGGGTTGAACATTGACATGGCTCAGATTTGTGGGACAATTTCAGGTGACACAGGAGGAGCTGATGGTACTCCTCTTATCAGTGGTCGTAGCACTTGGACCATTTGTTATCTCTCTTCTACATTATTTTCAAAGACTTGTATGCTTTTGCATTATCTTGCACATTTAGTTCTTAGCAAGAGTACTTGTATTTCTTAAGTTATATTTTGGTGTGATGGATTGTAATTATTGGTTGGATAGAATGTAAGGGTTGGATGTGTAGTTAAGACCGGTTGGATGAATTGAATTGGTTATGAATGTTGTTGAATTTATGGGAAATCAAGTATTTGAAAAGTATATTTCAATTTTTTACAGCTCAGGTGTTGCAATAGCCTATTAGTACGTTGCAATAGGGTGCTAAATTATGCACATAAATTCTTTTTTGCAACATTAAAGGTGTTACAATAGGTGTGTTTCCATAGATGATAAAGGGCCCCACACATGGCCCGCAAATATTGTACTGGTAGCCCAAACCCTACTGTAACACTTTTCAAGACCTATTGCAACCCCATTAATGTTATAATAGCACGTTTCTGTAACGGATAAACAAGGGTTGCAATAGGGTGTCACCGGGGTTGCAAAAAACGCTATGGCAACGCCTAAAATTGCAACCCCGAAAAAGAGTCGCCATAGCCTTTTTTCGGCCGTTAGCAACGCTTTTTTGGCCTTTAGTAACGGTTTCTTGGGGTTGCGGAATCCAATCTATGGCGTAGTGAATGCGAGATCTACACTGACCATAAAAGCCTCAAATATATTTTCACTCAGAAGGAACTGAACATAAGACAGAGGAGATGGTTAGAGTTGATAGAAGACTACAACTGTGAAATTTTGTATCACCCGGGTAAAGCCAATGTGGTGACATCAGAGGAGCTAATTAAAGAATTCGAGAAGATGGAAATTGACGTAAGAATGACCGATAAAGGAACGGAAGGATTATTTGAGATTAAGCTAGTGCTGGAACTGACTGAAAAGGTACGAGTATGTCAGGAAAAGAAGGCGAGTGAAGAAAGAGAAACATTGACCGGTGAAGAAGTGAGATGCGAGAAGGACGAGAAATGGATCATGAGATATGCGTCCCGAATTCGGATTCCAAATGTGTAAAAGTTAAAGGATGAGCTGCTGCACGAAGGGCACAACTCCAGATATTCAATCCACCCAGGAAGTACAAAGATGTAGCGTGACCTTAAGGAATATTATTGGTGGCCTAACATGAAGAGAGAAGTAGCAGAGTGGGTCAGCAAGTGGTTGACATGCCAGAGAGTGAAGGCTGAATATCAGCGACCTAGTGGACTATTACGGCCCCTGGAAATTCTGGAATGGAAATGGGAGCATATAGCCATGGATTTTGTGACAGGCTTACCAAGGACAAAGACCAATCATGATGCCATAGTAGATTGACCAAGTCTGCACACTTCCTAACAATCAATGAAAGGTACACCGTAGACAAGTTGGTGGATATTTAGTTGAAGGAAATTGTAGTGAGACACGGCATTCCTGTAGCCATAGTATCAGATAGAGACCCAAGGTTTAATTCCCGATTTTGGAGAAGCTTCCAGGAATGCGTAGGCACCAGACTAAACACGAGTACCGCTTATCACCCCCAGACTGATGGACAAAGCGAAAGGACTATTCAGACCCTAGAAGATATGCTACGAGTATGTGCGATTGATTTCAAAGGAAATTAGGATGACCACTTGCCCCTGATCGAATTCGCTTACAACAATAGCTATCATGCTAGCATAGGAATGCCTCCGTATGAAACTCTTTATGGACGGAGATGTCGCTCTCCCCTATGTTGGGATGAAGTTGGAGAACACAAGATATTAAAACCAGAGTTAGTCCAACAGACCAGGAAAATGGTGGGACTTATCAGGAAAAGACTGGTAGCAGCCCAGGACAGACAAAAGAAGTACGCCGACCAGACCAGGAAGGATAGGGATTATGAAGTAGGAGATTATGTGCTATTGAAGGTATCTCCATGGAAAGGAGTGATGAGATTTGGGAAGAAAAGGAAGCTGAGTCCCAGATTCATAGGACCATTTGAAATTTTGAGGAGAATAGGACCTCTAGCTTACGAGCTCGCCTTGCCTCCTAATCTGCAACAAGTGCACAACGTGTTCCACGTGTTCATGTTAAGGAAGTACCATGCAGATGCACGACATGTAATAGAATACGAGCAGGTAGATTTACAACCAGACCTGACCTACATCGAGCAGCCAGTAAGGATAATGGACCAAAAAGAACAATTGCTGAGGAACAAGACGGTGAAGCTGGTTAGAATCTTGTGGAGGAATCAAAATATCAAGGAGTCAACTTGGGAACTTGAAGACACAATGAGGAATAGATAACCCCATTTATTTTCTAATTGATTCCGGGACGAAATCCTTGTTAGAGGGGAAGACTGTAATAATTCGAATTTTTGAGACCTTGTAAAATGTCTAATGAATAGTAACCCTGACGAACGGGAAAAACTTTTGAGCCCACACTATGTAGTGCATGAGAAAATGAGTTTCGGAGTTGATATTATGATTATACGTACCAAATGAGTGTATGTAAATGCTATTAGTTTTCGAAGAAAACGAACTTTGAAAAACGACCGTATTTACAACTCATCGAAGATTATGGGAATCCCAATATAATTACAAGATTAAAACCCTACGGATTTATATTCAAGTATGATAATTCAAAATATAAGGAATAAATACGAAAGAAATTACGTCGTGAACCATTTACAAGTAAGTATCACGAAAACGCTTAAGCGACCGAGCGAACGCGTAAACGATTAAATAAACATAACGCACTAACTAAACATGGTAAGAAAGTAACTATGGTTACTTTATCAAATAGTGAGCTAAACTTAGGATGATCAAGCAAGCTAGCCAAATAGTGTGCTAAGGAAGCTAGCACATGTAGTTTAGCTTGTAAGCTAGCAAGCTACTTGGATTTGTCCCCAAGATTTGCAACAAGGAATAAACCTAGGATTCAAACTAGGAGAATATCAAATCAATATAAGATATCACCAATCTCATTTCCTAGAAGCAACCAAGGAAGTAAGCATAAAACTCTCTCCCCCCCTTCATTGTTTCCATTCGGCAATTTCAAGAAAAAGAAGGAAATCCAATTCATAATCTCAAGTTCTAGCCATGGTAAAATCATCCCATTAATTCTCAAGCTTCCTAACAACCAAACTAAGGTAAGAAAATTCTTTGATCTCTTTTTATCAAGGTTTGATGGGTGAAATAAAATCAAGAAAGTTACTAGTGAATAGTATGAATAGTAATTCTTCTTTGGGTTCTGGATTTCAATGGTGGTTTTAGGTTCCAAAAATCATAGCAAGCACTTCCAAGACTCCACCATCATCAAGAATACATCTCAAGATTTCAAGAAAGATAAAAATCTTTGAACCAACTTTAAAATGAATAAATCGTAACTTTAAGTTTCTGCAGAAAATCTTGAAGATGTAAACTGTAGTTTCTTGAAAAATAACCCTTGATTATGATAGAAATGTTATAAGGATCGTTTAGGTGCTTGAATCGCTTGATTCCGATTTACGGATCAAAAGTTATGGCCGTTTTACGAAAAGTGATTTACTCGACAAAAACTGCTACGAATTACGAATTTTGAAAATATAAAGGATCGACTTAAAAGTGATCATAAATCATGAAATATTTACAGAGAGTAACATATTGACTTTTCTAACTGCCATAAAAATTTTAAGTGAAAATAATGATATTTCTATTTTATAAAAATATCGGAGCCGAGACCACGCGATTAGAAACCGTAGAATCCATAAGCGGAGCCAACGACGATAATGAAAATGAACCTAAGATACTTAGAAAAATGAAGCGACCATGATGTGAATAAGGAATTAAAGGAATAATAAGGGTAGTATAAATTGAGAGGGTGCATAATAAATAGCGCATGAGTGCGAGTCACCGTAAATTAGAACGGGACCTAACGAATTGTGTTTATAATTATAAATTTCCGAGCGGAACATAGAGCATCCTCCACCTCGAAATACCCAGGAAAGTTTACGAACCCAACTTAATTTTACTGTTGTGTTGTGAAATGATTGTTTTACTATCATTGCATAAATACCATGCTTTCCATGATACGTAGTAATTGAACTTTTTCGCATAATGTAGCAATGTTGTACGATAAGTAAATATCGTAAAATATTTAATTCCGCTTTAAGCGTGACGTATGATTATAAGACCGAGAATCGGTCAGGATTTTAAGATGAAAACACAGGATTCATTCCGGTGATATTATAGGATGATTACAAGTCCATAATAGTACATTTTAAAGGGACTTAACGTCCACTTAAGAAACATTAAAACACCTCGAACGTTTATTAAAACGATTTCCCAACGATCATATTCCCTCAACTATATTTTATTGTTCGAATAATAAATAATAAATACCTATTCCTTTATTATGGGAGTAGTATACTCCAACGATTATTTATTTCAAATCTGATTAAACATTAAAGATTATTAACTACGTAGACAAAAACTAGTTGAGGAATATTATTTTAAATATTCTTTTAGAGAGTAAACTCATTCGAGGTTTAATTATTTATCGATTATCGTGTAATTATTTATTATTCATTAAAGGGTTTATTATTGATTTAAAAATCATAGATCCTGATTTAAAATATACTTTCTGACTTCAAGAAATTATTTGAATAATTTCAGATCGTCGGAGATTATTATCCCGACTTATTTAATATAGTTTCAAGGAGAAACTTTTCCTCTTATTAAATTATCTGTTGACAACGGTCAACTCACATCCTTAGTACTTCCTCTGAAAATCTCGGAAGTATGTATATATATACATTTATATCTTATTAAGATAAACTGTTCCTATCAACAAGCAAAACGCTTGGGGAACTTCGATGTGGTTCGAGTTCTCGAGATTGATAGAATTCATTTAAAGGACAAGGGAGGGGTAGACTCTGGTACTATGTGTGCTAGATGGACTACCAAAGGTACCGCAGGTGAAGGTACTCTGTGTACTCAGGAACTTGTGAAGTATGTGTATACCCGAAAATGGGACACGTAGCCCGAATGCGGCAAGGGTGATAACCGGGATACGAAGGTGTCGTCCTTCTACTAGTAGAAAAGGTTACTATCATCGTATTACGACTGATCATCATTTACGGTGGCTCCAACAAGTATCCAAATTCTTCAAATTGGAATTGTGATGCAATACCGTAACCCAAGCCTAGGTGTTGGGCTTATTATTAAGGTATTCGCAGGATAATAAAATCCTCTAAAGAATTGTTTTCATAAGAAGGCGTGTATCACCAAGGAAAACAAATTTTGAATAAAACATAACTATCATATATGATGTTTTACGTAAGATATCATATAGTCATTTTCATATTGTACATTATTATGCTGGGAATTATAGCTCACACTTGTTTTCTTAAATTGACACAACACAACAGTGAATCAAAATGCCTGCCATGAGAACCACAGCCAGGAAATGGGTAGGAAATGGTCAGTTGTTCCGTAGATTGTTTGGTGTTGTACCACAGGTAGTCCGAATAAGCTGGATTAGTTTTCAGTTGTTTTTAGTTTGGCTTATTTATAAGTATGACTTATGTAAGGTAATAAACAAGAAACGTATATTTGTCCGACGGACTAGCCTTACTTAAAGGTTACTCCCCGGTAAGACTTAATCACTTTTGGGTTGTAATAATTATCACTTGATGGTTGAATTACTCTAGTTATGAATGGTTCATTTCCAAGACAATAACCTGTAGGTGTGTGTGTGTGTGATAAGTGTGGGGTCGTGAAGCGTGAGTATTTATATATTGTAGTGTGAGTTATGTGGTTGTAGTAGTTTAGATGGCGTGGCCTCCGAGATTCCTGACCCCGGATTTTGGGGCGCCACAATACCTAATTTCACTTCGAGATAGAATATCTTGAATAAAGTGAATTTCTGAAGGAGCCTCGTCCTTGTTGAGAATAGCCATAGAGTTGTTGGGGACAAACTTGGCTCCATCATAGATAAGATCCTTTGGTGCCATTTCTGTGAAAAATTAAATGAAAAGTTGTGTGTTTGCAAGGTGTTTGATAAAATACCTGTTAGAAAGTCCGTCAGAAGATAGAAAGAAAGAGAGAGAGAGAGAGAGAGAGAGAGAGAGAGAGAGAGAGAGAGAGTAAAAGAAATAAGAGATTAAAGTAAGAGATAAGGTAATAGATTTGTATAATCTTTTATCTCTAATATTTATACTCTTCCCACTCAACGGCTCTTTTTGGAAGTAAAATAGACATGTGACACCTGGAAGCATGTAAACAGTCAATACATTATTAGTGGGCACGGTAAACGTGCAGTAATTATTGCTGACATGCAGTTACCAAAACAACACGCAACCCATTAACCAAATGATTATCACTATTTTTATCTCACTTAATTATTTTCTGATAAATATGACCGTTACAGTAAAATACTATAAATAAGTCAAGTAAATAAATAATGCCACGTAAGCATCAGGATTTCATCCAAACTTGATTATTATCAGAATTTAACGGTCATCAGAACATGGCTCTTGTACTCATAAAAATGAATGATTGTTTCTGTGTTTCTTCACACAAATACTGACTGGTTTCTTCAGAGTTTAATCATCAGATCTTGTCCTCAGAATTTATGCAAATAATACTTAACTGTTTGTCAGAAATAACTTAATCACCACAATAATTTTCATCATTCATATGGAGTGATAGTGTATGTATGTGCAAATGATCAGATAAAGATTAAAGTCTGATAAACTTCAGTATATCTTAGAAATAAGGCATAACTAAGAAAAATGCTTAAAACTATGTTTAATTTTGAAGTCTAATATAGAATAAATTTATGCAAGTATCCACTTCAACTGTTTGTGCTCATTTTATGCATCTTTTGAAATTCTTTTGACAGTGGCTTCTCAGTGTAAATGAGTTACAACTGCTATCAGAATTTAGGCTGTTATCAGAATATTTTTCCAGTAATCAGAGAATGTGAAAAGTCACCAAGAAAAATTTGCTTTTCTAATGCATATTACTTAATACCAGCAATGCACTTGAGTCTTCCCTGTCACATATTTACTATAGATCTCAAAGGAGTACCTGATTTCAATTTTTCTTTTTTTTTATTTTCTTCAGATAAGTGAGGCTTATAAAGCATGTAGTTCATCCTTAAGATTTACCGACATCAGAATTTGACAGATAAGAAGCAATAATCTAGTTTGTGACTTAGTAATAAGATACAAGGAGTAAATTAGACTAAGATCAAAATCAGAGTTTGCATGTGTTATGGATTTCCACATAAATAACTAATTCAAACATGGGATACACAGTTTGTTAAAGACTACTAAGTCAGCATCTAACAAATAATACTCATTGGAGTGAATAGTCACAGAACATTCAAAACACTTTCAGAGTTTATAGAATCACATCAGATAACAATCAGTATTTAATATATTACAATTTAAGCACAGATTACATGCATATAAGACAATCTATAAACACTGATCATAAAGTATGATGCATGAGAACAAAAACTAAACAGATTTTGAGAAAGAACCTGAAACCATTCCAAGTTCATTTACCAGCTATAGCTGTTGATCTGTTGGGACAAAATGCAATTCCACTGTACCTTCCATCACATGTTCCTTTATAAAATGGTACATAATGCTGATGTGCTTTGTCATTGAGTGTTGAACTGGATTACCTATCATAGTAATAGCACTTTGATTATCACAGTAAATGGGTATTTTAGAAAATTCTAACCCATAGTCCAGTAACTGATTCTTCATCCAAAGAATCTGTGCACAAAAGCTTCCTATAGCAATATATTCTGCTTCTGCAGTTGATGTGGAAATTGATTTCTGTTTCTTGCTAAACCAAGAAACCAATCTGCCTCCAAGAAATTGGCAGCTTCCACTAGTGCTTTTCCTGTCTATTTTATATCCTGCAAAATCTGCATCTGAGTAACCTATTAGCTTAAAATCTGATTCCCCAAGATACCACAATCCTAGATCAGTTATACCCTTGAGGTACTTGAAAATTCTTTTCACAGCTATTAGACGAGGTTCTCTTGGATCAGCCTGAAATCTTGCACAAAGACAGGTAACATACATGATATGAGGTCTACTTGTAGTTAAATAGAGTAAAGAGCCAATCATACCTCTGTAGTTAGTAATATCTACTGATGCTCCAGTATCTTTATTTAACTTGGTGGCAGTGGCCATGGGAGTGGATGCAGTTGAACTGTCTTGCATTCCAAATTTCTTGAGTAAATTTCTGGTGTACTTGGATTGATTTATGAAAGTACCTTCTTCTGTTTTCTTGACTTGAAGTCCTAGAAAATAGCTCAACTCTCCCATCATACTCATTTGATATCTTGACTGCATTAACTTGGAAAATCTTTCACAAAGTTTTGTATTTGTAGAGCCAAAGATGATATCATGAACATATATCTGTACCAAAAGTAAGTCCTTCCCATGGTTGAGGTAGAACAGAGTTTTATCAATTATGCCTCTGGTAAATCCACTTTCCATAAGAAATTGAGCTAAAGTCTCTTACCATGCTCTTGGAGCTTGCTTAAGGCCATAAAGTGCTTGGTCAAGCCTGTAGACATGATTTGGAAATTTTGGATCTATAAAGCCTGGAGGTTGTTCAACATATACCTCTTCTTCCAATTCTCCATTAAGAAAAGCACTTTTCACATCCATTTGAAAGACTTTAAACTTCTTGTGAGCAGCATAAGCTAAAAAGATTCTTATGGCTTCCAATCTAGAAACTGGAGCAAATGTTTCATCATAGTTAATACCCTCATGTTGAGAGTAACCTTTAGCAACCAGCCTTTCTTTTTTTCTTGTAATTATGCTATCACTGTCAATTTTGTTTCTGAACACCCATTTTGTGCCAACAATTAATTTGTTCTTTGGTCTTGGCACTAGGGTCCAGACTTTATTTCTTTCAAATTCATTTAACTTTTCATGCATTGCTTGCACCCAATCAGCATCTTGAAGAGCTTCTTCCACTTTCTTTGGTTCAGTCTGAGATAGAAAGGAATGATAGAGACATTCATTTGATGTTGTTGTTCTAGTTCTGACACCTACTTCAGGATCTCCAATTATTAAGTCAGGTGTGTGTGATTTAGTCCACTTCCTTGCATATGGAAGTTGATCTCTAGAACTGGATCCTCCCCCATAATCCATGCTGTCTCCATCAGCATTTTCTGATGCTCCCCCTAAAGTTATGCTCTCTGAAATTTCAGAATTTGAATTGGATACTTCAGGAATTGAAGAATCAGAGTTTCCAGAATTATTAGAATTTGGGTCATCAGAACTTGATGAATCAGAACTTGAAGAGCCAGTGACTGGTTCTGATGCTTCTTGAGAGTCTTGAGATGTGGTATGATCATCAGCTTGCTCCCTCTGAACAGGTGCATTTCCCTTTGGAGCAGTTACCACAGTTTCAATGACATCAGAGTTTAACCCGTCAGAACTTACAGGATCAGGATTTAGGTCATCAGAATTTACAGAATCAGAATTTACATCTTCATTTTCGAATCTTAGCTGATCATGATCATTGAAATATTCAAGTCCAGTAATCTTTTTATCATCAAAAGATACATTGATAGATTTCATGACAACCCTTGTTCTTAAATTGTAGAATCTGAAAGCTTTTGTGGAAAGTGGATATCCAACAAAAATTCCTTCATCAGATTTTAGATCAAATTTTGACAGTTGTTCAGGATGAGTCTTAAGAACAAAATACTTGCATCCAAATACATGAAAGTATTTCAGATTTGGCTTCTTTTTCTTCACCATCTCATATGGTGTTTTTCCATGCTTGTTTATAAGTGTAGCATTCTGTGTAAAACAAGCAATCTGCAAAGCTTCAGCCCAAAATAGGTTGGTAGCTTTGCTTCATCAAGCATAGTTTGTGCAGCTTCAATAAGAGTCCTATTCTTTCTTTCTACAACTCCATTCTACTGTGGAGTTCCAGGTGCAGAAAATTCCTGTTTTATTCCATGCTCTTTGCAGAACTCTTCCATGATTGAATTCTTGAATTCAGTGCCATTATCACTTCTTATTATTTTAACAGAATCTTTGACTAACTTATCCAGCTATCTGACATGATCAGTTAGAGTGGATGCAGTTTCATTCTTTTTGTGCAAGAAATACAAACAAGTGTATCTTGTGAACTCATCCACTATAACCATAGCATATTTCTTCTTTGCAATGGACATGACATTGACTGGACCAAATAGATCAACATGTAGTAAGTGATAAGACTCAAGAATTGAGGATTCAGTTTTGCTCTTGAATGAAGATTTTATTTGTTTTGCCTTTTGACATGAGTCACAAACACCATCAGGAGCAAATACTGATTTTGGCAGTCCTCTCACAAGATTTTTCTTTACTAGCTCATTTATGTTGTTGAAATTTAAATGAGAGAGTCTCTTGTTCCAATTCCAGCTTTCTTCAATTGATGCTCTGCTTAACAGACAGATTGCAGAACCATCAGAATTTGTTGAAAGTCTGAATTCATATATGTTACCATGTCTGTAACCTTTCAGAACCACTTTGCCTATAGAATGACTTACAGCTTCACAGTGTTCTTCAAAGAAATCCACACGATAACCTTTGTCACAGATTTGACTCACACTAAGCAGATTATGTTTAAGTCTTGAGACAAGAGCTACTGATTCAATTATGACATTCCCAAGATTGATATTGCCATATCCCAGAGTCTTTCCCATGTTGCCATATCCATAAGAAACTCCTGGGCCTGCTTTCTCCACAAAGTCTAATAGCAGGGATTTATTTCCAGTCATATGTCCTGAACATCCACTGTCCAGAACTAGGATGTTTTTCCTGTTGCCTTGCAATCAAAAAGACCATTATTGGTTAGTTTTAAGGACCCAGACTTGCTTGGATCCTTTGGCTTTATTAAGTTTGTTAGCATTTGCAGCGGATTTAGTTTCAGAGTTCATGCTAACATGCTTTTTATCATACTTTATATCAGACTTTGCATCAGACTTTACACTAGAAGGAATTACACTAACTTTCTTTAAAGAAGGTTTTATTTGATAGTAATCATAGTACAAACTATGATATTCCTTACAAGTATAGATAGAATGCCATAAACTACCACAATGAAAACAAGGATTTTGTGGTTTAAACCTAACAGACTGACTCTTAACTCCTGGTCTAGGAGGTAAAGAGTTTATATCTTTATTTTTCCTGCAAAAAGAAGCAAGATGGTTAGAGTTTCCACAGTTATAGCATTTCTTTCTAGGAGAATTAGGAACAGGCATATAATTATTGCTTTTATTCATACCTTCCTTTCCATTCCTATTTTTCCTAGCTTCCTTTACCTTGTTCATATTTTTAATCTCTTTCAGCTTATACTTAAGTTGCTTCTTTGTCATTAAGCCAACATTTACCACAATAGGTTTATCTTGTGTTAGTTTGTCAGATGTTAATTTGTCCTTAACTTCCTTTTCAGATTTTGACTTGTCAGAATTTGACACAAACTTGACAGGATTAACTTTAGGCTTTTCATCTTTCTTGGTAAAGTTTGGTTTAGATGACACAGTTTCCTTTTCTTCTTTATCATCTAGATAACCTAGTCCTTCTTTCCAATTTCCATTTTCTAAGATTTTCTGAGTTGTTCTTCCAGAGTTACTCCAAGTTTTGATTATCTCCTTTTCCTTTTCCAGTTCAGATTTAAGAGATTTATTCAATTTTAGCAGATCATCTTTAACATAAAAAGCCTCATCTCTTTCTTTCTGAGTTTGATGAAATATAACTAACTCTTTTTCTAAGTAGTCATTTTTGTTTTTAAGAGCAAGACTTTCAGATTTTAAACTCTCATTTTCTAAAGTCTGATCTCTAAAACTAATAAATATGGTTTTTAGATATAATCTTAGCTCAAAAATATCATCAGTATAAAAAGCAAGAGTTGAATGAGGTACCTTCAATTCAGCAATTTCAGAACTGCTATCAGCATTTACCATCAAAGCATAGTTCACCTCTTCTTCAGAATCTGAAGTGTCTGCCCAGTTTTTCTTCTTTGTCATAAGCGCCTGGCCTTTATCACTTTTTCCTTTCTTGCAGTCAGGAGAGATGTGGCCTCTTTCACCATAATTATAGCATTTGACATTTGATTTGTCTCCTCTGTCAGACTTTCCTCCTTTGCCTTAAGACTTTCTGAACCCTTTTTTTCAGAACTTCCACTTTTCCTGGAAAACTTCTTGCCCTTTCTGAATTTCTTGTAGGCTATCTTTGTGATACCCTTCACCATAAGAGCATACAGTTGCATCATCTCTGCATCAACATCCACTTCAGATAAATTTTCAGATTCTGAATCATCATCATCAGAATATGATGACTCTGAATCAGACTGTATGATGAGAGCCTTTCCTTTGCCCCTCTTTAAGACAACCACTTTAAGAGATTCCTCCTCAGCTTTAAGAGCAACTATCTTTGACTTTCTTCCATGCCTTTTGCTCCTTTGATCCATCTCAAGTTCATGAGTCTTGATCATACCATAAATTTCATCAAGAGTAGTTTCAGCAAGGTCATAGTTGTCTCTTATGGTAGTAGACTTCAAATCCCAATTTTCAGGAAGAGCTAAAAGGAATTTTATATTTGAATCTTCAAGATCATATCCTTGTCCACCAGTGGCAGATCATTTAAGAGTTTGGCAAACCTGTCATATAAATTAGTTAATGATTCATCAGCTTTTGAATCAAAGTGCTCATACTCTTGTGTGAGTATAGTCTTCCTGTTCTTTTTGATGGCTTCAGTTCCCTGGCATCTTGTCTCCAAAGCATCCTATATTTCCTTTGCAGTCTTGCATCCAATTACCCTGTTTGACATGACATTGTTAATTGTACTATGAAGCAGATGCCTTACCCTTGCATCCTTGGCAATAGATGAGATGTCTTCAGGTGTGTAATCACCTTTCTCCTTCGATATCATCTTTGCTGGTTGATCAGCAACTGCAACAGAGAGCTTGGTAGGCTTATATGGTCCATCATTAATTCTATCAAGTTATTCTAGATCTGTGGCTTCCAGAAACATAGCCATCTTTACCTTCCATATAGGATACTCAGATGCTCTCAGTATGGGAACCCTAATACTCTCATATCGACTGTGGGTTTGATTGTTTTGAGTATCTTGAGTTTTGGTGGGCTTAGTTGGAGTTTGTGCTTCATCAGACATGATTGTAAACTGGATCTTACTGTTTGTATATCAACAGAGAGGCTCTGATACCACTTGTTAGGTCACACAACATTATAGAAGGGGGTTCAATATAGTGTTTATACAATCATATCGATTTTGAACACAAGTATGTAACATTAATCAAGTTTATTCAATATAATAAGCTTTGTTACAAAGTAGGTTAAACTACTCTCACAGTGATGAACAATATCACTAAGAGCTGCTAGGTTACAATGAATAATGTTCTCGTGAATGATAACACATATAATATAAACCCTAAGCTGTGTTTATATAGTACACAGTTACAAGATATCTTCTAATTGATATGGAATATAATTCCGTCTCCTAAAATATATCAATTAGATATTATCTTTTTACAAGTCTTCTAGTTGTCCAACTCTTCATGCATATCTCCTTTTGTTTTAGTCCAGACCTTCTCCTGTAAATCAGCCGCATTCCTTATCTGAAGTACCCGCACTTAAGTCCTGATATAAATCTTGACGACCTAAAGTTCTGATATAAGTTCTGACTTCAGTAAGTCCTGATTTCCAGTAAGTCATGATAAGTCCTGATATTAAGTTCTGAAACTAAACACATCAGATTAGACATGACATCACAAATATATCTAACACCTTGGTTACCAGACAAGTTTCTGGACCATCAGTATTTGCATAAAGTTTGGCTTCATAAATGTTTCCATGTCTGTAAGCTTTGAAGACCGTTTTCCTTGTAATCTTGTGAACTACTTCACAGTGAGTATCATAGAACACGACATAGAAACCTCTATCAGTGATTTGACTAATGCTCAATAAATTGTGCTTCAATCCATCTACCAGAGCTACGTTTGAGATGATGAAATTTCCAAAGATAATATTTCCAAATCCCAGTATTTTTCCTACATTTCCATCTCCATAGAAAACCATTGGGCCATCCTTCTCCTCATATTCTGATAACATGGATTTATTTCTAGTCATATGTGTTGAACAACCACTGTCCAAGACAAGCATATTCTTCTTGTTTCCCTGTAATCAGAAATATGGAAATCAGTCAGAATTTTTGAGAAACCACACTTTTTGGGTTCTTTTTGACATCTTATGCATTTTTACATTAGCATACCTTTTGTCAGGAATTGGTCCATCAGGATTTGTCTTGACATTTTTAACTCTATAAGATGTATTCACTTTTAGTTTAGCAGTTCTATTTTAAACAACAATTTTATTGAATTTTGGAAAAGAATCATAATTGTTGTGATACATACTATGATAATCCTTACAAGTGTAAATAGAATGCCAACTGCTACCAAAATGAGAACAAGAATTTTTTGGTTTGTATAATACTGATCTACCACTAATATCAGATTCAGTAATTTTAGAGACTTTCTTTTTAGGCTTCCTGCAATCAATCGCAATATGATTAGTATTATCACAGTTAAAACAAGCTTTCCTAGGTGCGTTAAGAATGTACTTATAGTTGTTTTCCTTGTTTATTCCTTGTTTTCCATTTCTACCTCTCTTAGACCTAGGTTTGGGAGCCTTGGACGTTATCTCACATATCTTCTTGTCTAACTGACTCTTAGAGAGAAGTCCTATGTTTTTACCTTTCTTGTCTTACATTTTAGGATCTTTTTTTGTTTTAGCAGGGACTCTAGGTTCAACCTTTTCTTCAACATTATTCTTAGAGGTAGAACCAAATTCATAGAATGACTCAACTCTTCTTTCATCAGTTCCAACAAACTTAACTGGAGTAGTGTTATTAATAGATTTGTTGACATTCCTATCAGCAAATTTGTTATAACCTAGAAATTCTTTCCAGTTCTTATCACTGATGAAATCATGAACTTTCTTTCCTGAGGTCATCCAAGTCTTAAACACTTCTCTTTCCTGTTTTAGAACTTTCTCTAGTCTAGCATACCTGATGTTTATCTGAGTTTCATTATGTTGGGCTTTTTTACATGCCTTTTCATGTTCATTCATGCATACTAACTCAGCTTCTAAGAACTCATTTCTTTCTTTAAGCCTCTTATTATCAGCAATCAAACTATGACATTCAATAATCTTACATTTAAAAAGTAACATGCAAAGAGTATAAAAAGTTTTCATTTCAGACAAATTATCAATATCAACAGGAAATATAACTGAAGGTACCTTATCAGTTCCTGAGGCATTCTCTCCATGAGCTGCCATGAGTGCATAGCATTCTTCATTATTATTAGTTTCTGATGAATCCATCCAGTCTCTGTTGGAGTTTATTGTGACCAAAGCTTTTCCAGTTGTCTTGGGGCACTCACTAGCTAGATGTCCCCTTTCATTATAGTTGTAACATGTCACTTTGGTCTTTTCAAACTTCCTTTCCTTGTTTTTCTTATGACGCCCTCCAAACTTGGGGTCTAGATTTGGGGATCACTAACCGATAAACAAAACTAAAATAGGTACACCAGAATAAAATAATAAATATGACCCATTGCATGCAACTGGATCGACCACAGGTTATAGTATGAAACATACACTAAAACAAGCCAAATGTTATTACAACCCATTAATCTATTTAATTTTACAATCTATTCAAATTTTATTACAAACCTCTAGACTAGTCAAGCGTCCCAAAACAGTCTACCTAGAAACACACCAAACTATCTACAAGTACACTTCTCTTGGTCAAACCTGGAACTCAGGCCTGCTCTGACTTAACTGAAAGATTGGAATAATAAACAAGTATGAGCGGAAGAAATGCTCAGCAAGCAGTATAAAATGTATGCTTGAAATGATAAGTCATAACTTGATAATAATTGAATAACAGGAGATAAACAACAATATTTGATCAACAATTAAAGCTCAACAAGCTATGAACAATAAACGATAATTTTTAGATTGAAATCTATCACCGATGGACGTAATATCACATGCTGATCAATCCGTGTGATAGCATTAGATCATGGTTCATAGAAACATGTCCCAAAACATGAGTACTCAAATAAAAAGGAAATATATCTACCTATGGCATAAGTTGTGTCATAATAATTCATATAATACTTGGCCCTCCACTGGACCATCCGCACATGTCACTTACGCAATCATCCAATTCATAAAATATTTTGATTAAAGGAGCCGATTCAAACGACATCCTTATCAATATAACCCCCCATTTCAAATGGTCCGGAGTTATCTCAATAACCGATGGTGAAATAATTAGAACAATTAGTTATTCATTAATCTCAACTCAATGCTCCACTGTATAGAGTAATTTGTAGCGATATGTAAAAACTTTTAACTATTTTGAACTTAGAATAGTATAGAAACTGGTATAATAGAGTTCAGAATCAATATCACTTGAATGATAAGTGAAGATATAGATACTTGCAATTATACTACAAGAAAGTTGAGGAATACTTGTATAATAGGATTCATAATAAATATCACTTGAACGATAAGTGAAGGTAGGAGTACTTGCCTAGTATGCTTGATAACCTTTCACTATAACCCTGGCTTAAAACTACTGGCTACTGACTCTGTCTAACACTTGACTGCACTCCTTGCTACTCGATTCCATAAACAAAAGGACTATCTTAGTTGACAGAACCAAACTCAATTGACGTAACTATACGTCTTGACATCTACCCGGTCATTTATAACTAATCATGGTATTTTAAAACTGTAAATAGATAGCATGCATATCATATAACACGTAATCATGTTATTTGTATAACACATAATCACATATTTCGTGCAACACATAAATCAGATAGTCAAAAGATAGGTCTCAGTACGTTCAAAACTGAAATCAGGTCAATAACAGTGTTTATCGATTAAATACCGACTCAGAATAATTTACAAATCAAATGACCTTTCATTAAAAAATAAATTAGGTCTCAGAAGTATTTTATTGAAAGCGTAATGTTTTTCTGAGTTTATACGTGTTCGTTTCGTATTAAACGGACGAACGGTTCATTTATTATGAATAAAATAAGAATAATATGGGAATAAATCAATTAATAATAATATTAATTAATTTTTTTAAAATACCAAAATATAATTTCTTAAAGCTTAAAAGTGTTTTTTAAGGAATTATTAGAATTAGTTATAAATAATTGTATTTTATTTAACTATTTATAAATAAAATTAATTGATTAAATGAATTAACCAATTAATTAAATCTATAAATAATCCATTACAACAAATTATAAATAATTAAAACAAATATTGTTTTTGATAATAATAAAAGAAATATTTTTTGAAATTTAAAATAATTAAGTAAATAATTTTTAGAATTTAAAATAATAATGAAATAATTTTTAAAATTTAAAAAAAATGATTTTTAAAAAATAGAAATTGACTTTTGATTGAATTTTTAAAGAAAAAGGAAGAAACAGGGTTTGTGGGTTTTGTTTCGGGTTTGAAGATCAAACGGCGGCCGTCCAAGAACATGGTCGGAGTTCTTGAAGACCACCGCCGAAATCTGGAAAACCCAGAAACCGGCCGGTGACCTCGAACCTCCGGTCGAGTTCCGGCAGGCCTTATACAGGGTAATAACAAAGGAGTTTCATCCCGTTTTCACCTCCAACACCATCACCACACTGCCTGCAACCCAGAAAACATGACAACAATCTCAAACCAATAACAGGAGCAAATCCCGACCAAAAACTCGAACCCAACTCTGGTGAACAACCGACAAACACGATTTTAATCAAATCGAACCCAAAAATTAAACTTCCAGTACCAAAACAAAGCTCAGTTCAATTAAAAACTATCTAAATTATCAAAACTCACCAAGAACATCATCATAATCTCACAACTGATTTTAAAAAAATCCTACAAACTTTAAAACCCATTTTTACTCAATACAGAACCAAATCGAATGAACTATATATGAAATTAATCCTTGTGATGCCAGAAACAATAATCAACTATCAAGAACAACAAACAATTACTTAAAATCAAAAACGAATTTCAAGAACAAATACATAACATAAAAAATGATTTTTATAAATACCTCACCTCAAATCATGATTTTGGTATGAATGGATAGAGCTCGAAACAAGCTTTGATTTGGTTCAAGAATCATCAAAAACGGTTCATTCAATTTCCCAAAATAATTGATCAAAGTTTTGTTCAAGAATTTTACCCCCAAAGCTATGTTCTTGATTTTTCTTTCAATTTTCTGTTTTTTTAATGAAATAAAATGAATAAAATAAAAATTATGCAGGTATTTATACTTACAGAAAAACATACCCCCAAAATTAATTAAGGGTATTTTTATTCCCTAATTAAAATAATTAGGCCCCAAAATAGTAATTATGGGGAATAATTTTTAAATCCAATAAATACAAAATTTATGTTAAAATTCCTCAAAAATTGTGAAAAATTCAAAATATAAAAATAACGGGTATTTGAAATATGTATAGTCCTATAAAAATAAAAACATGAAATTTATGGGCTTTAACGTCCCGGTGGGGTCCCGGTCCGTTGATTTTTGAAAAAAAACGATACTTAAATTAACAGAAAACCCCGAAAACACATAAAATATATTTAAACACACATAAAACGAGATAAAACGAGTACCTCAATAAAAACACAAATAAATACGAGTCCAGATTGTATATCGATTCATATAAATGCAGTTTAAGCACATAATAATCAATCAAAAAATTTTTTGGTGCACACGGGAACACAAATGACAGTTATAACACGTAATAGCATGGAAATAATCATTTTAACTTATAAAAACACATTATATTTATTTATTTAATATAAAATATTCACATAATTTTTCCGGATATTACATCCTTCCCCCTTAACAGGATTCTGTCCTCAGAATCAGCCTAGGAAAACAAGTGAGGATTTTTGGTTCGCATTTCGCTTTCCAACTCCCAGGTCGATTCTTCAACCTTGGGATTCCTTCACAAGACTTGCACTAGGGACACAGACTTATTCCTAAGCACTCTTTCTTTCTTATCTAAAATCTGCACCATTCGCTCTACAAAAGACAAATCTGGCTGAATCTCGATTGGCTCGTATTCTATCTCATGATTCGAATCAGGAAAATAACGCTTCAAAATTGACACATGGAACACGTTGTGGATATGTTGCATGTGAGTTGGTAAGGCTATCTCGTATGCAACTTTTCCCATACGCCTCAAAATCTCAAAAGGGCCAATATAACGCGGACTCAGCTTTCCTTTCTTCCCAAATCTTGATAAACCTTTCCAAGGTGAAATTTTCAAAAGCACTGCTTCACCAACTTCAAATTCCATATCCTTTCTGGAAGGATCAGCATATCTGCGTTGATGATCTTGAGCTGCCACTAATATTTCCTGAATGAGTTCATTTTTCTCTTTTGTCTGCTGGTTCAATTCTGGACCCATCTTTCTCTCACCAACTTCATCCCAATAGATTGGAGATCTGCATCTTCTCCCTTACAAAGCTTCGTAAGGCGGCATTCCAATATTGGCTTGATCACTATTGTTGTAGGAGAATTCTGATATCAACCTGTAACGCCCCCAAATCCGGGGTCAGGGGATTTGGTTGTCACTATAAAACCTCAATCCAAATTAACCTGTTTAATCAATAAACAATTTCCAGCGGAAGATATTTAGCATGAATGACCCTAAATCCAAGATCTTTTAAGGTTACAGTTCTAGAAATAAGAATTCCAAATTCCACTAATAAATTTTTCTCTTTCTTTTAAAACTGTTTTCAACAATTTCCAAACTCAAAACTAACCCCGCTACTATAACTTTGAAAAGAAGTTACTAGGCCCAACTATAAAATAACACAATTATAATATAATATAATATAAACAACTTTATACAATAAAACTTACACTAGCCCGCAAACCCTAGACCAATCACTTTCCAAAAGCTTCTTCTTTGCTTCCTCGAATTACACAACTAAACAGCGCAAGTTAATCCTCACTAGAGGTTAAATTTGAAAACAGGCAAGTATGAGCGAAAGAAATGCTCAGCAAGATCATTGTAATATATATATATGGTCGTTTTGATATAAAACCGACATCTGCAATAGCGCAGAACATTTTAAAATCATAATTGTTGAAACAAAAAATTTGTTAAAGGATTGGATAATTGTTTTTCACTGTATTCAAAACTCTTTCGATATTTTCGAGCGAAATGTTTCAACAATACTTTTAATCTTGACGAGAATAAAACTCGTAAAACCGTGTTTATGGAAATATCGTTGGAAATATCGTAGAAAACAATAACAAGAAGCAATGATTATGGATTGAGTCATAAAATTTATTCAAAATCGAACTCTTGATATTAATACTCATTTTATTGTCATATCAAATTATACATCAATACGAACTTTGATGCTCACAACATCCCATACTGAAGTCAACATCAATCATCTATACTAATACCACCTTTGATATTTAACAACAAAGTTAGTATCAACATAAATCAAAAACTGAATCAAAACTGCATTTCACCTTTAATCTAAAATAGAAATAGTTGATAAATCATTTATTCTATGATTATCAAAATAATTTAGAAACAACAGTTGAGATTGGAACCAATCATATTTCATGTTGTTCCTGATGATCAGTCACGAAACAACACCGGTATCCTGCAGCCATACCATAAATATAGGTACTACCCATATCCCGCAGCCATACGGTAACTATAGGGCGCCAGAAAAGGCATATACTCACCTGGAAAGATATTACAGCTGGACCGATATCTCAATCACCTACGCTGTAACCAGTAACCAGTAACCATTCCAATCTTAAAAACATTTTATTGAAAAAGGAGCCGAATCAATCGACATCCTAAATAATTTTATTCCCCCATTCACTTGGGCAGAAATACTCACAACAAAATCATCTTTCTCAAAATACAAAACATTTATAAATCCAGTTATTTGATAAGTAAATCACTTAGCTACTCTGAACATAGAATAGCAGAAGAATACTTGCATAAACAGAATCATTTAATTCAGCGATATGTAAAACATTTATATATCTTGAACTGAGAAAAGGGAAAACAATACTTGTATAAGAAGATTTAAAATAAATATCACTTGAATAATAAGTGATGATAGGGATACTTGCCTTTGGGTTTTAGTAGTTAGTCACACTCGCAAAGACACATCTATTCTGACATTATGTCTCAAAACATCTCCGTATTTCTTTTTAACACTTTACTGATATGCTGCTCGTGCGATTGCTAGAAGCCAGATACCCAATACCATTCCATCTTACTCTTTGTCCAACGTCTTGTCCTGATAACTCGAATGATCCGCATCTATAATTATGAGATATAACTTTAATCGCCTAAATGATAATGATAATTACTCGAAGAACTGCGCGTCAAAATCCTATCGTCTACCCATACGATAGCCCACACATAAAGAAGACGGTCAAATATAAGACCATTGACCCACGTACACACGTAATTCCCATATCACATACGCACATAACTCACGTATCATATAATTCATATCACATATGACTTGGTTCGTCAAAAGGTTCGACTCGGTACGTTTAAAACGGAAATCGGGTCAAAATATGATTTATCGATCAATAATTGACTCATAATGATTCGTAAAATAAGCGACCTTTCGAAACAAAAGGATTTGGGTCTCGAAAGTATTTTTATTGAAAGCGGAATATTTTTCTGAGTCTATACGCGTTCGTTTCGTATTAAACGGACGAACGATTTATTTTCTACGAATAAAATATGAATAATTAGGAATAAATCAATTAATAATAATATTAATTGATTTTTAAATACCAAAATATAATTTTTAAAAGCTTAAAAGTAATTTTTAGGAATTATTTGAATTAATTATTAATAATTTACATTTATTTAACTATTTATAAATGAAATTAATTGATTAAACGATTTTGATCAATTAATTAAATTCGTAAATAATTGAATAAAATGAATTATAAATAATTAAATTATATTATATTTTTTAAAATAATAAAAGAAAATAATTTTTGGAATTTAAAACAATTAAGAAAATAATTTTTTCAAGATTTAAAATAATAAGTAAATGATTTTTAAAATTAAAATAATTGATTTTTGGAAATAAGGAAAAGGAATTTTGAATTATTTTTAAATCAAAATTGCAGAAACATAATTCAGAAATGGCAGTTGGGGTTTTTGGGATCAAACCCGAGTCAAATGACCGGGTTGAAACCGAGTTAGGAGGGGTAAACCGGGTTGGCAAGAACACCGGCCGGTTTCTGGAACAAACCCAGATTCCGGCACGGTTCGTCGGACTCCGGCGAGTTTAGTTAGAGCCGAAAACAGCCCCGTTGCGATCCGTTTTTAAGCCACATCAATCCTACATCAACCCAGCAACATAACAGTACCAACAGCGACAAGAACGAAGTCGCAGAATTCAAACTCCGGACAAAATGGCCATTAAAGCCGGCGATAAACCAAGCTTTTCCGGCCAAGTCCGATTTTGTTCAATCCTATATCAAAGTCGATGATTTATAGCTCAAATCAAACCCCTGAACATCTACAATCTATCCATATCATCAAACATAATCACCAATTCAAGAAAACTTCAAAAAGTCGATTCGAAAAATTATATAAAAACCAAAACTCGGATTAATCATTTCGGGGATCCAACAATCGAAATAAACATGTCAATCGATTCTAGAGATCAAATTAAAGCTATTTATAACATCAAAACTAATCAACAACTACCCAAAATCCAAAAACGAATTCCAAGTTCATAAACAAGAATACAAAATCGATTTTTTTCAGAATACTTCACCTCAGATGCTAAAACTGGTACCAATAGAACGGACTTAAAACAAGGATCAAATGGATATGCAGAGCGTTTGATATGGTTTCCAGAATCAATCAAAAACTCTGTTTGAAGTTGAGAAAGAAGATTTCACCCCCAAGAACTTGTTCTTGGTTTTTATGAATTTTTGTGAATTTTAATAAAATAAAATGAATAAATAAAATCAGTTTCAGCTATTTATATTAATTGTAAAATAAATACCCTAAATCAAATAAGGGTGTTTTTATTCCCAAATTAAAATAAATAGGCCCCAAAATAATATTTACAGGGAAAAATTTTAAAACGATAAAATATAAAGTTCGTATCAAAATTCCCCAAAATTTGCGAATAATTCAAAAATGCAGAAATACTGTGTATTTGAAATTACGTATAATTTTATAAAAATAAAAAACATAAATTTTGTGGGGTTTGACGTCTCGGTAGGGTCCCGGTTCGTTTATTTTTGAAAAACAAAAATGATCCTTAAATAAACAGAAAATCCCCAAAACACATAAAATACATTCAACACACATACAACGAAATAAAATGAATAACGCAATTAAACACACGTCCAAATCACAGATCGATTCATATAAATACATTTTAAACATGTAACAAGTATGCTATTGGATTATATCGGATCCGAAAATAGGTTACTTAGCCGCTAAGTATCTAATAAATGATACAATTTAATATCAGATTTGGATAATTATCAAAACCGAGCTTCTTAAAAACACTTTATACAAAAATAATTTAATAATATCCCATCTTTCAATAATACAGGTTTTGCTGATCTATCAAAACGTTTATCGTATTGAAAATTTTGCGTCGGGAATTGAAAAAGTTAAACCACAGAAAATGTTCAGAATATCCAGATTAGGTTAGGAAGGATTTTTCGGAAGAGTTTCGGGTTGTAAAAAATGCAGAAACGGTTGAGGTTGGACGATTCCCGGCTTTATAAAATATTTTTATAATTGATTAGAAAATAATTAATAAATCCATAAATCATGAAAATCATATAACAGTCCAAAAATTACCAGAAAAATACCATAATTACCTATATTTTATTCTGCACATATAAAAATTAGTATACTCAAAGAATATCATATATAAACATCCAAAGCATCAACTCCAATTACCAGATAATTCACTAAAATTCACATAAAATCTCTTAAACAATTTCAAATAATAATAATAATATTTGAAAATATGGGATATTACTGTCTACCCCTTTATAAGGATTCCGTCCTCGGAATCAGCAGAAGAAAGCACTAGGGATCTTCTAACCAAATTCTCAATCTTGCATACATAACTTTTCTCAAAATTTCAAATAACACTGAAATTCCTTATACCACACAGTTATCACATGAGCTTCACTACGCATTATTGTTCCATCCACATCCTTTGACCAATTTCTCAATAGAATCGCTTTTACTGATTGCGAGAAAGAAGAATAGAGAGAAAGAAAAATAAAGAGAGATAGAGAGAGAAATAAAGAAATAGATTGACTTCGTTGTACGTCATTGATATTTTAATCACATTGCAATCCACTGTCATCGTCGGTAATTCCATGACACCGCTTTACTTTGACTTGACCAAGATAACTCAGTTTAACTTGATTGGCATACCTTCAAATATTTGAGATAATAAAATAATGGAATTTCAAAGAGGAAAGAATTTCATATCAAAACGGGACAAAATCTAAATTTGAGAAAAAGTATTTTTGAAATAAAAGAATAACTGAGAGATCAATATGATCAAACGAACTTGGTGTTGCGTGCCAAAATCAAGACACTACTAAAGGTTGTTAACCTTCTTGTAATCACAACACACACAAGTGATGGCATCCCATCCAACTCCTATCACATCACACAGATAGGTATACCTTGTGTCCCCTATAGTCAGGGTTGTTCATCTCAGTCAGAATAAAAGAATATCAAAGGAATTCAAAATCAAATGAATAAAACTAAAAAGATTTCAAAGCTGATATTTCTGGAGAAAAATGAAATCCAGAAAACAAGATCCTGGCACAAAATAATTAAACAAGTGTTAGGGAATAAATCCTCTAACTGATACCTCTCTTTGAAAGATGTCAAAAGAAATTATAGAAAGAGAAGGTATTGCCAAGGTCTTAAAACCTATCTTCAATTTGAACTCTTCTGTTAACTCGCCATCCGATTCTAAACATTTCTTCACGTTCCAAGGATATCGATAATCTCCATCATCGTCGAATCGTAGTCTTGGAAGATTCCACAATAGAAGTTTGCAGCTTCCCGGAGTTCCATCCAGTTGAGCACAACCCTCTCGAACGAATGCGCCTATCTTAACTTCCTCGTTGGTACTATATCCAATAGTCCAACAAGAACTCGATATGAGCTCAAACATCCTCACATAGCTATACACACTCCTACACACTATCGTTTCTAGTTTACTATAACCTCAATTCGGATATCAACCTGTAACACCCCCAAATCCGGGGTCATAGGATTTGGTCGTCACTATAAAACCTCAATCCAAATTAACCTGTTTAATAAATAAACAATTGCCAGTGGAAGATATTTAACATGAATGACCCCAAACTAATCCAAAATCTTTTAAGGTTACAGTTCTAGAAACAAGAATTCCA
Source organism: Apium graveolens (assembly GCF_009905375.1). NCBI lineage: Eukaryota > Viridiplantae > Streptophyta > Magnoliopsida > Apiales > Apiaceae > Apium > Apium graveolens. The sequence continues at coordinate 221,970,674 of NC_133648.1, forward strand.
AATTCCACCAATAAATTTTTCTCTTTCTTTTAAAACTCTTTTCAACAATTTCCAAACTCAAAACTAACCCCGCTAGTATAACTTCGAAAATAAGTATACTAGGCCCAACTATAAAATAACACAATTATAATATAATATAATATAAACAACTTTATACATTAAAACTTACACTAGCCCGCAAACCCTGGACCAATTACCTTCCAAAAGCTTCTTCTTTGCTTCCTCGAATGACGCAGCTAAACAGCACAAGTTAATCCTCACTGGAAGTTAAATTTGAAAACAGGCAAGTATGAGTGAAAGAAATGCTCAGCAAGATCATTGTAATATATATATATATGGTCGTTTTGATATAAAACGGCATCTGCAATAGCGCAGAACATTTTAAAATCATAATTGCAGAAACAGAAAATTTGTTAAAGGATCGGATAATTATTTCTCAATGTATTCAAAACACTTTCGATATTTTTGAGTGAAATGTTTCAGCAATACTTTTAATCTTGACGAGAATAAAACTCGTAAAACCGTGTTTATGGAAATATCGTAAACAACAATAACAAGAAGCAATGATTATAGATTGAGTCATAAACTTTATTCAAAACCGAACTCTTGATATTAATACACATTTTTTTGTCATATCAAATTATATAACAATACGAACTTTGATGCTCACAACATCCCATACTGAAGTCAACATCAATCATCTATACTAATACCACCTTTGATATTTAACAACAAAGTAAGTATCAGCATAAATCAGAAACTGAATCAAAACTGTATTTCACCTTTAATCTAAAACAGAAATAGTTGATAAATCATTTATTCTATGATTATCAAAACAATTTAGAAACAACAGTTTAGATTGGAACCAATTATATTTCATGATGTTCCTGATGATCTATCACGAAACAGCACCAGTATCCCGCAGCCATACCGTAAATATAGGTACTACCCATATCTCGCAGCCATACGGTACCTATAGGGTGCCAGAAATGGCATATACTCGCCTGGAAAGATATTACAGCTGGACCGATATCTCGATCACCTACGCTGGAACCAGTAACCAGTAACCATTCTAATCTTAAAAACATTTTATTGAAAAAGGAGGCGAATCAATCGACATCCTAAATAATTTTATTCCCCCATTCACTTGGGCAGAAATACTCACAACAAAATCATCTTTCTCAAAATCCAAAACATTTATAAATTCAGTAATTTGATAAGTAAAATCACTTAGCTATTCTGAACATAGAATAACAGAAGAATACTTACATAAACAGAATCATTTAATTCAGTGATATGTAAAACATTTATCTATCTTGAACTGAGAAAAGAGAAAACAATACTTGTATAAGAAGATTTAAAATAAATATCATTTGAACAATAAATGATGATAGGTGTTATGGATAAAAAACTAAGGTTATTATTTGCTGTATTTATTACTAAGATTCGGGAGCTCAAGGCCTTTAATGGCTGCTCTCGTGTTTCGTAGCTTAATTCTGCCTTTACGAGATGCCTACGTATCTCTGTGAATTAGAGAATCAAGCCAAAAAACGTAGTTCTGATTTGTGGGGTGAGGCCCCTTATATAGATGTTGGGAGTCCTTGAATTGGACTTGGTATAAGAGACTTGGTGGGCAAGTCTCATAATTAGAATGGACTTTGGAGTCCTAGGTAGTAGGAAACTGATTCCTTATCCTTTTAGGTCCCCTTGAGGCTAATCTATAAGGATTTATATCCTTATCGGGACTCTCAATAGCTGATTTTTCCCTTATTAATTAATTACGAAATTAATTAATAATCAGGGCTTTTGGGCCTTCTTTATTCCATCAGGCCTGATCTGGTCCATCAGGCTTAACCTTTCTGGTCTGAGTATCATATATCTTTTTATTGGGCCTAGCAGCCCACACCTTGCAGTATTTAATTATACTATCATAATTTATTTATCCCTATCATTTGCCCCCCAACTTTTGGGAAACAGTGATTAGGTTTCGCAGAACTTAAGTCTCTTTATTCCCTTACAGGATTTCGTTTTCGCGTAAAGTATGGAGCGACCTACACATTTACAATGAATTTTGCCTTTTATTCAGGAATTATCTTAATTTCCCGGAATTTTTCCCTTATTTCCGGGATTTTTTCCTAATTTTCTGGATTTTTCCCTTAATTTTCTGGATTTTTCCCTAATTTTCTGGGATTTTTCCTTAATTTCTGGATTTTTCCCTAATTTTCTGGGATTTTTCCTTTAATTTCTGGATTTTCCCTAATTTTCTGGGATTTTTCCTTAATTTCTGAATTTTTCAGATTTCCAGCCCTTTTTCGACCAGGATCCTAGTCGAAATTTCGACCTGGATCCTAGTCGAAATAGGGGTCAGCCTTGCCATCCTGGTCGAAGGAATTCGACTAGGATCCACGACCTGGAATTCGACCAGGATCCTAGTCGAAATTTCGACCTGGATCTAGGACCTGGAATTCGACCAGGATCCTAGTCGAAAATTCGACCTGGATCTAGGTCGAAAATTCTTTTTTTTTTCAGCTTCTGGTCTTGAGCCTATCGACTAGAATTTCGACCAGGATTCTAGTCGATATTTCAACCTGAATCCTGTTCGAAAATTCTTTGGTTTTCTTGCTTCCTGGTCGAAGGATTTCGACTAGGATCCACGACCTGGAATTCGACCAGGATCCTAGTCGAACTTCGACCTGGGTTTTTAATCCCCATTTTTGAAAGATGCTTGGTTTATTCGACCTCATTCCTGGTCGAAGTTTCGACCTCAATTCAGTCCCGTTATTCCAGCTATTTGCGGGTGTCTGCTCTAAAGATTTCGGGTAGGATTCACGACTTGGATTTTGACCTGGATTCTGGTCTTTATTACCCGTTATTTTCGGGTGTCTGCTCGAAAGATTTCGGGCAGGATTCACGACCTGGATTCTGGTCTTTTTCTACCCTTCTCCATGGGGCCTTACATATTTTAGGGCTAAAATTGAATTTTCCAAATCCTAATTGGATTTGGGCCTGGCCTTTTTTATTGGGCCTTATTAAATTTATTGAGCCTCTATTATTGGGCTTTTCCAAATCTTATTGGGCCACTTTTATTGGGCTTTACCAAATATTACTGGGCCTCTTTTATTGATCTGGGCTTAATACACCCTGTTTAGAATGCTCTAGAATTCCTAGGAATATTCTGGAATATTCCTTTTTCTGGGCTTTTTCCTATGGGCCTTTGTCCTTAATGGGCTTTCGTCCCTTCAACTTCCTTTTCCTCTTATATAAAGGAATGAGGAAAGGCTACTACTCCTCACCTTCTCATTTCTAAGTTTTCTTCTTTCTCCTCCTGCTAAGATTCTCAGAGCAATAACAGCAAGTCGGAGCTCAAAGCCTTTTTCAGGAGTGCTTCTTCAGGTAAAATTCCTCCCTTTGCTTTTCGTGTCTATTTTTCCATTGTGTGTCGTTTTAAGATTGCCTGTTTATGTGCCCCTTTCTTTTTTCAGATGGCTGACAAAAAAATGACCCGTTTGGCCAAGATGAACGTGGCTAGAAAGTCCAACGAATTTCCCATTCGAACGAGGTATACTTCCTTAATCGACATGATCAACACTCGAGGGGACGAGTACCCGTCTGATGCGCATCTGGACGCGCACGATCATATTAGTGCTTTACGGGATCCCAAGGAGCTGGAAAAGTTGAGCAGCTGCTTCAAAATCAAGGAGCCTTTTAAGCTAGTTCTTGCGGGTCCGGCCGACAAGGCCTGCCAGTGGAAAAAGGAAGCACTATGCGTCTACAGGGATACTCTAAGGGCAGGTATCAGACTCCCTTTTCATCCATTTATTCCCTTGTTACTGGCTGATGTGGGCATCAGCCCTTTCCAACTCCCCCCTAATTCTTGGAGGCTGATTATGTTCTATCTGTCGCAATGTGCCAAGCACAATGTCCCCACATCTGTTGCTGTCTTCAGAAAGATTTTTCAGTTCAAGAACAGCCCTGATAAAAGTCCGGGTTGAGTTTCTATAAATCAGTGCCCCACTATCCCCCATATCGTGAATGGGAAGTCCATCCCTGACAACAACTTGGGGTGGAAGAAAGATTTTTTGTTCATTGTTTGGGAAGGTGGAGATTGGGGCTCCCTGTTTCGATCATCCTTTGGGCTGGCCGTGGACGGGAGCCCAAATGATATAACTTTGTCTGAGGAGGAGGCTAGAGCTTTCAACCTCCTTACGCAAGACAACGGTACTTCCCATTCTTGGGACCTTATCCGGGAGACCGTCCTGGTAGAACGCGGCCTCTCGCCCGTTCATAAGAAAAGTAAGTTCCCTTTCTTACCTCCTTTATTTCCTACATTTTTTATTCTATTGATTTTCAACTGACTTCGTTTGTTGCAGTGGCTGAGAAGATTGAGGAGGCTACCAAGCCTAAGGACCTGGAGACAACCAGGATGAAGAGGGCTGGGAAGGTCTTTAAAGACCCTCGACTTGGTGACCGCTTCCCTGAGTTCCTCCTTCAGGCAACGGAGCCAAGCGAGGAAGGCCCCAACCAAGTTTTGCGCACCGAGCAGAGGCCAGGGGCCTATTTTCAACCTTCTTGGGGGATCCGGGGCAAGGACTCAATCGTGGGCAGCACGGTGCTGTCCAAGGAATGGTCTAAGCATTCCATCTCCCCGGTGGACTATCAAGATTTTGTCCTTCAACAGGACTTAGAGGGGAATGAGCCATTTGGAGCCCAGGCTCTGGCGACGGTACGTCCTTTACCTACGCCCTTCATACTTATCTTTCCATGTTTCTTTTCTAAACTTTTGCTGTTTTTCTTGCAAGCTAACGCCCATTTCCAAGGGGCAATTCACCAAGCTAAGGCTTGGAAGGTTGGCCTGGAAGATGCCAACAAGAAGTTGGAGGAGGCCAACCAAAAAATAGAGGCCCTTGAAGCTCAACTGGCCTCTTCCACTTCTGACTTGGAAACAGCCCGGGCCGAAAATGTTATTCTGAAGGCGCAGAAGGACAAAGCTTTTGATGGCTGGATGGACACCTAGGAATTCAAAGACTTGATGGTGGAGCATGATGCCCTTCTTCACCCGGTTAGCTACAAAGAGGGCTGGGATGCTGCTGTGGAGGCCATCCAGGATGATTTTCCAGAGGTCCTCGAGCAGTCCTCCTTTCCTTTGCCCTGTGCGAGTTCCAGAGCTTGGAGGTGTTACTGAGAAGCTTGCTGATATGATCAAGGACGGAGAGGAGGAAGATTCTTCCGAAGAGGAGTTTGAGCCTGTCACTAAGAAGGCCAGGGTGGAAGAGCCTCCAAGAGCAGCGCCTCAACAGCCAGCATCTCCCGTAGAGGGAACCTCTACAGGGACTTCGGAGGGGACGACCGAGACGTCCGAAGGAACGACTGAGACATCCGAGGAGACTTCGGATAGTGGTTCTGAGGAATCTCAGCCTTCCAAGGCCTAAGTTTTTTTGTATATCTTCTTTTTGAACTTCATTCATATGAGAACTTGTTACTCTTCGGGGTTATATTTCATATGTTGCTTTTCTTGCCTCTTTCTATTTTAACTTTACAATCTTAATATGTATTTGAACTTTAAACATCCTTAGATTGAAATAATTTCAAACTCTTTAATATGAAGTCTGGTTTTCCAAAACCTTACACAGCATGGGTTCGACCCTAATCAACAATAACTAGACAATGTAAATTCTACTGAAGTATAAAATCCTACGCAAGCAAAGCTTCAAGGTGCTTTTAAACCTACTTGTCACAATGACAAGTGACAATCGTACTTCGCCTATCTTACACGTTGTAAACCTTCAGGTTTTGTGCGTGCCAGGTTCTCGGGACTTTAAAACCATCCATAGTCTCCAGCTTGTAGGTTCCTCTACCCTGAACGCTCTTGACTCTGTACGGCCCTTCCCAATTCGGGTCAAGCTTTCCTTTCTGTCCGACACCAGAAGCCTCTATTTTTCTCAAGACTAGGTCACCTTGTTTGAAAAACCTCTCTTTAACCCTTAGGTTATAGTAGAATGAAGCCTTTTTCTGATATTCTACTATCTTTGCATGTTCTTTATCTCGCACTTCATCGATTAAATCCAGGGCTAACCTCTGCCCTTCCTCATTTTCTTCTGCATTGAAAGCCTGAATCCTTGGAGAGGAATGTGATATCTCTACTGGAACTACTGCTTCTGCCCCATATGCCAACATGAAGGGAGTTGCTCCTGTCGTTACTCTACAGGTAGTCCTGTAGGCCCATAATATTGGAAGTATTTCATCCACCCAATTATTTTTTGACTTCTCGATCCTCTTCTTTAGTCCATCCAGGATTATCCGATTTGCTACCTCTGCTTGCCCATTGGCTTGCGGGTGAGCCACAGAGGTGAATCGTAACTCAATTTCATTTTCTTCACAATACTTCTTGAATTCCTCATTGTTGAATTGTGTTCCATTGTCGGTGACGAGGATACGGGGAATTCCATATCGGCACATAATGTTTTCCCACAGGAATTGTGCAACCTGCTTAGTTGTGATTTTGGCCAAGGGTTTGGCTTCGATCCACTTGGTGAAATAATCAATGGCTACAATCAGAAACTTCCTTTGTGCCATGGCCATAGGAAAAGGCCCTAGAATATCCATCCCCCACATAGCAAAGGGAATAGGCGAGTTGATAGAGGTCAGCATCTCGGGGGGTTGTCTAACAACTGGTGCATGCTTCTGACAGCGATCACACTTCTTCACATATTCTTTGGCATCAGCCATCATTTTTGGCCAATAGAAGCCTAAACGGGTTATCTTATGAGCCAAGGCCCTGCCCCCCAAGTGTTGCCCACAAATACCTTCATGTACTTCCTCAAGAGCCAAGCGTGCCTCGTCGGGCCTGAGACACCTCAAGTAAGGAACCACGAAAGATCTCTTATATAGAATTCCATCTATCAAGGAGTACCTTAGTGCTCGAATAGTTAACTTCCGTGCCTCAGTTGCATCGCTTGGCAACCAACCGGTCTGAATGTGAGCCTTGATGGGATCAATCCATGATGTCCCCAAGCCTATGGGAGCCACAAGCTTAACATCTATGCTTCGTGTCTTCAAAACACGAAAGTATACACTTCCTGAACTTTCTTCAATCTCAGATGAAGCAAACTTTGATAGCGCATCTGCCTTAGCATTTTCTTCCCTTGGAATATGTTCAACATGGCACTCATTAAATTGGGTCATCACAGCCCTTACTAGGCGAACATACTTAGCCATCGTATCATTCCTTGCCTCAAATTCTCCCTTTACCTGGGATATGATCAGCTTTGAGTCTCCGCGGACCTTTAAGTTTTTGACTCTAAGTGTCCCACCTAGACCAAGGCCAACTATCAGGGCTTCATATTCTGCCTCATTATTTGTTGTTGGGAAGTCTAGCTTCATAGCATACTCAATTAAGAACCCACCAGGGCTTTGCAAAACCAATCCTGCTCCACTGGAGTTTGTTTTTGATGCTCCATCAAAATAGAGAACCCAATATTCTTTCTCATCCTTCTCTTTGCCCCCATTATCGACTACCTTGTCTTGAGGTATGGCATCTTCCTGCCCCCCGACTTCTTGGTTGGGTATGGTACATTCCGCCACGAAGTCAGCTAGTGCCTGGGCTTTTATTGTCGTACGTGGCTTATACTTGAGATCGAACTCTCCCAGCTCTATTGCCCACTTAATCAGTCTCCCACTTGCCTTGGGACTGTGAATGATATTTCTCAGGGGCTGATTTGTTAGCACTTCAATCTGGTGAGCTTGAAAATAAGGACGCAGCTTTCTTGAAGCCATTACCAAGGCTAAAGCGAATTTCTCAATAGTTGAATAATTCAACTCAGCACCATGCAAAATTTTGCTGACATAGTATACGGGTTTCTGGACTTTCAGTTCCTCTTTAACCAACACCGCGCTCAAGGCGCTCTCTGAAACAGCCAAGTACAAGAATAAAATTTCACTCAGAACTGGCTTGGCCAACAACGGAGCCTGGGCCATATACTTTTTTAACTCTTCAAATGCCTTCTGGTTTTCCTCACTCCATACAAAGTCTTTGATGTTCTTTAGTGACTTGAAGAATGACAAGCACTTTTCTCCTGACTTGGAGATGAATCGTCCTAGCGCAACAACCCTTCCTGTAAGCTTCTGAACATCCTTAACAGTTTTTGGTGGTTCCATGTCCATGATCGCCTTTATTTTATCCGAGTTAGCTTCAATTCCCCTCTTTGAGACCATCAGTCCCAAGAATTTTCCAGATCCTACTCCGAAAGCACACTTCGTAGGATTCAACATCATCTTGTGGTACCTCAGGACCTCAAAAGCTTCCCTTAAATGGGCTATATGATCAGTCTTTACTAGACTCTTGACCAACATATCATCAACATAGACTTCCATAGTCTTACCAATAAGATCCTTAAAAATTCTATTCACCAACCTTTGATAGGTGGCTCCTGCATTCTTGAGACCAAACGCCATAACAAGATAACAATAAACTCCAAAGTCAGTGATAAATGATACCTTTGGAATGTCATCCTTATGCATTTTGATCTGGTTGTATCCGCTAAATCCATCCATGAAACTCAGCATCTCATGTCCAGCAGTGGCATCAATCAAAGTATCAATTCTAGGCAGCGGAAAACAGTCTTTGGGGCATGCATCATTCAGATCAGTGAAGTCTATACACATCCTCCACTTTCCATTAGCCTTCTTCACCATTACAGGGTTCGCTAACCACTCCGAAAATTGAATCTCCTCAATGAAACCAGCCTCTAAGAGCTTTTCTACTTCCTGTTTTATAGCCTCTTGTCTTTCCGGGGCAAAATTTCTTTTCTTTTGTTTCACTGTCTTCCGGCTTGGATCCACGTTTAGCTTGTGAGTAATTAACTCCGTGTCTATGCCTGGCATATCAGCTACTGACCATGCAAACACATCACTATTTTCTTGCAAAAATTTCACTAACTTCCCTCTAAGGGGCTCCTCTAATGTGGCTCCAATGAAAGTCATCCTCTCAGGATTCTCGGGGTCTAAAGGAACCGAAACCAATTCTTCTGCCGGCCTTCCTTTATTCTCATCATTTTCTCGAACATCCATATCTTCAATAGGAAGAACCTGCCCCCCGACTCCATCTGCCCTCAAAGAGGCCACATAACAGCTTCTAGCCATTTTTTGATCTCCTCTCTCTTCTCCAATCCCGTTTCGGGTGGGAAACTTCATGACTGAATGGTAGGAAGAGGGGACTGCCTTGAAGGCATGTATCCCTGTTCTCCCCATGATAGCATTATAAGTTGAACTAGCCTTTACCACCACGAAATCCAGCATCTGCGTTGCTTGCCTTGGTTCCGTACCTATGGTGGTCAGCAATTTGATTATCCCTTCCACAGGACATTCTACTCCAGCAAATCCATATATCGGCATGTCGGTTGGTGTCAACTGGGAGTCATTATACCCCATCCTTAGAAAGGTGTCGTGGAGCAAGATATCCACAAAAGCACCATTATCCACAAGGACCCTCTTAACCGGGCTATTTCCTATTATCGGTGTTATGACCAGCGGGTCATCATGGGGAAACTTCACACCCTCTAGGTCGGAATCATCAAAAGCCAATGTTACTTCTGTCCAGGCCCTCTTCGGGGCTTCTCCAACAATATGCATAACCTCCCTAGTATATGCCTTTCTGGAATTTTTGGACAATCCAGCAGCAGTTGGACCTCCAAAGATCGTGTTTATCACAGGTCCTCGAGGGCGTCGCGGTCCCCCAAAAATTGCATTTATAACCGGCCCTCTGGGTTGCGGATTTCGCCCCTGATCATCTTGGTCCCTCCTACGATCTTCAAAGTTCTTCATTCCATTACTATTTCTGTCCCCTCCATCTCCAGTATACTTGTTCAATCTTCCTTTTCGAATCAAAAACTCAATTTCATCTTTCAATTGCCTACACTCATCGGTGTCATGGCCAACATCTTTGTGAAACCTGCAATACTTGCTCTTATCTAGCTTGGCGGGATCAGCCTTCAAGGGCTTAGGCCAGCGAATATCTCTGTCTTTCTCAATCTCCATCAAAATCTGATTTCTAGGAGTATTCAGCTTAGCGTATTCAGTGAACTTTTGCCCAGGTCCTCCCTTCTTGGGGGTTGAATCAGGGTTTTGTTCGGTTCTAGGATATTTGTCCTTTGCAATATATTCTAAATCAGTTTTCCGCGTCTTGCCTCCAGTGGGCTCATTACTTACTACGGTCTTCCTCATACTTTCTTCAACCTTGATATACTTCCCTGCCCTCTCTTGGAGCTGCAACATGCTTTCAGGGGGACGTTTGGCCAAGGACATCTTAAAAAACTCGTCCCTAGTTCCTTGTTGTAGTGCTATCATGGCTACCTTATCATCAAGGTCCGGGCCACTTTATCATCCGAAGATTCAGAGTCTCTCTCAGTGTAAGGACCAGAAAATTCCCGATCCTCAGGGATAGGACCCAAACCTCGTATATAGGGGGGCGACTGCCCTCGTGCTTCGCTTCGCCCAGCATATCCACTTCCTCCAACCTCAGGGTGAAGGGGCATCCCATAAGGGGGGTTAGTAGCAACAATAGTTGAATATTCATACCCGACGGGTCGAGAATTCACAGGTATATGTACTTGTTGAACTTGAGGATTCATACCTTGAATAGTCGGGGGAGTTGTCCCTTGTGGCTGAGGTTGAGTTGCCCCTATCTGGGCTTCCCCCTGAGTAGATGCATAAGTTGAATGAGGAGGAACCTCCACGGTTGACGAAATCACCTGGGTTGTCTCTGATGGTGTTCCTTCCTCTAGAGCTCTAATTGTTCTCCGTGTTCTCGTCATGGTTGTTGTTGTGTCTTCCCACAGACGGCGCCAAATGTTATGGACAAAAAACTAAGGTTATTATTTGCTGTATTTATTACTAAGATTCGGGAGCTCAAGGCCTTTAATGGCTGCTCTCGTGTTTCGTAGCTTAATTCTGCCTTTACGAGATGCCTACGTATCTCTGTGAATCAGAGAATCAAGCCAAAAAACGTAGTCCCGATTTGTGGGGTGAGGCCCCTTATATAGATGTTGGGAGTCCTTGAATTGGACTTGGTATAGGAGACTTGGTGGGCAAGTCTCATAATTAGAATGGACTTTGGAGTCCTAGATAGTAGGAAACTGATTCCTTATCCTTTTAGGTCCCCTTGAGGCTAATCTATAAGGATTTATATCCTTATCGGGACTCTTCTCAATAGCTAATTTTTCCCTTATTAATTAATTACGAAATTAATTAATAATCAGGGCTTTTGGGCCTTCTTTATTCCATCAGGCCTGATCTGGTCCATCAGGCTTAACCTTTCTGGTCTGAGTATCATATATCTTTTTATTGGGCTTAGCAGCCCACACCTTGCAGTATTTAATTATACTATCATAATTTATTTATCCCTATCAATAGGGATACTTGCCTTTGGGTTTTAGTAGTTAGTCACACTCGCAAAGACGCATCTATTCTGACATTCTGTCTCAAAACATCTCCGTCTTTCTTTTTAACACTTTACTGATATGCTGCTCTGCGTTTGTTAGAAGCCAGATACCCAATACCATTCCATCTTACTCTTTATCCAACGTCTTGTCCTGATAACTCGAATGATCCGCATCTATAATTAAGAGATATAATTTTAATCGCCTAAATGATAATTACTCGAAGAACTGCGCGTCAAAATCCTATCGTTTACCCATACGATAGCCCACACATCAAGAAGACAGTCAAATACAAGACCATTGACCCACGTACACACGTAATTCGCATAGCACATACGCACATAACTCACGTATCACATAATTCATATCACATATGACTCGGTTCGTCAAAAGGTTCGACTCGGTACGTTTATAACTGAAATCGGTTCAAAATATGATTTATCGATCAATAATTGACTCAGAATGATTCGTAAAATAAGGGACCTTTCGAAACAAAAGGATTTAGGTCTCGAAAGTATTTTTATTGAAAGCGAAATATTTTTCTGAGTCTATACGCGTTCGTTTCATATTAAACGGACGAACGATTTATTTTCTACGAATAAAATACGAATAATTAGGAATAAATCAATTAATAATAATATTAATTAATTTTTAAATACTAAAATATAATTTTTAAAAGATTAAAAGTAATTTTTAGGAATTATTTGAATTAAATATAAATAATTTATATTTATTTAACTATTTATAAATGAAATTAATTGATTAAATGATTTTAATCAATTAATTAAATTCATAAATAATTAAATAAAATGAATTATAAATAATTAAATTAAATTAGATTTTTGAAAATAATAAAAGAAAATAATTTTTGGAATTTAAAACAATTAAGAAAATAATTTTTTCAGAATTTAAAATAATAAGTAAATGATTTTTAAATCTAAAATAATTGATTTTTGGAAATAAGGAAAAGGAATTTTGAATTATTTTTAAATCAAAATTACAAAAACAGAATTCAGAAATGGCAGTTGGGGTTTTTGGGATCAAACCCGGGTCAAATGACCGGGTTTTAACCGGGTTAGGAGGGGGAAACCGGGTCGGCAAGAACACCGACCGGTTTCTGGAACGAACCCAGATTCCGGCACAGTTCTCCGGACTCCGGCGAGTGTAGTTACAGCCGAAAACAGCCCCGTTGCTATCCGGTTTTAAGCCACATTAATCCTACATCAACACAGCAACATAACAGTACCAACAACGACAAGAACGAAGTCGCAGAATTCAAACTCCGGCCAAAATGGCCATTAAAGCCGGCGATAAACCGAGCTTTTTTGGCCAAGTCCGATTTCGTTCAATCCTATATCAAAGTCGATGATTTATAGCTCAAATCAAACCCCTGAACATCTACAATCTATCCATATCATCAAACATAATCACCAATTCAAAAAAACTTCCAAAAATCGATTCGAAAAATTATATAAAAACCAAAACTCGGATTAATCATTTCGGGGATCCAACAATCGAAATAAACATGTCAATCGATTCTAGAGATCAAATTAAAGCTATATATAACATTAAAACCAATCAACAACTACCCAAAAATCCAAAAACGAATTCCAAGTTCATAAACAAGAACACAAAATCGGTTTTTTTCAGAATACTTCACCTCAGATGCTAAAACTGGTACCAATAGAACGGGTTTGAAACAAGGATCAAATTGATATGCAGAGTGTTTGATATGGTTTTCAGAATCAATCAAAAACCGAGTTTGAAGTTGAGAAAGAAGATTTCACCCCCAAGAACTTGTTCTTGGTTTTTATGAATTTTCTGAATTTTAATAAAATAAAATGAATAAATAAAATTAGTTTCAGCTATTTACATTAATTGTAAAATAAATACCCAAAATCAAATAAGGGTGTTTTTATTCCCAAATTAAATAAATATTCCCCAAAATTATAATTACGGGAAAAATTTTAAAATGATAAAATATAAAGTTCGTATCAAAATTCCCCAAAATTTGCGAATAATTCAAAAATGCAGAAATACTAGGTATTTGAAATACGTATAATTTTATAAAAATAAAAACACATATTTTACGGGGTTTGACGTCTCGGTGGGGTTCTAGTTCGTTTATTTTTGAAAAAACAGAATTGATCCTTAAAATAAATAGAAAATCCCCAAAACACATAAAATACATTCAACACACATACAACGAGATAAAACGAATAACGCAATTAAACACACGTCCAAATAACAGATCGATTCATATAAATATATTTTAAACACGTAACAAGTATCCTATTGGATTATATTGGATCTGAAAATAGGTTACTTAGCCGCTAAGTAACTATAAGATGATACAATTTAATATCAGATTTGGATAATTATCAAAACCGGGCTTCATAAAAACAATTTATACGAAAATAATTTAATAATATCCTGTCTTTCAATAATACGGGTATTGCTGATCTATCAAAATGTTTATCGTATTAAAAATTTTGCGCCGGGACGCGTACGGGTCAAACCGTAATCCGGATTGAAAAACATAAAACACTAAAAATGTTCAGAATATCCAGATTAGGTTACGAAGGAGTTTTCGGAAGAGTTTCGGGTTGTAAAAAATGCAAAAATGGTTGAGGTTAGGCGATTCTCGGCTTTATAAAATAGTTTTAAAATTGATCAAAAAATAATTAATAAATCCATAAATCATTAAAATCATATAACAGTCCAAAAATTACCAGAAAAATACCATAATTACCTATATTTTATTCTGCACTTATATAAATTAGTATACTCAAAGAATGTCATATATAAACATCCAAATCATCAACTCTAATTATCAGATTATTCACTAAAATTCACATAAAATCACATAAACAATTTCAAAGAATAATAATAATAATATTTGAGAATATGGGATATTACAATAAATGTTCATCCCAACTTCCTTCAAAATCTAGAGCACATACCTTAGCATGTCTTCTATAGTCTGAATTGTCCGTTCACTTGGACCATCTGTATGCGGATGATACGAGATACTCATATTCAGCTTCATTCCGAGATAATCTTGAAAACTTCTCCAAAATATTGAATTAAATCGAGGATCTCTATTTGAAACTATGGATACTGGAACTCCATGTCAAACTACAATTTCCTTCAAGTATAGATGAACCAATTTATCCAATGAAAATCTTTCGTTGATAGGCAGAAAATGCACAGACTTTGTCAATCTATCAATAATAACCCAAATAGCATCATGCTTTGCCTTGGTCCCCGGTAATTCAACTACAAAATCAATCGCAATATGTTCCCACTTCCATTCCGGAATATCTAATGATTGTAACAGTCTACTGGGTCTTTGATGTCCCGCTTTGACCCGCTGGCAAGTGTAACACTTACTTACCCATTCAGCAATTTCTTTCTTCATACTTGGCCACCAAACGTTTTCTCTTAAGTCTCTGTACATCTTCGTACTTCCTGGATGAATTGAATATCTGGAGTTATGAGTGTCTTGAAGAATTTAATCTTTCAATTCGGCTACCTTGGGTATCCATATCCTGAAAGAAAATCTTAGGATTCCTTTATCATCCTTTTGACTCCCTAACTCTTCTCCTGTCAACTCTTCTTGTTAATTGCTCATTACTTCTTCCTGACATTTCCTTATTTTCTCTAATAGTTCTGGTTGAAAAGTTATAGCACACAACATATCTGTAGACATACTTGAAATACTGACCTTTATTTCAAGTTTCTCAAATTCGTTGATCGATTCCTTAGATGAAGTGATCATGTTTAACCTTTCTTTTATGCTCAGAGCGTCTGCCACAACATTTGCTTTTCCTGGATGATAGTTGATAGTACAATCATAGTCCTTGATCAATTCGAGCCATCTTCTTTGCCTCATGTTTAATTCCTTCTGGGTGGAGATATACTTCAAACTCTTGAGGTCCGTGTAGATCTCACACTTCTCACCATACAGGTAATGCCTCCATATCTTCAATGCAAACACTATAGCTGCTAATTCAAGATCATGGGTTGGATACTTCTCTTCATGTGGTTTCAACTGTCTTGAAGCGTAGGCTATCACCTTGTCCTGCTGCATCAAAACACATCCCAATCCTTTGTACGACGCGTCACTGTAGATCACGAAGTTTCCTTGATCATCTGGTAAGAGTAGTATTGGAGAAGATTCTAATCTATTCTTTAATTCTTGGAAACTCTTTTCACACTTCTCATCCCATTCAAGCTTCTGGTTCTTTCTGGGGAGATTTGTCAATGGCGTGGCTATCTTCGCAAAATCTTGCACAAATCTCCTGTAGTAACCTGCCAATCCCAAGAAACTTCTTACTTATGTTGGTGTTTTCGGTCTCTTCCAATTGATTATAGCTTCAATATTTGATGGATCCACTTCCACTCCTTTTTAACTAATCACGTGCCCAAGAAATCATACTTTTTTAACCAAAATTCACACTTTGAAAACTTTGCGTACAATTTCTCCTATCATAGTCTCTCCAAAACTATTCTTAAATGCTCTGCATACTCTTCTCCTTTCTTGAAATATATTAAAATGTCGTCTATGAACACAATCACAAATTTATCCAAATACTTCTTGAATACTCGTTCATTAGATCCATGAAAGCTGCTGGTGCATTGGTTAATCCAAATGCCATTACCAGAAACTCATACTGCCCATATCTAGTTCCGAATGCGGTCTTTGGAATGTCTTCTGGCTTGATCTTCAGTTGATGGTATCCAGATCTTAAATCAATCTTAGAAAACCATACAACGTCTTCAGTTGGTCAAACAAATCATCAATCCTTGGCAACAGATACTTGTTCTTGATGCTCAGCTTATTCAATTCTCGGTAGTCAATACACAATCGCATACTTCAGTCTTTCTTCTTGACAAATAAAACCGGTGCACCCCACGGGGATATGCTTGGTCTTATAACTCCTTTCTCCAAAAGATCTTGCATCTGAGTTGCCAACTCTTTTATCTCCACTGGTGTCATTCGATACGGAGCTTTAGAAACTGGTTCTGTTCCAGGTGCTAGATCAATCGTAAACTCAATCTCTCTATCAGGAGGTAACCCTGGAAGATCGTCTGAAAAGACATCTGGAAATTCATTGACAACTGGAATTACTTCTGATGCTGGAACTTCTTTGTTAGTGTCTATCACATGGGCCAAATACGCCTCATAATTCTGATGCAATAACTTCTTCGATTGAGTTATCGTTAAGAACTTATTTTCTTACTTACTCCCTCGAAATATTGTCTTCTTCTTACTATCCAATGTCTGAGGTCTCACTTTCCTATTCTTACAATCAATCTGAGCGTTATTTTCTGATAACCCATCCATTCCTAAGATAACATCAAATTCTCCGAACTTAAAAGGTATTAAGTTGGCATAAAAAAGATGTCCCGCTATCTCAATGACACACCTCGGGCACACTCGGTCGACGGGAACTTGGTTTTTATTAGCTAGCTCTATCATTAATGCTTGTTCTAACAATTCAACTTCACAATTCAGTTTATCGACAAAATCTTGAGAAATAAATGATCTTGTAGCTCCAGATTCAATTAAAACTTTAACGTCTATGGAGTTGATTGGAAGTGTACCTACAACCACGTCTCAACTCTGAACAACATCCTTCATAGTCATATTGAATGTTCTGGCTTTGGGTTGAGATGGTAGTCCTTCAATTCTTGGCACACCCTGAGATGGAGCACCTGCGATCCTTGGTATGTTACTTGTCGCACCTTGTATTGGGAAATTTCTGGCAATATGCCCTGGCTTCCCACACTTATAACAAACAGCTCCCAAATTCTGACTTTGGGTCGCATTATGACACATATTAGCAAAGTGTCCTTTCCTACCATACTTGAAACACATCACATTGGCATTACAATTCCCAAAGTGCTTTCTACCACAAAACTGGAAATCCGGTATTGGTGGACGATTGGACCTTTGCTGATTTAAATTCTGAAAACGGTTGCCTTGTCCTCCATTTCCTGATTATGGTCTTCTAAATCCTACATTCTTGTTACCTTGAAACTCTAGCCTTTTGTTAAAACGGCCCTGGAAATTTCCTTATTGTTGACCTCCTCCTGAGGTTTCTATTTTCCTTTTCTTTCCATCCTTTTCTCTTTGAGACATGTCACTCCTACTTTCAATTACCATCGCTTTCTGAACCACTGCCACATATGAAGTCAACTCAAACATGGCCACTCTATTATGAATCTAAAATTTTCAATCCTTGTTCAAACCTTCTTGCCTTATTTTCATCTATATCAACCTGATTTGGTACAAATCTTGCCAATTCAGTATACTTGGCCTCATATTCCGCTACAGTAAAATCACCCTGTGTCAGGTTCAAGAACTTGATTTCCATTTGATTCTTCATGTACCTCGGAAAATTCTTCTCCAGGAACAGCTCTATAAACCTTTCTCAAGTTACAAACTCACCTCCTTCCAATGCTCATGTGGATTCCCACCAATAGTTTGCCTTACCCTTCAGGATGTAACTGGAAAACTTGGTCTTCTATTCAGCTCCTGCACCGACTAAGTCAAAGCCTTCTCAATCTCTTTAAGCCATGCATTGGCTTCCACAGGGTCAACACTTTCCTTGAAATCAGGTGGTTTCACAACTTGAAATTGCTTAAAAGTCACCGGAGGTGGTGGTGCTGCTTGTTGTTGCTGTTGCTGCTGCGTAAGATGCAACACATGTTGCTGCATCATTCCCAACATCTGGACAATCGCTGGATCTGTACCACTCTCTGTACGATCCTATCCTGAATTACTCCTTCTCTTTGGTGCCATTATTTTGGTAAGAAACAAGCAACATATATAATAATCTGTCAAACATTGTGTCAAATATGTAGCAGTCCTTTAGCATATCAAAATTCTCAAGAATTATCTCTTTTCCAAAATATCATAAACTTGCTACCATATTAACACATGCGACATGATTATCACATAATCCTGCTTTTTATCTTAAGAATAATATCACAAAGAAAAGTTAACAAAAACTATCCAAACCTTCCAACTCTTGCTCAAAATCTCAAATAAACCAACAAACAGTGGATAGGGTTGCAACATAACCTTCCAACCTCTTTTCATCACTTCTATTTATCCCCACAAAGTAATAAAATAGCAACGCAACAACATAAGGCCTAGAGCTAAACACAAAATAAGAACCTGAACAACTTAGCTATAAACCAACCCAATAACCTAAACTTAACTCTGTAAGAGTTAAACTACATGCGCCTATCTTATGTGATCTTCCTATGACTTACTTATGATAACTCTAAGCCTGTTTCAGTGACCATAACATGTAGCTCTGATACCAACCTGTGACGCCCTCTAAACCCGGGGTATAGATTTGGGGGTCACTAACCGCTAAATAAAACTAAAATAGGCACATCGAAATAAAATAATAAATATTACCCCTTGTATGCAACTGGATCGATCACAGGTTATAGTATGAAACAGAAACTAAAACAAGCCAAATGTCATTACAACCCATAAACCTATTTAGTTTTACAACCTATTCAAATTTTATTACAAACCTCTAGACTAGTCAAGCGTCCCAAAACAGTCTACCTAAAAACACACCAAACGATCTACAAGTACACTTCTCCTGGTCAAACCTGGCACTCAGGCCTGCTCTGACTTAGCTGAAAGATTGGAATAATAAATAAGTATGAGCGGAAGAAATGCTCAGCAAGCAGTATAAAATGTATGCTTGAAATGATAAGTCACAACATGATAATAACTGAATAACAGGAGATAAACAGTAATATTTGATCAACAATTAAAGCTGAATAAGCTATGGACAATAAACGATAATTTTTAGATTGGAATCTATCACTGACGGACGTACGATCACATGTTGATCAGCCCTGTGATAACACTCATCGTCTATAACTAATCATGATATTTTGAAACTGTAAACAAATATCATGCATATCATATGACACGTAATCATGTTATTTGTATAACACATAATCACATATTTCATGCAACACATAAATCAGATAGTCAAAAGATAGGTCTCAGTACGTTCAGAACTGAAATCAAGTCAATAACAGTGTTTATCAATTAAATACCGACCCAAAATAATTTACAAATCAAATGACCTTTCATTACAAAATAAATTAGATCTCAAAAGTATTTTTATTGAAAGCGTAATGTTTTTCTGAGTTTATACGCGTTCGTTTCGTATTAAACGGACAAACGGTTCATTTATTATGAATAAAATAAGAATAAAATGGGAATAAATCAATTAATAATAATATTAATTGATTTTTTTAAATACCAAAATATAATTTCTAAAAGCTTTAAAGTGATTTTTAGGAATTATTTGAATTAATTATAAATAATTTTATTTTATTTAACTATTTATAAATAAAATTAATTGATTAAATGAATTAACCAATTAAATAAATCTATAAATAATCAATTAAAACAAATTATAAATAATTAAAACAAATAAAGATTTTTGAAAATAATAAAATAAATAATTTTTGGAATTTAAAATAATTAAGTAAAAAATTTTGGAATTTAAAATAATAATGAAATGATTTTTGAAGTTTAAAACAAATGATTTTTAAAAAATAGAAATTGATTTTTGATTGAATTTTAAAAGAAAAAGGGAGAAACAGGGTTTGTGGGTTTTGTTTCAGGTTTAAAGATCAAACGGCGGCCGTCCAAGAACACGACCAGAGTTCTTGACGAACACCGCCGGAATCTGGAAAACCCAGAAACCGACCGGTGACCTCGAACCTTCGGTCGAGTTCCGGTAGGCCTTATACAGGGTCAAAACAATTGGAGTTTCATCCCGTTTTCACCTCCAATACCATCACCACACTGCTTGCAACCCAGAAAAAATGATAAAAATCTCAAACCAATAACAGGAACAAATCTCGGCCAAAAACTCGAACCCAACTCCGACGAACAACCGGCAAACATGATTTCAATCAAATCAAACATAAAAATTAAGCTTCTAGTACCAAAACAAAGCTCGGTTCAATTAAAAACTATCTAAATCATCAAAATTCTTCAAGAACATCATCATAATCTCACAATCGATTTGAAAAAAATCCTACAAACTTTAAGCCCCGTTTTTACTCAATACTGAACCAAATCGAATGAACTATATATGAAATTAATCCTTGTGATGCCAGAAACAATAATCAACTATCAAGAACACCAAACAATTACTTAAAATAAAAAACGAACTTCAAGAACAAGAACACAACAAAAGAAATCGATTTTTATAAATATCTCACCTCAAATCACGATTTTGGTATGAATGGATAGAGCTCGAAATTGTAATATCCGGGATATATCGTGTAATAATTTTGCTAATAAATAATTATTATACATGTTCAGTATCTATTTTGTGAATTATTTGTTAAGTGTTAAATATGTTTGGATGTTTAAAAATGATATCAATTGAGTATTTTAATTTTTATATGTTCCAAATAAAATATAGATAATTGTCATATCTTCCTAATTATTTTTATGTTGATTTATGAATTTATAGGAATCATATGGATTTTATAAAATCTTTTTCCGGGTATTTAAAATCTATTTTTATAAAAACGGGAACTAACCACCGTTATCCGTTTTTACGTTCATAGAACCCGAAACTCTTCCGAGAACTCCTTCCTAACCTAATTGCAATATTCCGAGCATTTTCCATGTTTTGACTTTTTCGATCCGGTGTACGGTTTGTCCTGCGCGGGTCCCGGCACAACATTTTCGATACAATATTCGTTTCGGTAAATCAATAAAACTCGTATTTTTGATAAACGGGAACTTTTTATTAAACTATTACAATTATCACCTCGTAGTACGTGTAACCAGGTGCTGAGACCAAGACCGCAGTACAAATTGTATTGATTTGGATAATTATCTCGAAAACCGGTACCGTTTGGATCGGTTTTTAAAAATAAACGTACCATTTTATATCCGGAATGATCCAACGGGATACTAATTTCCCTTAAATATAAATAGCCTCTACCGTATTTTATTTTGTATCAAAAATCATTTGCAAACAGTATTTACATAATTTTTACAGAGAAAATACTATAATTATATTATATTCTTCATAATCAAACACAAATTTGGAGGCGTTATCGATATCCGATTTTGGCGTACATATACTCAAAACGAAGCTACTGAAATCTAGAATCCAAATCTTTCATCAATTTCGACCTAGAAACATCAGAGTAAGCAAGGCATAAGAAAGGGAAGCAGGTGATCAGAAAATAGAATTGACATGTAGAAAATACAGCAAGTGATCAGAGGATAGAAGCGAGGCATAGGGGAAGCAGATGAGTGGTTGTTGAATAGAGTCATTAGACGAGTACAAGTGAAGTCGAATTCGATTATGATAAGGCAAGTACTTCTAAACCTTTCTCGAGATATATTGCAAATATTTCTAAATTCTCTTGTGGCATACTGTTAATACTCAAAATAGCTATGTTTCATATTGTAAATACTTTGAATCTTTCAGCATTGAACCTGAGCCACATCAATTGATCTTTGAGCCGTAAGTCTTATTCTTTGTAAACCAATAGTTGTTGATCTACAAAATACTAAACCACACAAATACGATACTACTCCACAAATATATATACCCATCATATACCAAACACTGGAACAAAATTGTTTTAAACATACTGAAACTTTTATACTCAACCATACCTTGCGACATCAAAGAGCTAAATCTTGTAAACCATTGTCCCTCTAATACCCCAATTCTCCTACAAGCTGGAGGCCATTTCCTATACATACTTTGATACCCCTTGTGATACTCGTGAAATGTATTATGCCTTTATACAAATGTTTCATCCCTATTGATTACGATCTTGTTTTATTGAATTATATTGTTTATCATATTGAACTGCTTTAGAATTGGATAGTTTTTTTTAGAGACCAGATTCGTGGTTTGACCATATCAATGGTCAAGTTAGGCCAATGTGTGCCTTGGATCCAGTAATGAGAGCAGTGCTGTGTGCTTTGCTCGGGGTTAGTGCGTGACTGATCAGCAGCCTAACCTTGGTTTTAAAAATTTAAAATGAATATCTAATTCTATTGGTTGTTTAACAAGACACTTGATTCCTTTGAATCATCTCGTTTAATTATTGTTTAACCTCAGTTATTGATAATATGACTTGCTGAGCTAGTTAGCTCACTCTTGCAAATTTTTTTACATATTTTATAGTTAAGAAGAATACAGTTGATAGCGAGGTTTCCCAGTTCGATGCGCGAGCTAGGATTCCAGACTGAGTCGGATCGAGCTAGCAGGAGCTTATTATAATAGTGAGATAGTAAGATGGTAAGAATAATTTCCTTATCAGTTGTAAGTTAAATTAGTTGGGATTTGGTACGTTGTAATAAAAGTTAAGGTTATGGCTTGTTTTCATACTTTAACCTGTTGCGATCCATGGTTATGTAAAGCAGGGTCATTGCAAATAATATTTATATACATGTTTATATATTGTGTATGTGTTGTGGACCCCAAACTTCTGACCCGGGTTAGGAAGGCACCACAGGTTGGTATCAGAGCTACATGTTATAAGTCACTGAAACAAGCCTAGATTGTCGGGATTGGGTAGAGGGTTAGGATTAGGAATAGGAAATAGAAAAATAGGTCATCGTGAGGTTGAGTGCGATTATATAATAGGTCTCCGGCACGGTCCGTGTTGCGATTCGGGATTCTTAACTAGCAACATGATATCCAGGCAAAGACAATGGTAGATCCTGATTTCCCTGCATCAACTGATCATTTGGAGCTTTCCGTTTAAGGATCGTCATCTTTTCCCAGATTCGATTTGCGCCTTGTTCCTCCATCAGTATTATTGGTATTACCTTTTATTATGATAACTGTGCCTCTCCAAGTTATTCAATGCTATTCTATCAACTCTTGATATGAGACTACCTATTCAAGAACCTTCATTTGTTTACTCTTGTTCTTTTGAATATTCAACTATGAATGTATCTTTTATGTTCACTATACACCATATTCTATATTCTCAGTTTAAAAACCTTTCCAATGAAACAACATCATTTGCGAGAAGGGACACGATAGTTGTAGTAAATGGTGAGTATTGAGATACAAAATTAAAGTGAGAAGAAGTTTAGAAAGAAGATTCAAGTATTCTGGAGGATGGCTGTTATCAGGTTACAAGAAGCTATTAGTAATTAGGCCACTCATGACTAGCTTGTGGAATGGAGTAGATAAGTGTTGAAGAGAGAGAGTTAGAGGAGATTAGGGATCTGAAGATTTCTTGAAATTTAGAAAATGGTGTTGTAATGATGTGATATATATTTTAACAAGATGATGTGATATTAGCTGACTTGTTGACTATTGGATAGTCTGTTCCACTTAATGATTGCAAAGTGGTTAACAGGAGTACTACCAGTAGGGGAGCCTTAATGTGAAGCTACGAATAAGATAACGTGCAATGACAGTGGAAGTTTTCATTAATTAAGGAAAGTAATAGACCCAATGAAGGAGAGGAGATAAATGGAAGTGAATGGACCTTTGAGTGATCATTTCTTTAACTTGGTATCTGGTCATAAGAAGGACAACAATCAACTCATACAGTAAGGACAACCGGAGGTGTGATTTTCAAAATTTTCAAAATTTTCAACAAGTTTTCGAAAAAGATTTTTCCTCACAAAATTTCTAAAAGCCTTTTTGAATAAAATAAGTTTTAAACCTTGGTTGTCAAATTACTACTTGAGTTTTTTTTTTGTTAAAAGACCCGGATTACCTAGAAGGATGTTGTTTCAGACTCAGTATTGTTAATTCGGAGAACGAGGTAACCTGCGATTATGAAGAAGTAAATTATTCCTAACAGCAAGGTGCAAGTATTGTTTGATAAGATTAACAACAAAACCAGCGTATGGGGTAACTATTCATCCAATTACTAGGATTATCAGAGTTCAGGGAATTTATGGATTTAACGGAAGCCTGAGCATGACCGAAGAAGATTGGGGAAGATTTCCAGACTTTTCTAAAATAAGAATATTATTAATAAAAGGATCGTTATGTTGAATAATTCATGGTTATTCCAAATTAAAAAGAGGAAACTCAAGGTTATCTGATAAGAACGCCATTATGATCGATCAAATTCGAAAGATGAATACAAGTGGAATGTGGATGGTGACCAATAGTATCATTCTTGTCCTCAACATTACAGCGTATATTCCTTTTTAATTCCTAAAAATGTATGAACTCCTTTTTCTTAATAAATTCTTTCTGATGATATCAAAATGGAGGATTTTGCATTCCTTTCAAATTTAATTGTTCCCCTTAAGTTTTGCTTTCTGATTGGGACAAACAATGTTATGATGAGACACTTTGTCGGAATGACGAAGAGTAGGGTGGGACGCCACCTAATCATATGCTGTATGCCATACGGTATGAAAGACTGGCCATCTTAAGTACCAATGTGGTTGTCTCATTCATATTTAAATCATTACTTCTTCTTTCTTTTCAACTCTAAGTTTATTAAAATTGTGAATCCTTTTAGTTGTTTCGTTATACCGTTGTTCTTGCGAGAGCTTTTTAAACACAAGTCAACATATTATACACCCAGCGGGCAAAGTCTCATCTACCTCTCATGCATGGAAAGGAAACAAGGGCATATGATGAGAATTGTAAATCACTGGCCCTAGCCAGGGATGCATTAACAGTCAAGGGAATCTACTTCAATAAGGGATACATCTCCGAGAACGAGAATTTGTGATATGTTATTTAGAATATGGATGTGATGACGTGGAAGATTAATGCGGATACCTTTTGCGTTAACGTATTGAAAGATGTGGGAGCAACTTGATCATATATCTCTCAAGGTTTTATTGATAAGATGAATTATCTTGTCGAATCAATAAGTTTATGACTAAAGGACTAGCAAGTTAAGAACGTGCAGTTATTGAATAAGTAAGTACCAATGGCGGAATCGATATTTCTGGCAATAAGTTGCGAAGAATTGATATCATTTGAGATAAGAGGATTTGACATTATTCTAAGGATTGGATTAACTATTCAAGTATGATGCCTAGGTAGACCGTCGTGATGAAAGATAGTTCTGAAGACGCCAAATGAGAACATGAAGAAGTTTAAAGGAAAAAGGAAAGTAAAGAACTTGTTAAGAACGATTTAAGATAACAGCGACCAAAATATAAGTGTTATGGCGATTATAAATAAGAGTCAGGAGCAAACCGAACTTGAAGATTTTACAGTCCCAAGATATGTTTTCAGACGAGTTACCAATATTTCCTTTAGATAAAGAAAATGCTTTTATGATTGATTTAGCACCTGAAATGAAGCCAGTGTCCAAAGCCCCACACCGAATGGCACTAGATAAAATAAAGGAGTTACCAGAGCAAACGCAGGAGATAATTAGAAGAAAAAGCAACTGGACCTAGCGTACCCCCTAAAGTGCACCGACACAATGTGTTAATAAGAAAGATGGAAGTGTGAAATGATGTGTTAGCGAAAGCTCAACAAGTTTACTCTCAAGAGCAGATATCTGTTACCTCGAACCAGTGATTTGTTTAATTAAATAAATGAAGCAAGGTATTTTTATAAGATTGATTTAAGACTGAGTATATTACCAAGTGAAGATTGAACTTATGGACATATCAAAGATAATTTTTAGAACTCAGTATTGTTGTTATAAAATTCTAGAAATGTTAGTTGGACAAACTGATATAGCAGTGATATTTAATTTTGATGAGTAGAATCTTGAAGGAGGAATCTGGATAAGATGTATTTGTGTTACTTAGGAAGAATCATGCAACCTATACAATGATAACTGAGGAGTTAAAGAAGAAGGAAGCGGCATAAAAAGTTTACCAGGTGAAAACTTTAATGGCAGGAAGTATAATTCTTAGTATAAACAGTGAGTAAGGAGGAGATAAAAAGGGGATTCAGCAAAAAAAATTTAAAGATAGTATGAATGAAGAAAGACCAGAAGCACCAACAAAAGTAAGAAGTTTTATCATGGGCCAGCTACTATCAGAAATTTATGCAAAATTCCTTGGAAGTTATAATATTTTGGATGAAGCTAACCAGGAAAATCAAGAAGGTTATGTGAAATGGCGAAGGGTGGAGAAAGTTTTGCGGAGTTAAATGAAAGAATGGTTATAACACCTATTTTATCACTTTGAAAGTATTAGGGAGATTTGGTAGTTTATAGTGATACTTCTCGTAAGGGAATAGGATGTGTGTTGACGCAAAACAATAAAGTTATTGCATATGCATCCAGATAACCGAAACCTAATGAGAAAAAGTACCCTACTCATAACTTGGAATTAAAAGCAACAATAATATTCGTTTTGAAAGATTGGGAAATATTATAAGTATAGAGAAAGATGTGAGATATATACAGACCATAAGAGTTTGAAGTATGAACTCTCGAGAAAAAGCAAATGTAGTGGCAAGAGATGAGTAAGAATGAGAGAGAATGAACATAGAGACTATACCAGAAGAATTATCTATTGAATTCTAGAAGTTAGAATTGGAAGTCAGGGTTCAAGATCCAAAAAGGAGTAAGAATGTATAAGTATAACTTTTCAGTCGGAATTGTTAGAGAAGATAAAGAAGTGTTAGGAAGAGGTAATAGATCAGGATATAAATCATTTAGTAGGTGAAGAATTGTGCACGCAAAAAGGACGATCAAGGTATTCTTAGATTTTCTTCTAGAATTTGGATTCCACCAGTGACGGAATTGAAGAATGAAATTTTACAGAAAGCTCATAATTCAAGGTATTCAATCCATTCAGGGAGTACCAAGATGTATAGAGATTTAAAGGAAAATTATTGGTGGCCAGATATGAAGAGGGAAATTGCGGAATGGATTAGCAGATGTTACATACGTCAAAGAGTTAAAGTAGAACATCAGAGATCAAGTGGATTGCTACAGTCATTGGAGGTTCCAGAATGGAAGTGAGAGCATATCACCATGGATTTCATAGTTGGGGTTAACAAGCACAAAAACTAATCATGATGCCATTTGGCTTATAGTGGATAGATTTACCAAGTCAGCTCATTTTCTGCCTATAAATGAAAGATTTTCGCTCGATAAGTTGATCCATAGGTGCCTGAAGGAAATTGTAGTTCGTCATGAAATTCCTGTGTCTATCGTATCTGATCGAGATCCAAGATTTAATTCGAGATTTTGGAAGAGTTTTCAAGAATGTTTAGGAACAAGATTGAATATGAGTACAGATTATCACCCACAGACGGATGGCCAAAGTGAAAGAATAATCCAGACAATAGAAGACTTATTACGTGTTTGTGCTATTGATTTCAAAGGAAATTGGGGCGAGCATTTACCTCCGATAGAATTTGCTTGCAACAACAGTTATCACGCTAGTATCGGGATGTCACCCTAAGAAGCCCTTTATGGACGCAAATACAAATCTCTAGTGTATTAAGACGGAGCAGTAGAGCGCAAAATACTTGGACCTGAATTAGTACATCATACAAAGGAAGTTGTTGAAGTTATCCAGAAGAGATTGATAGCCGTACCAGACCGTCAAAGGAAATAAACAGATCAATCAAGGAAAGATATGGAATTCGAAGAAGGAAGCTTAGTACTACTGAAAGTATCGTTGTGGAAGGGATTAACGAGGTTTGAAAAGAAAGGAAAACCGAGCCCAAGATATGTCGGACCTTTTGAAATTTTAAAGCACGTTGGCAAAATAGCTTTCGAGTTAGCGTTACCTCCGCACATGGAGCACATTCGCAATGTTTTTCACGTATCAATAATTAGGAAGTATAATCTAGACTCCAAGAATATAATAGAATAGGAGCCAATAGAGCTCCAGGCAGATTTGTCATATGTAGAGAGTCCGATAGAGATTCTAGAAGGAAGAGAGAAAGTATTGAGAACTAAAGTGATAAAGTTAGAAAAAGTATTGTGGAAAACCCAAAGGTTGAAGAGTCAACCTGGGAGTTAGAAAGTGACATGAAAGAAAAGTGCCCTCATTTATTTTCTTAGGAGATTCTAAGGACAGAATCCTTTTAAGGGGGGGGGGAGGATGTAATATCCGGGATATATCGTGTAATTATTTTACTAATAAATAATTATTATGCATGTACAATATCTATTTTGTGAATTATTTGTTAAGTGTTAAATATGTTTGGATGTTTAAAAATGATATCAATTGAGTATTTTAATTTTTATATGTTCCAAATAAAATATAGATAATTGTCATATCTTCCTAATTATTTTTATGTTGATTTATGAATTTATAGGAATTATATGGATTTTATAAAATCTTTTTTCGGGTATCTAAAATCTATTTTTATAAAAACGGGAACCAACCACCGTTATCCGTTTTTACGTTTTTAGAACCCGAAACTCTTCCGAGAACTCCTTCCTAACCTAATTGCAATATTCGAAGCATTTTCCATGTTTTGACTTTTTCGATCCGGCGTACGGTTTGTCCTGCGCGGGTCCCGGCGCAACATTTTCGATACAATATTTGTTTCGGTAAATCAATAAAACTCGTATTTTTGAGAAACGGGAGATTTTTATTAAAATATTACAATTATCACCTCGTAGTACGTGTAACCAGGCGCTGAGACCAAGACCGCAGTACAAATTGTACTGATTTGGATAATTATCTCGAAAACCGGTACCGTTTGGATCAGTTTTTATAAATAAACGTACCATTTTATATCCGGAATGATCCAACGGGATACTAATTTCCCATAAATATAAATAGCCTCTACCGTATTTTATTTTGTATCAGAAATCATTTGCAAACAGTATTTACATAATTTTTACAGAGAAAATACTATAATTATATTATGTTCTTCATAATCAAACACAAATTCGGAGGCGTTATCGATATCCGATTTTGGCGTACATATACTCAAAACGAAGCTACTGAAATCTAGAATCCAAATCTTCCATCAATTTCAACCCAGAAACATCAGAGTAAACAAGGCATAAGAAAGGGAAGCAGGTGATCAGAAAATAGAATTGACATGTAGAAAATACAGCAAGTGATCAGAGGATGGAAGCGAGGCATAGGGGAAGCAGATGAGTGGTTGTTGAATAGAGTCATTAGACGAGTACAAGTGAAGTCGAATTCAATTATGATAAGGAAAATACTTCTAAACCTTTCTCGACATATATTGCAAATATTTCTTAATTCTCTTGTGACATACTGTTAATACTCAAAATAGCTCTGTTTCATATTGTAAATACTTTGAATCCTTCAGCATTGAACTTGAGCCACATCAATTGATCTTTGAGCCGTAAGCCTTATTCTTTGTAAACCAATTGTTGTTGATCTACCAAATACTAAACCATACAAATACGATTCTACTCCACAAATATATATACCCATCATATACCAAACACTGGAACAAAATTGTTTAAACATACTGAAACTTTTATACTCAACCATACCTTGCGACATCAAAGAGCTAAATCTTGTAAACCATTGTCCCTCTAATACCCCAATTCTCCTACAAGCTGGAGGCCATTTCCTATACATACTTTGATACCCCTTGTGATACTCATGAAATGCATTATGCCTTTATACAAATGTTTCATCCCTATTGATTACAATCTTGTTTTATTGAATTATATTATTTATCATATTGAACTGCTTTAGAATT
Source organism: Apium graveolens (assembly GCF_009905375.1). Classification (NCBI taxonomy): domain Eukaryota; kingdom Viridiplantae; phylum Streptophyta; class Magnoliopsida; order Apiales; family Apiaceae; genus Apium; species Apium graveolens. Next base: position 222,000,759 of record NC_133648.1, read on the forward strand.
GGATAGTTTTTTTTAGAGACCAGATTCGTGGTTAGACCATATCAATGGTCAAGTTAGGCCAATGTGTGCCTTGGATCCAGTAATGAGAGGAGTGCTGTGTGCTTTGCTCGGGGTTAGTGCGTGACTGATCAGCAGCCTAACCTTGGTTTTAAAATTTTAAAATGAATATCCAATTCTATTGGTTGTTTAACAAGACACTTGATTCCTTTGAATCATCTCGTTTAATTATTGTTTAACCTCAGTTATTGATAATATGACTTGCTGAGCTAGTTAGCTCACTCTTGCAAATCTTTTTACGTATTTTACAGTTAAGAAGAATATAATTGATAGCGAGGTTTCCCAGTTCGATGCGCGAGCTAGGATTCCAGATTGAGTCGGATCGAGCTAGCAGGAGCTTACTATATTAGTGAGATATTAAGATGGTAAGAATAATTTCCTTATCAGTTGTAAGTTAAATTAGTTGGGATTTGGTACGTTGTAATAAAAGTTAAGGTTGTGGCTTGTTTTCATACTTTAACCTGTTGCGATCCCTGGTTATGTAAAGCAGGGTCATTACAAATAATATTTTATATACAGGTTTATATATTGTGTATGTTTTGTGGACCCCAAACTTCAAATACCCGGGTTTGGAAGGCGCCACAGAAATAAGCTTTGATTTAGTTCAAGAATCATCAAAAACGGTTCATTCAATCTCCCAAAATCATTGATCAAAGTTTTGTTCAAGAATTTTACCCCCAAAACTATGTTCTTGATTTTTCTTTCAATTTTCTGAATTTTTAACGAAATAAAATGAATAAAATAAAAATTAGGCAGCTATTTGTACTTACAGAAAATCATACCCCTAAAATTAATTAAGGGTGTTTTTGTCCTTTATTAAAATAATGAGGCCCCAAAATAATAATTATGGGGAATAATTTTTAAATCCAATAAATAAAAAATTTATGTTAAAATTCCCCAAAAATTGTGAATAATTCAAAAATACAAAAATAACGGGTATTTAAAATATATATAGTCCTATAAAAATTAAAACATGAATTTTTTGGGCTTTAACGTCCCGGTGGGGTCCGGTCCGTTGATTTTTGAAAAACAGAATCGATACTTAAATTAACAGAAAATCCCGAAAACATATAAAATACATTCAAAGGCACATAAAATGAGATAAAACGAATACCTCGATAAAAGCGCAAATAAAAACGAGTCTAGATTGCAGATCGATTCATATAAATGCAGTTTAAGCACATACTAATCAATCGAAATTTTTTTTGGTCCACACGAGAACACAGATGACAGTTATAACATGTAATAGCATGGAAATAATCATTTTAACTTATATAAACACATAATATTTATTTATTTAACATAAAATATTCACATATTTTTTCCGGATATTACAGTTTTGACCATCACTCTTTCTGAACCTATCTTTGCCTTGACTTGAGAACCTTCTGTTGAAACCACCTTTCCTCTGTGGTTTTCCAAACCTCATCCTTCTGAAACCTTTCACCAACATTGCAGCCATCTTAACCACTTGAGGATCATCCATGTCGATTTCAGAATCCTCGTCAGTATTTGTGTCAGGATCTGATGCATCATTAGTATCTGATTCTTCCACAATGTTCCTTCTCCTTGACCTCTTACTTATCTTTTCCTTGACTTTGTAAGTCTCAGCATTAAGAGCCACAACCTTCATCTTCTGACCTTTTCTATTCTTCCTTTGTTGGATCTCCAAGTCATGAGTCTTCAGCATCCCATACACTTCATCCAGAGAGAGAATCAAGATCATATTGATACCTGATTATTGAGGCATGTGTATCCCAATTATCTGGAAGAGTTCTCAGAAATTTGGTGTTTGATTCTTCCCTTTCATATTCTTTTCCAACCAATGATAGATCATTCAACAGTGTCAGAAATCTATCATATATGTCAGTAATTGATTCATCATCCTTGACATCAAATTGCTCATATTCTTGCACAAGAACATCTATTATATTTTTCTTTATTTCCATCATACCTTGACACTGTGTTTTCAAGGTATCCCATATTTCCTTTGCAGTCTTGTAGGAAATAACTCTATTTGACATCATATTGTCCAAACTGTTGTGCAAAATATTCCGGACTATAGCATCTTTAAGCATATCAACTTTTTCAGCATCTAACCACTTTGATTTTTCTATTATGGCATAGTATTCAGGAGCATCTGCAGACATAGCCACCGTTTCCATAGGATATGGAGGTCCTGTTTTGATGATATCAACATATGCATCATTAATAGCTTCAAGGAATATCAACATCTTTACTCTCCATATAGAGTAATCAGCTTTCTTCAGGATGGGAATTTTTATGCTTTCATACTTGCTTCCGGACATCTTGACCTTTGCAAATTACCAGTTAATATGACCGCTATGATACCACTTGTTGCCAGTAAAGTAATTGTTTAAGGGGGGTTGGATACAATTACTAAACGAATCAATGTATTAGGAAAGTAAAGTAAAAACAGATGAATCAAATACACTACAAGAAAACAGTTAATAGACATCACCCTTTTAACATCGGTTGGATTAATGACTGATGTATAAAAGGTCTTTTACATCAGTTTTACTAAAATCGATGTTAAAGTAATTTATAGACATCAGTTGTAATTAAAACTGATCTCTCAGCCACTTTTTATATATTTTAAAAAATGCGTGCTATCTATTTTTTACCTAATTCCCCCTTATTTAGAAATATTTCCCCTTAAAATTTTTCATTTGCCCCTTCAAACATTTTATTTCCATCAGCTCCCAGAGACTCTCTACTCTCTCAACTTTACTCCGGAGATGCATCCATCCCTGAACCCACATCTCTCCCAAACCCTAGAATCCACATCTCTCCCTCAACCAACATTTATCCCCCAACCTTATTTCAAGACCTCTAATTCAAGACATAATTAACTCAAACCCTAATTTTTTACTTGAATTAAACTACTCGATTTGTGTGAATTAGGTGTAGATGAAGCTTCAAATTAGTCGATTGTGTTAATATCCATCTCGTATCTGTTCAATTAGTAAGTGGTTTTCTTCTTCTTTTTCCTCAAATTACAATATTTATTTTTTAATTGATCTTTTTTTAGTAGAGTAGTTGATTCTTGTGCTTGGGTGATCAACAAAGTAAGTAATTTTCTTCACTTATAATGATATATATGTGTGTGTGTCTATATATATATATGTGTATGTGTTTCTTTTTTCTATTTTATATATGTATGTGTTTGTCTAAGATTGTTTGTAATAAGTGTGAGGATGGACTTAGGTATAAAAGTGCCGGAGTTGATATAGAAGCTGGATTTGATCTTGTTAAAAGAATCTCCAAAATGGAGATTTTGGTGGATAAACTTAATCCGGAGAGAGGAGAAAGTATCCTCTACATCAAAGATGTCCATGGTCCCAGAGATATTGATCTTTTCTTCTTTTTGCAAAAGATAATATGGAGTTGACAAAGAATGAGGTGCCTGAGAACAATCCTCATTACACGACTGTCAATATTGACAACTTTCCTTTAGAGGTAAAGAAAATTATAGTCAGTTCCTTTATATACCTAATAAGAAGGCGCAAATTGTTACTCTTGTGCAATAAAAAGGTTTCGCAAATGGAGGTGATGTGTTTCATCATGCTTAAAACTTAATTTCTTTTTAATTCATGTCCACCGTGTTCTCTAAATTCTTGTTACGTTCTTCTTATCTGAACTTGTTAGGCATCCCATGGATTTGCCCGCTGCATTGATTTTAGATGTGCAGGGGTTTCTATATTGTTACCTAATCGAAGACATCTGTAAAGTATATTCTGGTATATCTAATGATCTTCTACGGTTAGCGTTTTAATTCTGTCCTCATATTATATTCTTCGAATGACAGATTTGGACAACCAATTATAGTGAATTGGGCTTATGCCAGTGGTCCGAGACTTATGCCAGTGGTCAGAGAGATGACACTTCAGTAGGTCTAATGATCTTTGGTGAAATGTTTTATATGTTTATTGTTATATTCAGATTCTATTTGTACGTTGTATGTGATGTAGGAAGCAGTGATCATTAATTGAGTAAATCTATCAATTTATGTATGTTATGTAGCCATGATCTATCTCTGTTTAGGTATTAACTATTACAAACACAATGTATTGGAAACAGACAAGATAAATGTTTTTTCACATGTCACCCTTTTCCTTAAGTGATCCATAATTGTGAATTAATATCATAATTGTCATAATCAGGCTTCTGTATATTTAGATAAAGACTGGACTATGATGAATAGTATTGATCCAGTTATTTAATTTGCATTGCCAATGTTTATATATATATATTTATATATATATATTAAGAATTGGAAGTCATTGGGTAATTTACATGTTATGTATGAAGCTAACCTCAATGCTTATCTTATTTTACAAAAAATTGGAGAATAACAAACTGCAAGGCACCCTTCCTCAATCATTGAACCGCCAAAGTTTGGATATCAGGTACGTGGATGACAATGTAGTATAATTTTTTTTTTGAGTTTGATATGAAAAGGTTTGGTATTGCTAAAGTAGTATAATTTGGAATAATGGCATGACATTTTAGACATATTGTAGCAAATATATGTAAGGGGTAAGGACAATTTAAGTATTACTTTAACATTAAAACAATGGGTAGTGTTATTGTACTATTTTTTAATAAACCATTGTTTGTATCTCTGGTATGGACTCCAGTATGATTTAAGGATCTTGTTCACATTGGATTTATGATTATTTTTTGTCTTATTATAGTAATTGTAGGATATGATGTTCTAGTTCTTTCAAACGGGAGATTGATTATTGACTACAACAGTGTTTTGAATATGTGTCAGATGTTTTACCTTTTTGTGCTTTTTAAATATTTTTATGAACTTCTAATTAGGATTTGATTGTTGTCCTCGTTTTAAGTTAATATTTATTGTCTTAAAACGTGATAAATAATTTATATTTAACTATTTGTAGCCATTCTTTACATGTATAAAGAACTTCCTACTGATGTTTGTTTCTTGTTTTTTTATAGAAGCCAAGAGATTGATTGGCCGGAGATTCTCTGACGCCTCTGTTCAGAGTGACATCAAGGTATGGCCATTTAAAATTACCCTGGTCCTGCTGAGAAGCCTATGATCACAGTTTCCTACAAGGGGGATGATAAGCAATTTGTAGCTGAAGAGATCTCTTCCATGGTTATTTTTAAGATGCGTGAGATTGCTGAGGCTTTTCTTAGTACAACAGTGAAAAATGCCGTGGTTACTGTCCCAGCATACTTCAATAACTCACACCGTCAAGCCACCAAGGATGCTGGTGTTATTGCCGGTATTAATGCGTTGCGTATTTTTAATGAACCTACAGCTGCTGCCATTGCTTATGGTCTGGACAAAAAGGCAACTAGTGTTGGTGAAAAAATGTCTTTATTTTTGATCTCAGTGGTGTTACTTTTTAATCCTTTATTCTCCCTAGAGTTGAATTATGTAAATTTGAGCAGCCATGGATATGCGGGGCTGCATTGCTGCAAAAAATCATATTCCTACAAGGAAATTAAAGCAACTACAAAGAATTTTAAGGAAGTTATAGGCATAGGTAGTTTTGGATAAGTCTTTGTTGGGAAATTTTCCAACGGAAAGCAAGTAGCTGTGAAAGTGCGATATGATAGTAGTCAACTTGGGGCTGATGCATTTATCAATAAGATGTATACACAAACCTTATTTAGAGTTTAAAAGTTTTTATTAAATGATGGTTTGATGTGTTGTGCATATGTTGTATACTTGATGATGACATAAACAAAACACCCAAGTAGATTTTACTTAGTGAAATAATGTAGTACTCGACGGATAAAAATTATAGTCACTACGGATAACTCATTATAGTTCCGACGGATAATGATTTATTATCCATCGAGTGAGTAGCTTATGTAATAATGAGTCTGTAGCACATTTCTGCATATACCTTTGTATAGAGTCTGTAGTAGCATATAAGTCATGTGGACTTTAACTAGATATGCATAATATGTTGATTAATTGTACATAAATGATGTCTTGTAATTCTGCATAAGTGAAATGAAGTCAAGTGCCTGATTGCTACCCGATGGATAAACTACAAAGCACCCGACGGATGATCAACAACCCGAAGGATAATCAACAATCCGACGGATGATCATGAACCCAACGAATAAAGAATTCAAACATCAGTTGTAATACCCCCAAATCCGGGGTCGGGGATTCGAGTTGTCACGAGTTCCATTTTCCTTAATAACACCCAATCTTAATAAACAATCAACTACTCTGTACTGTGACCCCACAATAAACACACACACCACAAGTTATAGTCTCAGAGATGAATATCCAAAAATAACACGAGTCATTTTATTCCAAAATTATATGCCATTACACCTTAAAAGGGTTTCTGAATAGATTTACATTTCTTTGCCATTATTACAATTGATAAAGATACATAAATCTGGTACATCAAAAGTTGAAAGCCTTGCCTATTGGTAGTTCCTACCTCAGCTACAGCGACATCAACGCCTATAGGAAACTGCGGAACGTTTCTTATCCGCTCGCGAATTGGGAGCTTGGTCCTGTTCATCTTTTCTATCTGTTGTTGCGTGATGAAAGAAGAAAGCAAGGGTGAGCAACAAGCCCACCAAAATAATATGTATAGTGATTTACAATATATGAGCATTCTGATAGTACTCATGAAAGTCTTGGTCAAGAAGAAATGAACCAAGTTTGATATCTTACCGCGACCAAGTCGCAAAATATTCAGTATATATGTACATATATACTTTTCACAATCTTTGAAATCCTCTGACATGTATAATATACACAGAGTTCCCGTTTATAACTGTATAAAATATCGTTGCAAGGTGATCTCATATATCTAACCTTGTCTCAACATTTTTCCGAAAATTTTTGACATGCACAAGATAATCATTTACTAGATATAAGTTTAAAAGATGAAGTTACAAGATACTCCAATATACTTATATCCGAATAGTACTTGAACTACCACCGTTCAAGTATAATCAGTTTCAAAAGTTCATCACCCAGATGAGACTACAAGATAAGACTTGAATAGATTCAATCCTTGAAATATCATTATAAATAATGAAGTTACGAGATACTTCATTAAGTCCCGATATATATATACACCTATATATATACATTTCATACACTCCTTGAAAACCTCTATTATGAAAATTATAAACAGAGTTGCAATATCCAATGAATTTTGGAAAGAAAAGAATTTTGGCATAAACCTGATATCTTGCTGATCAGGCAAAGATACCAATAAGTAACCTTTTCTACTAGTAGATGGATGAATCCCCCACCGGTCATCACCCTGGCCACATAAGGACCTTGTGCTGGACCGCCACCCGGCCTCTTACGCGTTGATAGACTGCCACCCAGCCACTTACACTTTGATAGACCGTACCTCGGCCTGTCGCTTATGCCGACTCAATTAGATGGACTTACTTCCCGGACGTTGGGCAAGTAATCAAATTGTTTCCTCAAAACAGCAACCACGTTGCGAATGTAAAATACACCACAGAGCCGGATCCCCTAGGTTTTGAGCGAGTATTTAAATCCCCTTTGAAAGGAAGATCTTAAATATAAAAATGAGTTTTGGGGTCCACTCTAACTTTAAAAATTATTTTGAAGACTCGAAAACATTTTTAAGAATGTTTGGAGTACTGCTGATTTATTAAAATAAATTAGTCCCAATATATTTAGAAAATATCTGAATATTATTATTTAAATAATATTCCCATAAAGAATAATCTTTATAAAAATAATTGTAGTAGAAGTTTTAAAACTCATACTTGAAATGGATATTAAATAAGGGTTAAATATCAAAGTGCTCACTCAACTAAATGCCATATATCAGTTTAATCATCAAAGTTAACGGGGTATCATTTGAATCACTAAAGTCATAATAAATATCATACATATACCTCAAAATATGTGCTCGAAAAATAAAATTTATTTTATGGAGTTCTATATATTTTTCTTGAATCCTATTACAACCAAATGAAAATGTATGAATTCTAGTATTTTCTATAATATAATAAGATTTTTTAAAGTTTATCTACTATTTATTTTTAATTTTGTAGTCATTTTCTTTATTTAAATAAAAATAATTAGTAGATAAATTTTTAAAAATCTCAAAAAATCATCTAAAATACTATGAATTCATAACTTTTCATTTGGTTGTAATAAGATTTTAAAAAAATGTTTAGAACTCCATAAAATAAATTTTAATTCTTGAGCACATATTTTGAGGTATCTGTTTGATATTTATTATTACTTTAGTGATCCAAATGATACCACGTTAAGTTTGATGATTAAACTGATATATGACCTTCAGTTGAGTGACCACTTTGATATTTAACCCTAATAAATAACCAAAGATATACTTATACGAAAGTATAATCTTTATTTGAATAATCGAAAATAAGTTTGATTATCGAAACATTATTCTTTAATAAAATAAAGAATATTATTTAATAAAAGAAGTGGAGTCATAAGTCCTCGAATGAATATTCAAAATAATATTCATTTAATAAAATAAGTGGAGTCATAAGTCCTCGAATGAATATTCAAAATAATATTCATTAAATAAAATAAAGTTATCGAATAAACCTTATTCAATTAATAGTTTTGAAAACTATATCTATATATATATAAATATGTATATATTATACTCGGGAACATCGACTCCCGGTTTAGAAAATGTTCACCTTTGGGTCCCCTATACTAAGGGTATACGCAACTACTGCTTATCTCTAGCATAGGTATTATGCAACTTATAAGCATTTGAATCAACAATTAGATATCAAGATTACGAAACAGGCATGCATATATACCATATCAGCATGCTCCAATATATTGCAAGATTTGCTAATAACAATCATGCACTTATCACAAGATAATGCATATGCATATATATACATCACAACAACAGTATAACGGGTAGAAAACTTGTCTGAGTGCTCCCGGATAGACTTAAGCTTAGAGTGGGTCCGATAACCTATGAACAACAACATAAGTTGGAATTAAACCCCGGTCGCTTAAGAAACTAGACTTTAACCAATTGAACCCTAACGTTCGCTTATGGTCACTCCTACGCTTAACGAATCACCTAAGTCGTTCGAGTACCCTCGGCTCCACCATTTTTAAATAAATTAACCATTAAGAGTTTTAAGGCGATTCTTTTGCGAGTACCTTACCAACTGCCTAATTCACTTAACATAATTGTTTCATATTACAATTAGTCATTTAAAGTCCTTAACCAAGGTTTTAAAGTAAGGCGAGGGGTAATGGTTCGTTCGCGAAATGCCATTACTTAAAACGGTCGTTTTTCCTAAACCGTTCATCGGATTCAAACGAACCACATATCAAAACGAAGCTCGTAACATGAGCTATCTAAACATGGCAATGGTCAAAACCTAACAGTAAGTTCAAGCGTTCTGATGTTAAGAACAAAAATAGTCTAAAGTAAATCGGACATTACGATGACTATGTTTACGAGATTACCAATTTTTATACCACTCCAATCAATCCACAATTCAACCCACAATCAACATTACAACCAAAATCCCTCCAAACCTCACCACATCAGTCCATTACTTCATGTTTTATCCAACTTATTCAATCACAACAAAAGCTACTAACCATACTAAGGTTCATTAACTAATAACCAAGATTCAACCATCAAAATCTCTACAAACTCAACCAAACTTTAAACAAACAAGCATCATGCTTCACATATACTATATCAATCATAACCATTCCTAAATACTTAAAACTAAAAGCTAGGGTTTGGAGTTTATACCTTCTTGAAGCTTCTTAACACAACACAAGAGCTTTGAATGCCTAAAAGAACCTTGATCCTTGCTTGTATAACCTTAAACTTTCATAGAAATTCAAGAAAACTAAAGTTATGTTTTGAAAGTTACTATTCACCATCTTCTTCCTTGAATTATTGGAAGAGATTGTGAAGAAAATTGAAGCTTAGATTCATGGGATAGCTATATCTATGTATAAGGAACCTTGGATAATTACCTCATGATTTAACAATGCTTGGATCTTGGATTTTGATTTTTTTCTCCTTGAAAATGAAGAGAAAGCCGAGAGCTTCCTTGAAGAAATGGAGTTTTTTGTGTTTTTTGATGTTATGATTTGTTTTTGGCTTGGTTGATCCACCTTGTTTATTTAATTAACTTTTTACCATGGTAAAGAATGAATGGTCCACAATCAACCAACCAATCTCTCCTTTTTGTCATGCTTAAGTCACCATGCTTATGTCATCTTCCACACTTGTCTTCTTCTTGTTGGTGTGATGACATCATCATCCACTAACCCCTTGATTAACTCCTAATTGCTTACCTAATGACCGCTGATCTGTTATACGGTTCGCTTAACTTTCGTTCTCGTTTATCGTTTGAGGGATCATACCCGGGATCTTATTACTTGGGTTCCCTTAACCTTTCTCAATACATTATATTTCTCTTATGATCCTCTCTTATAATCCTTGAATTTAAATCCTTTTAATCATGTTACCTTATACTCAATTCTTGCGGTATCTGGTGGATTTTCTGGAAAAATTAAAGTGTTCGAATTTGGATTCTGACGATCTTTACATACACTTATATCCCATATTAAGTACTAATAAGATCTCAGAATAACAATAGAAGAACCCCTACATAGTGTGGCATGAAAAGTTTTCTTATTCAGCAAAAACACTATTCATAAGGGTTTCAAAAATTCCAAAATTTGAGGTTATTACATCAGTTGACAGTGACAACTGGTCACATGCGTCGGGATGTATGCAAATGGAATGAGGAAGCCTATTAACTGGGTAATAGAGAACAAAGTAGCAAAGCATAAAAACTGATAGTTTTTATGAGGATTCTATCTTTTGACTTTGTAATCTTGGTAATATATAAACCAAGAAAGTAGCAAATAGAAACGGTGATCTGAGATACAAAAAGTGAGAAACATTTGTAAGCAGAATTATTAGCATTTCTCTGTATTCTCAGTAGTTCAAATTTGTAAGCAGTTGTGAGCATTCTTGCATACAGAGTTCTTTCGATATAATATATATCTCTGGCGGAATTGTTTAAATCCACCAGAAAGTTTTTAAAGACTCTTGTTTTTAATTACTTATGTTTTGATTCACTTAAATTTTTATTCTGCAATGTGCTAATCAAAACACTTATGTTTGTATTCGAGTTTGAACATTTTTATTTTAAGAAAAAGGTTCAAGAATTCCATTCAATCCCCCTTCTGTAATTCTTGCTATATTGTTAAAGGACTAACAATTGGTATCAGAGCAAGCTCTTAATCTACAAAGAGTTTAAAGATCAAAACAATTCAGCAAGATGAACAAGAAAGATGTTGAAGTCAAGATTCCTTTTCTAGATAAAGATAATTACCATCATTGGAAGGTAAAGATGCATCTTCATATGCTTTCTCAAGATGAGGCCTATGTGGACTACATAGAAAGAGGCCCTCATGTTCCAATGAGAGCTGCAACAGGAAACGAGCCATCAGTTCCCAAGCCAAGGCATGAATGGTCTGATCCTGACATTGAACAAGCCAGGAAGGATAAAAAGGCCATGAATATTCTGTTTAATGGAGTTGATGCAGACATGTTTGACAACATTATCAACTTCAAAACTTCCAAGGAAGTCTGGGATACTATACAGATAATCTGTGATGGCACTGATCAAGTTAGAGAAAATAAGATGCAGCTATTGATTCAGCAATATGAGCATTTTCAAAATGAGGAAAGTGAGTCTCTCACTGACATTTTTAGTAGGTTTCAAAAACAACTAAATGCTCTTAAGTTGCATGGAAGAGTCTATCAGACTAAAGAATCTAATATGAAATTCCTTAGATCTCTTCCAGAGGAATGGAAACCAATGACAGTCTCATTAAGAAACTCACAAGATTATAAGGAGTTTACTTTGGAGAGACTGTATGGCATCTTAAAAACCTATGAGCTTGAAACAGAGCAGGATGAAAGGATGGAGAGAGGAGAGAAGAAATGAGGATTCATTGCACTAATTGCTGAGTTGGAAAAGGAGAAGGAAGTGAAGAAGGAAGCTGTTGAATCAACTTCTAAGGTCTGTAAGAACAAGGGCAAGGGGCTTGCAGTAGAAAGTGAAGATTCATTGAGCCAAGATGACATGGAGGACATTGATGAGCACCTAGCATTTCTTTCCAGGAGATTTGCCAAGCGCAAGTTCAAGAAGAACTTTGGAGCAGCCAAGCCAAATAGAAACATGGTGGATAAGTCAAAATTTAAATGTTTCAAATGTGGCTTGGTAGGGCATTTTGCCAATGAGTGTAGAAAGTCAGATTCCAGTAAGAAAAAGTTTGAGTCTGTGGATTATAAGCAAAAATACTTTGATCTACTCAAACAAAAGGAAAGGGCTTTTATTACATAAGAAAATGATTGGGCAGTAGATGGTCTGGATGAAGATGAAGATGTCAGCTATGTCAATCTAGCCCTAATGGCCAAGTCCGATGAGATAGAGACAAGTTCCTCAAGTAATCAAGTAATTACTACAAACTTTGCACATTTATCTAAAGCTGAGTGTAATGATGCCATAAATGACATGTCTACAGAATTATATCATTTGCGTGTTACACTTAAGTCTCTTACTAAAGAAAATGCTAAAATCAAAGAAAACAATTTGTTTTTAAGTGAGAGGAATAATGTGCTTGAGTCTCAGTTTATTGATTTTGAAAAATTAAGAATTGAGTGTAAGATTGCCAAGGAGGAATTACCTGAGTCCTTGAAAAAGGAAGAGATTTTAAAGAAGTAGCTCGAGCGTGAACAAGAGGTGATTAAAGCATGGAAAACATCCAGGGATGTCCATTCTCAAATCACCAAAGTTCAAGGAATTGAGTCTTTTTATGATGAAGCCTGAAAAAAGAACAAAGAGAAACTAGAACCTAATTTGGTAGATGGACTGCTAACAGATGTAGACTCGACGGATGATGAGGATTATCCGTCGGATAACAAAAAGTGTTATCCGTTGAATGATGAAAATCCTCATCTGTCGGCTGTGAGCAAGCCCATTAGCAAAGCCAAACTAATCAAGCTGAATGAGAAGTATGGGTCTATTTCCAAGAACTTTGTTTCAGGAGAGTCAAGTCAAGTTAAGAAAGGGAAAAAGGCTAATGTTGGTCACACGACTGTCAAATAGTTAAGTGACAGACTTGAGAAAATTGAGGTAAAAACAGAGACCAAAAGGAAAAACAATAGGAATTGTAAAGTAGGGATTAACAAACACAATAACTACACACCTGATAAATATGCTCCTAGAAAAATCTGTGTCAAGTGTGGTAGTGTAAATCATTTATCTATTAATTGCAAATTTGCCACGCCTACTCCCATGTCTGTTCAGTCTCAATTTCCTAACATGAATGCCATGCCTCCCATGCCTGTTAATGCTATGCCTACACAGAACATGAATGCACAGTTTGCTAATATGCCATTTGCACCTAATCCTTATTATACTGCATATAGTATGCCACAAATGCCATTTAGCATGTCTTACTGGAATAATGTGTTTACACCAAGCATACCATTTCCTGTTAGTCATAATATGCATGATAATTCTGTCGCAATGAATGGTTTCAAAGGTCCAATCCAAATGACTAAGGATAAATCTGAAATTCCTAAGTCAAATGAGATAAGACCTAAGAAACAGAAAAAGAAAGCTAACAAGGCAGGACCCAAGGAAACTTGGGTACCAAAATCAACTTGATTTGATTTTGATGTGTGCAGGGAAACAGAAAGAATCTTTGGTACTTGGATAGTGGTTGTTCAAGACATATGACTGGTGATTCTACCCTGCTCACAGAATTTAAGGAGAGAGCTGGCCCAAGTATTACTTTTGGAGATGATAGCAAGGGTTATACTGTGGGATATGGCTTGATTTCAAAGGACAATGTCATCATTGAGGAGGTTGCCTTAGTGGATGGTCTCAAACACAATCTGTTGAGTATCAGCCAGCTTTGTGACAAAGGCAATTCAGTAACCTTCAACTCAGAAGCCTGTGTTGTAACTAATAAAAGAAGTAACAAAGTGGTTCTCACTGGTGTGAGAAGAGGAAATGTGTACCTAGCTGATTTCAACTCAACTAAAGCAGAATCTGTAACTTGTCTTCTCAGTAAAGCAAGTCAGGATGAAAGTTGGCTATGGCACAATAAGCTATCCCATTTAAACTTCAAGACCATGAATGAGCTATTAAAAAAAGAACCGGTAAGAGGCATTCCTCTAGTAGAGTTTTCAAAGGATGGACTGTGTGATGCCTGCCAAAAAGGGAAGCAGATCAAAGCATCATTCAGGAAGAAACTTGATTCAACAATTGAAGAGCCTTTGCAACTGCTTCACATGGATTTATTTGGACCAGTCAATGTATTGTCCATCTCAAGGAAAAGATTTTTCCTAGTAATTGTAGATGATTTCTTAAAGTTCTCTTGGGCATATTTCCTAAAGTCTAAAGATGAGGCTAGTGAAATCATCATCAATCACATAAGGCAAGTCAACAATCATCCTGACTTCAAAGTTAGAAGAATCAGGAGTGACAATGGAACTGAGATCAAGAATTCTGTCATGAGAGCTTTTTGTGAGGAAAATGGGCTTCTGCATGAGTTTTCAGTAACAAGGACTCCACAACAGAATGGAGTAGTGGAAAGAAAGAACATATCACTTATTGAAGCTGCAAGGACAATGCTTGAAGAATCTAAACTACCAACATATTTCTGGGCTGAAGCTGTAAATACTGCATGCTACACTCAGAATATTTCTCTTGTTAATCAATCAAGATGCATGACTCCCTATTAATTGTTCAAGAACAAGAAGCCAACTCTAAACTTTCTTCATGTCTTTGGCTGCAAATGCTATATCCTGAGAAATCAAACTGATCAAAATGGGAAGTTTGATGCTAAAGCAGATGAAGGAATTTTTGTTGGATATGCTGTTGGTAAAGCATATAGAGTCTACAATCTAAGAACCAACATTGTTGTGGAATCCATACATGTTGCGTTTGATGATAAAAAGATTGAAGGACTGAAAGATGGAGATTACCATGAGAGCCTCAAATTCGACAATGTGGAGATGGTTAGTGATGACAGTGATGATGAAAGTGATCAAGAAACAGTGCCTAAGGATAATGCAGACAAATCTACTACCAATGAAGCATAAAATTCAACATCTGTCGAGTTGCATAATGCTTCATCCGTCGGAAGGCAATCTGCGTTATCCGTCGGGAGACAACCTGCCTCATCCGTCGGTACTCAAAATTCACCATCCGTCGGGTTATCAAAAGGAGCAGGAGGTCAAGACAGATCACCTATAGAAAATTCCCCTTTCTCAAATCAAAGATCCACAAACTCAGGGGGAGTTTCTAGCAATCAAAACTCAATCACACATCAAGACAACCATGAGATCGTTTCATCTAGAGCTAATCTACCTCAACAAAGAAAATGGGCAAAAGATCACCACTTTGAGCTTATCATTGGTGATGTTTCTTCTAGAGTTCAAACAAGAAGAGCAACTCAGGAAGAATGTCTATACAGCAGTTTTCTGTCAAAGGAAGAACCAAAGAAGGTAGAAGAAGCTTTGTTGGATCCTGATTGGATTTTAGCTATACAGGAGGAGCTAAACTAATTGGAAAGGAATAATGTATGGAAGCTGGTACCCAAACCTAAAGGAAAGAATCCAATAGACACAAGTGGGTATTCAGAAACAAGATGGATGAAAATGGCATAGTAGTCAGGAACAAAGCTAGACTGGTTGCTAAGGGCTATTGTCAGCAAGAAGGAATAGATTTTGATGAAACATTTGCTCCTGTTCCAAGACTAGAAGCCATCAGAATCTTCTTCGCCTATGCAGCCCATGCCAATTTCAAGGTCTATCAAATGGATGTCAAAAGTGCCTTTCTGAATGGAGATTTGGAGGAAGAAGTATATGTCAGTCAACCTCCTGGTTTTGAAGATCCAAATTTTCCAGAATATATATATTATCTTCTGAAAGTACTTTATGGACTGAAGCAAGCACCTAGAGCCTGGTATGACACTTTATCAAAGTTCCTTTTGGAAAATCACTTCACAAGAGGTACTGTAGATAAAACTTTATTTTTCAGAAATGTTAATGGCTCTAGTATACTTGTTCAAATTTATGTAGATGATATTATTTTTGGCTCTATAGATGAGAAACTTTGCAAAAAGTTTGCCAAATTGATGCAAAGTAAGTATGAAATGAGTATGATGGGAGAACTAACTTACTTTCTTAGATTACAAGTTAAGCAAGTTAGTGATGGAATATTCATTAGTCAAACTAAATATATTTTTGATCTTTTAAAGAAGTTTGATCTAATGGATTGCACATCTGCAAAAACTCCCATGGCCACTGCAACTAAGCTTGAATTAAACACTACTGAAAAGAGTGTGGATATTTCAAGTTATAGAGGCATGGTTGGCTAACTTCTGTACTTAACAGCTAGTAGACCAGGTATAATGTTTGCTACATGTTTATGTGCTAGATTTCAGGCTGATCCTAGAGAATCTCACTTAATAGCTATTAAGAGAATTTTCAGATATCTCAAGGGAACACCAAACCTTGGCATTTGGTACCCTAGAGATTCTGGTTTTGATCTAACTGGTTATTCAGATGCAGATTATGCAGGTTGTAGAATTGATAGGAAGAGCACAACAGGAACCTGTCAATTTCTAGGAAACAAGCTTGTGTCCTGGTTCAGTAAAAAGCAAAATTTAGTTTCTACTTCTATAGCTGAAGCTGAATATATTGTTGTTGGCAGTTGCTGTGCACATATTTTATGGATGAAAAATCAATAGCTAGACTATGGTTTGCAAGTTGAGAGAATTCCTATTTTCTGTGATAACACAAGTGCAATTGCCATCACTGAAAATCCAGTGCAACATTCAAGGACAAAGAACATAGATATCAAGTACCATTTCATAAGGGAACATGTGATGAATGGTACTGTGGAACTACATTTTGTTCCAAGTGAGAAGCAACTTGCAGATATCTTTACCAAGCCATTGGATGAATCCACCTTTTTAAGGTTGGTAAGTGAGTTAGGTATGCTTAATTACTCTTAAATTTATCTGAGTTATTTTACAAGTTATCATGTAGCCAGAAATTTAATTGATTTTTCAGTCTTGGA
Organism: Apium graveolens; assembly: GCF_009905375.1. NCBI lineage: Eukaryota > Viridiplantae > Streptophyta > Magnoliopsida > Apiales > Apiaceae > Apium > Apium graveolens. The sequence continues at coordinate 222,017,988 of NC_133648.1, forward strand.
TGAAATTTTGGCTAAGTCAAAATTTACATCTCGACGGATGACCCTTATCCATCGAGTTTAGTCATCCATCGATATAATATTTGCTAATGAAAATCAATCACTTTTCTGGAATCTTTTATAACTCGGCGGATAACAGTTTATCCTCATTCGTCAAATTTTCTTAATCTCAGCCGTTAATTCCCTGTACATTATCCATCGAGTATACTTACAGTTTGTAAGCATTACACGACGAATAATGGGTAGAATTTTTACAGTTTATTTTTAAACGGCTATTTTAGGCAATTTCTATTGGTTAATTTACTTTACTTTATTATTTTCATCAGTTATTTTTGAGATAGTATAAAAGCTTATTTCATTGCAATTGTTTTCTTTTATCATTCTCAAATTCAACTGCTCTTATTTCATTCTCTCTCAAGCAATTATTCTCCTTCTCTTCAAGCTTTCATTCTCTGACAATGGCACCTGTAGTAAAAATTATATCTCAAACTGGGTTCATTTATGAGAAGAACAATTTCACTGAATTGGTCAATAAGGGTATTCAGCAATCAGAGGACTACCACAAGATGATGGACTTTGTGAAGAACTGCAAGCTCAATTATGCTATGCTGGAATCACCCACAATCTTCTGTGAAGTTGTTGAAGAGATGTGGACCACTGCTATCTACAACTCTACTGACAAGACCATCACTCTAACCATCAATGGTAATGAATTATGTATCAACAGTGATGTGATAAAAGCATGTTTCAAAATTCCTGATAATAATGTGACTTCACCACACAATGACACTGATATTATCAATATGCTTAATTCCATGCATTATGCACTTCCTACTTCTAAACTGAGTGATATTAGGAGAATGGGTCTTAGGAAAGAGTGGAGTTTCATGTGTGATGTAGTTACTAAGGTTTTCTCTGGAAAAGTCAGTAATTTTGATTCAGTGAATATTTCCATGCTTAACATGCTATACATGCTAGTTACAGATAAATTTTATAATTCCAGTGACCTTGTCTTGTTTGAGTTAGGTTTTAAATTAGGTGAGTTAGCTAAAAGAGGTAAGAATGTGTATTATGCTAGATTTTTCATGTTATTGGCTAACCACCTCTGTGAAGAGATTGTGCTTGAGAACCCAAACAACAAACTGGTTTGTTGGGTTCAAGAGAGAAGACTCATTACAGATTTGAACAGGGCCAATCATCAAAAGGATGTGCCAATGTTCTACTTTCCTGTAATGCAGTCACCTCAGGTAAGTGAGGTAAGTTCATCCATCCCTACAACTATTCCAACCTCCACTATTTCTTTAAATTCAGGAGTAGTTATGGCAACTGTGTCAATGACCAAATAGTTGCCTACCAAAGCCTCCAAACCTACTACTATTTCCAAATCTAAATCAAAGAAAACCCCCTCTGGTATTTCTCAAAAGATGCCAGTTGAAAAACCTACCAAAGCCAAATAGGGGAGTGCGAAGGAGGGTAAGTTAGGTGAGGGAAGGGGTGAACATCAAAGAAACCCCAAGAATAAGGTTGGAGAGTTGAGTGAATCCCAGCCTAGCCACACTGCAGTTTCCCAACAAACTGCAGTGCTTAAAAAGGACAAAAGCTCATTTCTAGCTGCATCCTCCCAAAAGGATGCAGTTATTGAACAAAGCTCTCAGCCAAGAGCACAGGCCAAAAGGGTTAGGGACACAAGCTCACCCCAAACTTATACAAGAAAGAAGAAATCTAAAACTTCTGGGGATGCACAGGGCACACACACAGTGCAAACTGGTGCTAAAAATACAGTCCCTACATTCTCTTAAATTCAATTTGATGTGGCTCCAATAAATGTGGAGTCACAGCCAAAATCTCTAGTTATAGAAGCATCTCATACACCATACTCACCAATAAACTCTCTGGAAGTGGATATGATAAACACTTCAATTCCTGATTCCCCTTCTTTAACTCTGTTGGGGAAGCCAAAATCTAGTGCAAGTGAGCATCATCTTTTAGATGATTTGTTGGCTCATTTGCCAATTCTTTCAGAAATAATTGTGACATATGTGCCCCAAACATCTTCAATCAGCACAGAGTCAACAATAGTTTCTCTTCCCACCTCATTCATTTCTACTCTCTCGACGGATATTGCTCATCCGTCGAGTAGTGATTGTATCCCGAAAGATAAGCCTAAGAGCAGTTATCCGTCGGATAACATTACCACTCACTCGATGAATATCACTCATCCGTAGAGTATCTCTGCACAACTTCAAACTTCAAATATTTCAAGTGCAGAAGATTTAGTGGTTGCACAGTCACTCTTAGGACTGAGAGAGGAGAGTGTCTTGAGTGAGAGGTTGGGTTTCTCCCAGGCAAAAGGAGAGGAAATGAGTGAAAATCAGCAATCCATTTATGCAGGATTGGCAAAAGGGAGTGAGAGGAGTCCCACCTTAGTAGGTGAAGGTGAGGATGTGAGGGTGGGGAGCCAGGATGAGACCCTGATGCAACAAAAGAGAGAACATGAGAGAAAAGCAGGTAGAGAGGGTATAAGGGTGGATCCAGCCATTGCTCATGAGTTAATGATTGTGGATGATGCTGAAAAGGAAAGACAATTTCAGCAACATTACAAAGCTGTAATTGATAATATTTCCTTGGATGCTGACACTTTTACTCATCCTGTGTCAGCCTATCAATTGTTGGCTGCTCAGGGCAATGAGGAGGCATAAAAGACTTTGAATCTGGTGCATACTTCAGAATCTCTATAAAGGTATAAAGCTGCTGTCAATTTAATGCCTTCTACAGCTGGTGAGCCATCTGAGGAATTTGGAGTAAATTCTAATGATGATGACTCTATTTCATTTGATGGAAGCATGAACTTAGGGGGAGATGAAGGCCCAAGTTCTATTCTAGATTTACCTGAATGGGCCTTGACAAAGGAGTCCACACCAGGACAATTTAATGTATCCTTGGTCAAATAAATCATTTTATCCAACAGGCCATTCAGAAGAGCTCAAATGCTGGTACCAAGGCTGTTCTTCTAGCAAATCTAGATTCTCTACATCTAATGAAGCTACAACAATTAAGACAGAATCTGAGTGTAGATGATCTCAAAAAGGATATAGCTGACTTGAAGACCTACAATTCTGAGAAGCTGGATTCAGTCATGCCATATGGTACCATGCAGGATCTATTACTGAGACTGAGAAGAGAATCAGATGCTGAAAAGAAGCCAGCCAAGTTGGAAGACAGACTTCAAGTTATTGAAAATTTTGTGGCCACCATTCTTCAAAATCAACAGTCTCAGACCAATCTTCTAATGCAACTGGCTAAAGCACAAGGCCTGACTCCTCAACTTGATGATAACAAAAAGGGGGAGAAAGGACCAAGTGAGGGGGAGAAGCTTCAGATACAAATCACTAAGGTAATTGTGCCATCAATTACTGTCTCAAAACCCCCATTTGCAGATGGTATAGATCTGATTCAAGCAGCAGCAGCAAACTTGAAAGTTGCTGAGAAAGAAAAGTTGAGTTTGATCAACTCGGAGAAGATTGATGAGGAGATACATAAGAAGTTCCAACTTGTTAAGGAGCCAGTTAAGTCAGCCATCCATCACTCTCAAGTCAAGCAAATCAGTCTGAATGAGATGAGCATGAACTATCTGGAAAGAGGACAATCTTCTTGCATCAAGTCTCCAAAGGCTGAAATGATTCTTAAACCAAGGGTAAACTATTCAAAATCATCCTCGAAGAACCCCTTGGATACTGTGTATGAGACACCCAAGCCTGATGAGAAGAAGCTTCTGTCAAGATCAATTATTATCTACAAAGATCCAACTGACTCAGCTTCTAAAAAGGGGATTGCTAAGATATTCAGAAATGGGAAGGAAATTTGTGTGGTAGCTGGACATCCTCAATTTTCTCAAGCAAAGAGAGAAGAAAAAGCCATATTGAAGCAGGAAAAGAAGCAAGCTATTCTAGATGGAAAGAAGGCTAAACAAAAGAAAGAGCAGATTGCTATCTTGGCCAAGCTACAGGCTGTGAGTTCATCTCAACAAATTCCCTCTCAACCATCTGAAGCTACTGAATCAAGGGAGCAAGTTGAAGAACAGAAGAAATCTCCAAGAAAGAAAGAATTGGCTAAAAGAACAAAAAGGTGAAGGGTTTTTAGCACATAAACGCAACGAAAACGTAAATTTAAATCTTAAAAAAACCGAAACACTCCGCAGGATCCATGCGAAAAATAATATTTAATTCGTAGTTCAGTATGTTTACCTTAAGAAGTTTTACGTTAATGGAAAGATGGAGGTCTTTAATGGCGATCCAAAAATGATGAACGGAGATCCTTAGCAGCTGCTCCTCAAGTGTGAAGCACTCCACCGGTATCCACCAAGAAAATGATGTAATGAAGGCAGAGGAGATGGAGAGAATTAGGGTTTTGTAAATCTTTTTGGTTGAGGCAAAAATAAGGTTTATAATAGTATATTTATAGGAAAAATTATCAGGCAAAATTTTCAGCTGAAAATTTTCCCATAAAATATTATTATTATTAACCCTTTATTATTCTCATTAATAATTAAAACACCTTTTAATTATTAATCCCTTTTCTAAACACTTTAGAAATAATTCTCTCTTGATTTAATTTCAAAAAATTAAATTCTTAATTAATAATATTAAGAACCTTTTCTTAATTAATTTATAATCAATTAAATCTCATTTAATCAATTATTAAATTTGCCAATTAATTATTTATTTCATAAATAAATAATTATCAGCCATTATTAATTAATTCCCCCACCATTAAATCATTCTCTTTTATGGTGTGACCCTGTAGGTTCAATATTAAGCCGGTAGTAGAAATAAATAATAATAAAACAATTTTATCATTATTTATATAAATTCTCTAATTCATTAAATATGATTAATTAATTAATCATATTTATTCTACATCGTGAGGGATACTTCTGAGCATATCGCGACTATCCGGATAATATGAATTCACTGCTTAGAATACCAAAAATCTATTCAGTGAGTAGTTACCGTACAATTAATTCCTTCTACCCTGCAATGTCACGATTAAATACAAGGCATGGAACTTGTGTCAAGCCTATCTTATTTAATCACGTGCTTTCCCATTCACTACGCTTAGTTCTATTTAATGTAAATTATAAACTCTTTTCTAATTTTATTCACTCTGGCCAGAGATTCCTGAACTAACATAAGTGGATCAGCATTAAACATTCTCTTCCTACACTGGAAGGGGTAGATCCTTTATTGATCATACACTATCTTCGTGTATAAATTCATATACCCAGTAGAGCCCTTATAATTGTCTCTTGAGACTAAGAACTAAACCAAAACATAGTTCAGTGTACACAAGATGACTATGATGACCTCAAGTCTAAGGATACTTGTACAACTATCACTATGTGAACAACTGCTGACACGTGAGTGAACTCCATCAGTTGTTCAGCTGTGTGAGTCATGTTCAGTGAACTTATTCTATAATAAGCACCTATATACTAGCTATAGTGTCACCACACAAATGTCTATGAGAACAGATATCCTTCATAATGAAGCAAGCATCGTATGTACCGATCTTTGCGGATTACTAATTACCAGTTAGTAATCCTATGACCAGGAACTATTTAAGTTCAGAGTTATCATCTTTTAGGTCTCATTATTATGATCTCATCACAATCCATAAAAAACTTTACTCTAAACTGTGGTATATCTTATTTAAACATTTAAATAGATAGAGCCCACAATAAAAACAAAACAAGTCTTTTATTAATATCAATGAAATCAAAACAGATTACATAAAAGTTATTCCTAAATCCTCATATATGATTGTACTTAGGACACATCTCTTTTAATCTCCCACTTGTACTAAAGCCAATCACTCTGGTATCTAATACCCATCTTGTCTTTATGACAATCAAAGTGACTATGAGAAAGTGGCTTTGTGAGTGGGTCTGCTACGTTGTTATGTGTGTCAACTCTCTCGACGTTGACATCTCCTCTATTTTCAACTCAGATTCACCACCAAAAACAAGAAAAATGTCCTGAGTCCTTCGCAAGTACTTAAGGATGTTTTTCACTGCTTTCCAGTGGTCTTCACTTGGATTGGACTGATATCTGCTCGTCACACTAATTGAATAAGCAACATCAGGCCTTGTACACAACATCGCGCACATGATAGATCCTATTTCTGAAGCATAAGGAATCTTACTCATACGCTCTCTTTCCTCAGGTGTCTTATGAGACATTTTTTCGGAAAGGGACACTCCATGGCTCATCGATATGAAACCTCTTTTGGAGTTTTCCATGCTAAACCTTTTAAGCACTTTCTGGATGTATGTACCCTGGGTAAGACCTATCATTCTTCTAGATCTATCTCTATAGATCTTCATACCGAGAATGTAGGATGCTTCTCCCAAGTCCTTAATGGTGAAGTTCTTTGATAGCCATACTTTGACTGATTGTAGCATCAGTATATCATTTCCTATAAGAAGTATGTCATCCACATACAATACAAGAAATGTTACCGCGATCCCACTAACCTTCTTGTAGACACATGGTTCATCTATATTTTTTATAAAACCAAACTCTTTGATTGTCTCATCAAAATGGATGTTCCATCTATGAGAAGCTTGCCTTAAACCATACATGGTTCGCAGCAGCTTACACACTAGGTGTTCATTTCCCTTGGAAAGAAAACCCTCTGGCTGTGTCATATACACTTCCTCCTCAAGTTCCCCATTGAGGAAGGCCATTTTCACGTCCATTTGCCAGATCTCATAGTCGTAGTAAGAAGCAATCGCAAGCAAAATCCGAATTGATTTTAACAGGGCTACAGGCGAAAAAGTTTCATCAAAGTCAATCCCTTGCCTTTGTTTGAATCCTTCTGCCATGAGCCTGGCCTTATAGGTCTCCACCTGGCCATCTTCTCCAATCTTTCTTTTGTATGCCCACTTGCACCCAATAGGCTTAACACCTTTAGGTGCCTCAACCAGAGTCCATACTTGGTTTGTATACATAGATTCCATTTCGGATTTCATGGCACTATGCCATTTCTCTGAGTCAACACTACTCATAGCCTCATTATAGGTCACAGGGTCGTTATCATCAATGATTGACAACTCATTGTCATTCTCAATGACAAGGCCATAATACCTCTCAGGTTGGCGAGACTCTCTCCCTGTCCTACGAATGGGTTGTTCCACAGAAGGTTGTTCAGTCTGAACAGGTGTTTCCACTTGATCCGTAGTAGTTTGTGCTTCTTGAACTTCATCAAGTTCAATTTTGCTCCCACTGTTTCCTTCAAGGATAAACTCCTTTTCCAAGAAGGTAGCATGTCTGGAGACAAAAACCCGATGATCGGTGTAAAAGTAATACCCCAAAGTCTCTTTAGGATATCCCACAAAATTACATTTTACGGATCGAGATTTCAGCTTATCTGGGTCAACTTTCTTGACATAAGCTGGACATCCCCAAATCTTAACGTGTTTAAGACTCGGTTTCCTTTCTTTCCATATCTCATATGGTGTTTGAGGAACAGATTTGGAAGGCACCTTATTCAGTAAATATGCTGAGGTTTCCAATGCATAACCCTATAGGAATACTGGAAGATTCGCATAGCTCATCATGGACCGAACCATGTCTAACAAAATTCGATTTCTCATTTCAGATACCCCATTTAACTGTGGAGTATATGGAGGAGTCCACTGGGAGACTATATGTAATATCCGGGATATATCGTGTAATTATTTTGCTATTAAATAATTATTATGTGTATTCAGTATCTATTCTGTGAGTTAATTGTTAAATGTTATCTGTACTTGGATATTCAAAAATAATATTAATTGAGTTTTTAATTTTTATATGTCCAAAATAAAACATAGATAATTGTCATATCTTCCAAATTATTTTTATGTTGATTTATGGATTTATAAGGATCATATGAAATTTATAAAAAAAAATCTGAGTATTTAAAATCTATTTTATAAAAACGGGAACCAATCGACGTCATCCGTTGTTACGTTTTTGGAACCCGAAACTCTTCCGAGAACTCCTTCCTAACCTAATTGTAATATTCCGAGCATATTCCATGTTTCGACTTTTTCGATCCGGCGTACGGTTTGTTCTGCGCGGGTCCCGGCGCAACATTTTCGATACAATATTCGTTTCGGTAAATCAATAAAACCCGTATTTTCGATAAACGAGAGCTTTTTATTAAAGTATCCCAATTATCACTTCGTAGTATGTGTAACCAGGCGCTGAGACCAAGACCGCAGTACAAATTATACTGATTTGGATAATTATCCCGAAAACCGATACCGTTTGGATCAGTTTTTATAAATAAACGTACCGTTTTATATCCGGAATGATCCAACGGGATACTAATTTTCCGTAATTATAAATAGCCTTTTTCCGTATTTTATTTCGTATCAAAATCATTTGTAGATAGTTAATTCTATAATTTTCAGAGAAAAACCCTAATTACATAAACTGTTCTAAGAATAAAACAGCGAAACGAAGGCGTTACCGATCTCTGTTTTCAAAGCTTGAGTAACTAAAATGAAGGATTTGAAGTGTTCTATCAGATTCTGAGGTTTGTTTCACTGCAGAATCAAAGGTTTATTTTCTGAAAATTTATTTATTTTCGAATTAAATTTATTAAAAATATGAATTTTTGTTCGGATGATTGTTTGTATGATTTAATGATTGCATGTTGTAGAGCTTGTTTTTCTGATGATTTTGATATATTATACGTCTGATTTGGAGCTCCATAACATGTTCAAATTTGAGTTTGTTTTTCGAATTTTAAAATTAGGGTTTATAACCCGTATGAATGTTCTTAATTGAAATTTAGGGGTTTCTTATTCTGAAATAGATTGATGTTGTGGTATAGTGTATTGTATTCTCTGTGAAATTTGCAATCTAGTCATACAAGTTTCATGAATCAACGAGGTCTGTAGAGAAGGGAGTTGTGTTTTGAAGTTTACGTCGAACCCGTCGGAAACCTGCGAGTTTCTTGATTAAATTCCGGCCAAGTCTGGGGTTATTGATGAATTTTGATTGCAGGTATAGGTTCCTGGTGTTGTGTAGTTTAATTCTGGAGGTGATGGTGGTGGGAGGATGCCGGAGGTGAGTTCTCCGGCCACCCCTGACTTTTCCGGCGACTGGAACTGCAAAATTGCAGTTTGGTCCCTGTACTTTTGAAAACGATGAAGTTTGGTCCCCCAGGTTTCCAGACTTTGCAAAAATTGGATTCCTGTTTTAAAAATGTTTAAAAATCATATTTCCTATTTATTTTTATTATAAAAATTCGTTTTTAATTTCTGAAAATTCTAAAAATTAGTATTTTAATTCCGAAAATTATTTTTAATTGAGAAATAAATCTGAATTAATTAGTTAATTAATTTCAGTTAATTTTTAATCGATTAATTGGTAAATTAATTTGGAAATTAATTGATTAATTGATTTAATTAATTATTAATTGATTTTAATTAAATATTTAATTAGATATAATTACTTAAAAATGATTTAAAAATTCCGAAAAATAGTTTCGAGCTTTAAAATATTTTTCTAAATTATTTCCAAGGCTCGATAATTAGTATAAAATTGTTTCGGAGCCAGAATTGGCCAACCAAACCCTGTTTATTAACCCGAAATTGATCCAACGACCCGTTTTAATTCCGAAAAATGTTTTAAAAATCATTTTAAATACCCGAAAGCCTATTTATGATCCGAGACTTCTTTATAAATAATATATAATTGATTACGTGATGTATTATGTGCTATATGTGACTTGTTGATTGACTATCAGTCTATATATTCGGTGTTTACTTGATTATTGCATAACTTTCAATCCGTTAATCGGAATTGGGTAAAACGAAGGGTAGATAGAAGTATGTGTTGAATAGAACTCTATGAGTCGATTATTGATAGATGTTTATGATATGTGAGCAGAAGAGGCAAGGCATAGGAAAGGGAAACTGGTAGTTGAGGAGTAAGATGATTGAGATTGAAAGCGAGTGCAGAATAGTAAGCTAGTACCAGGCAAGTGTTCTGAACTTTCTCGAGATATTGTAGTACTTGATAATCCTGTGATATTGCAAGTGCTTTGAAGCACAGAAATCTAAACCCTGATTCCACTTATTGATCTTGAGCCATGAACCTTATTCTTTCTAGACCATTGATTGTTGTATACCCAAACACGAACCTCAAGTATACGATACTACTCCACAAATATATGCAAACAAAATTCCAAACACTAAACTGAATTAATTATATACTCAAACATTGTATCTTATGCTTTGAAAGCCCAAATCTTTGAAACCCTGAAATGTTGATTCCTTTGTTATCCAATTCTTTCAATACCAGCATCCAAGCTTTTAAATTATCTTATTGATCCTTACGAGGATTGAAACCCTTTCATTGTTAAACACTCATTGTTGTTAATGATTCTGATTATTGTTTATTATTGCTTATTCTGTTATTATGTTAGAATTGGATTGTTTTTTTTATAAAATTGTGGACCAGATTCGTGGTCAGACCATATAATTGTCAAGTTAGGCCAATGTGTGCCTTGGATCCAGTAGTTAGAGCAATGCTGTGTGCCTTGCTCGGGGTTAGTGCGTGACTGATCAGCAGCCTAACCTTGGTTTTTAAATTAAAAGTATAATATCCAATTCTAAATCATAATCCATTGTTCACTTGATATCATAATCATGTTCACCTGATGATCATTATTCTCAGTTTTGTCATTGTGACTTGCTGAGCTAGTTAGCTCATTTGTGCGATGTTGTTTATATTCTTTCCAGCTAAAAAGGAACCAGTTGGTAATGAGGATCCCCAGTCCAGCGCGAGAGCTAGGGGTTCAGGTTGAGAAAGCTGAGCTAGTAGGCTTCTTTTGGAATAATTTAAGTCTGTAAAAGTTTGTAATAAAGTTTAATACTCAGTTTGAGTTTGAATGGTTGGGATTTGAACGATATGTAATATAAGTAGATGTGTGGCTTGTGTGCATACTTTAACCTGGTGCGATCCGTGGTAGTTGGTAAATAGGGTCACTGCATATTATTGTTATCTTTATTATTGTTATAAGCAGGTTATAAATAAGGTGTGTGTGTGTGTGTGGACCCCAAACTTCTGACCCGGGTTTGGAGGGCGCCACAGGTTTGGTATCAGAGCCACAAGTTATAAGTCACTGACACAAGCCTAGGTTGACGGGAATGGGTAGAGGGTTAGGATTAGAAGTAAGGAATAGAAAGATAGAATGTCAAGAGGTTGAGTGTTTCGGTATATCAGGTATTAGTGTAATTCACGTTATGGTTCGAGATTCTGATATTGTGATATGATTTCAGATAGCAGTGATGGCCGACTCTTTTATTCCCGTATCAGCTGATCACTCAGAGCCTTCAGTTGGAGTGCCGTCTTCGGATCCACGTCCTGTTGTTCCACCAGTGTTGGCTATACTACCTCCACCTGTGTTGCAGCCCGTACCATTACAGGCTATTCCACCTCCAGGCATGAGGCCACCTGTCAGAGGACCCCCACCTGCTGATTCAGGCTTTACTAGTCATTCAGTCACAGGAGTACCTTTCCAGTTCTCTTCCTATCCTGTCCCATATCAACAGTTTGAGGCTTGCCTTATGGAGCAGCGATTCCTACAGGGTCAGATCCAGGAGTTATTGTATATCATGCGTACCAGAGAGATGGGGAGTGGTGAGAGGCGACTTAGGGAGAGGCTCCAGGCGTTTCGTAGAGCAGCTGCTGTGAGGATTGCTGAGGCTACACATGAGGACATCACTCCTGATTTCTTAGTGGAGTGGGCTAAGTGGGTTCTAGAGGAGCTTGAGGAGATTGGAGGTCCAGATTTGCCATGAGCTAGAAATTTAGAGATGGAGATGCTGAGCAGTGTTGTTATGGTTATGTAGTATGTACAGTAGTGTGTAGTGTTTATCAGTAGACTTTTGAGTTGTCTTTATAGACTAGCTATGATGACTAGTGAGTAGGTTGTTGTACCCTTTTGCTTTTACTTCCGAAGCGTCTTTACGCTTGTACTACCTAAAACTTTTGATCTATATATATCAGTACTTTTTTCCTTTCCAGCACTGTCATTTACTTTATTGCACCTGTTCTACCTTACCTTATCTATTGCACCAGTTATACCCCTGTGATACCATGTACCCTGTTTTCCATGACTGTTTATATTCTGTAAAGAAGCATGCAATTTACTTAGTTACAACTGTTTTCAAAAAGAGATACCTCTATTTTACAAAACCTTTCTTTTATACAAAGATTTGATTCAAAAGCTGAATAAGTTGTTTGATTCTTACAGAAAATGCCTCCCAGAAGAAATACCCGCACCAACACCCAGAATGAAGAAACAAACAACAATAACAACCAAGATGATACAAACCCAAATGTGAACCCAGGACCCATAGACCCAGCAATAGCCCAGATTCTTCAAATCTTGGCCCAACAAACAGTTCACCTGGCACAACAACAACAAAGGCAGACCAACCCCCAGGTAACTTTCAAAACTTTTCAGGCAGTAAACCCACCAGAATTCAAGTGTTCCTTAGAGCCAATTGAAGCAAATGTGTGGTTAAAGGAAATAGAGAAGGCATTTGCCTTAGTGAAAGTAAAGGAGGAACAGAAGGTTTGAGTTTGCAAGTTACTATCTGAAGAATGAAGCCACCTATTGGTGGGAAATGGTGAAGACATTGGAAGGCACATATGTTATTACTTGGGAAAGGTTTAAGGAATTGTTTTTAGAAAAGTATTTTCCTCAGTTTGTTCAGGATCAAATGGAGCTGAAGTTTTTAGAATTAAAGCAAGGGAACATGTCGGTAGCAGATTATGAGGGTAAGTTTGAGGAATTGTCAAGGTATGTACCGTCGTATGTGGATACTGACAGGAAGAAGGCTAAAAGATTCCAGCAAGGTTTGAAACCCTGGATCAAAGGAAATGTAGCCATTTTTGAATTGGATACCTATGCAGGAGTAGTATAAAAGGCTATGATCGCAGAGACAGAGAGTGAGATGTTCCAGAAGGAGAAAGAAAGAAAGAAAAGGAAGGTTGAGGGAAGTGAGGGTCAGTTACAACCCGGGAAGTTTCCAAATTTTAAGAAGGGCAAGTTTCAGCCAGGGAGAAATTTTAATTTCAGGAAACAGAATGCAGGAGACGGAGGCCAAAGCAACCGTCCAGTTAATACAAATCAGCCAAATCAGTTGAGACTAACTTTTCCAGATTGTCAAGTTTGTGGAAAGAAGCATGGGGGAGTTTGTAACAAGTTGAATGTGGTATGTTTCAAATATAATCAGAAAGGGCACTATTCGAGGGAGTGCCGAAATCAGCCAGCAAGAGAGCCAGCAAATAAGGATCAACCTATCCGGAATCCAGTAGTGAAGGTTCCAGCCATTGGATTTACGTGCTTCAAATATGGAAAGCCAGGACATATGGCCAGGGATTGCAAGACACCAGCCCCAGTTAGTAATACATTGAGGATTATGGGATCTACCCCAACAGTGAATGAGACTCCAAGGGCTAGAGTTTTCGACATGTCAGTGAAGGATGCTATCCAGGATACAAATGTTGTGCCAGGTACACTCAATGTGAATTCCTTATGTGCCAAAGTGTTAATAGATTCGGGAGCAACTCGATCGTTTGTTTCACAAGATTTTGTTAGTAAGTTAAATTGTCCAGTTGAGTGTTTAAATGAAATAATGACTGTGGAATTAGCAAATCAAGAACGTGTATCTGTTAATCAAGTTTGTGGGAATTGTGAGATTGAGATTTCCGGTAGTAAGTTTTGTGTAGATTTGATACCATTTAAGTTAGGAGAATTTGACGTTATATTAGGGATGGATTGGTTATCTAAGCACGATGCCCAGATAGATTGTCGAAATAAGAAGGTAATGGTGAAAACGCCAGACAAAAGGATAGTAACGTTCAAGGGTCAAAAATAAGTAAAGAAGTTCTTAACGATGATTCAAGCCAAGAAGTTACTACGACAAGGATGTGAGTATTTCATGGCATATGTGATTGACAGAAGTCAAGAACCAACAAAACTTGAAGATATTCCAGTTGTGAATGAATTTCCAGACGTATTTCCCGACGAGTTACCAGGACTTCCTCCAGATAGAGAAATTGAATTTGCGATCGACTTAGCACCTGGAACAGAACCAGTATCCAAGGCCCCGTATAGAATGGCGCCTGTTGAGATGAAAGAGCTAGCGAAGCAATTGCAAGAGCTGTAAGAGAAAGGAGTAAACAGACCCAGTATGTCCCCGGGGGGCACACCGGTATTATTTGCCAAGAAGAAAGATAGAAGCATGAGACTGTGCATCGACTATAGGGAGCTCAACAAGCTGACAATCAAGAACAAGTATCCGTTACCCAGAATTGAAGATCTGTTTGACCAGTTGAAGGGAGCCAAGTATTTCTCCAAAATTGATTTAAGATCAGGATATAATAAACTAAAGATCAAGCCAAAAGATATACCAAAGACAGCTTTCAGAACAAGGTATGGACATTACGAGTTTTTAGTGATGTCTTTTGGGTTGACCAATGCCCCGGCAACGTTTATGGACCTGATGAACAAAATTTTCAAGGAGTATTTGGATAAGTTTGTTATTGTGTTTATAGACGATATTTTAATCTATTCAAAGACGGAAGAGGATCATGCGGAATATGTGAGAACGGCTTTGGAGATTTTAAGGAAAAAGAAGTTATATGCTAAATTCTCGAAGTGTGAGTTTTGGCTACAGGAAGTTCAGTTCTTAGGGCACATAGTTAGTAATGAAGGGATCAAAGTGGACCCGACAAAGATCGAGGCAATTACGAATTGGGAGAGACCGAAAACACCCACTGAGGTAAGAAGTTTCTTAGGATTGGCGGGATATTATCGTCGATTTGTTCAAAATTTCTCGAGGATTGCCATACCATTAACAAAGCTTACACGAAAGAATGAGAAGTTTATATGGAACGACAAATGCGAGGATAGTTTTTAGGAGTTGAAGCGACGATTGATCACGACACCTGTTTTGTCACTTCCAGATGATCAAGGGAATTTCGTAATTTATAGTGATACTTCTCTCAAAAGATTAGGATGTGTTCTAATGCAACACGAAAAGGTGATTGCGTATGCGTCAAGGCAATTGAAACCGCACGAACAGAAGTATCCTACTCATGATTTGGAGCTATCAGCCATAGTTTTCAATTTGAAAATTTGGAGACATTATTTGTATGGAGAAAAGTGCAAGATTTTCACGGATCACAAAGCTTAAAGTACATATTCACACAGAAGAAACTAATATGAGACAAAGGAGATGGTTAGAGTTGATCAAAGACTATGATTGCTCGATTAATTATCATCCCGGTAAAGCGAACATGGTAGCAGACGCATTGAGTCGGAAGGAAAAGTTGAATGTGTTATCAGTACCTGAAGACATATATAAGGAATTTCAGAAATTGGAATTGGAGATTAAAGTTTGCAAGCCTGAGGAAGCGAAAGTATACAGTATGACTTTCCAACCAGAATTATTTGAGAAAATAAAGAAATGTCAGGAAGATGTAATGGATCAAGATATAAATCGTTTGGTAAGTGAAGAGTTATGCATGCAAAAGGATGATCAAGGTATTCTGAGGTTTTCATCTAGAATTTGGATTCCACCACTGACGGAGCTGAAAAATGAAATTTTACAGGAGGCACATAATTCAAGGTATTCCATCCATCCAGGGAGTACCAAAATGTACAGAGATTTAAAGAAGAATTATTGGTGGCCAGACATGAAGAGGGAAATTGCGGAATGGATTAGCAAATGTTATACCTGACAGAGAGTTAAAGCAGAGCATCAGAGACCAAGTGGATTGTTACAGCCATTGGAGATTCCAGAGTGGAAATGGGAACATATTGCCATGGATTTCATAGTTGGATTACCAAGGACAAGGGCTAATCATGATGCCATTTGGGTTATAGTGGATAGACTTACCAAGTCAGCTCATTTTCTGCCTATAAATGAAAGATTTTCGCTTGATAAGTTGGTCCATATATACCTGAAGGAAATTGTAGTTCGTCATGGAGTTCCTGTGTCTATTGTATCTGATCGAGATCCAAGGTTTAATTCAAGATTTTGGAAGAGTTTTCAAGAATGTTTGGGAACAAGACTGAATATGAGTACGGCCTATCACCCCCAGACGGATGGCCAAAGTGAAAGAACGATCCAGACAATCGAGGACATGTTACGTGTTTGTGCTATTGATTTCAAAGGAAGTTGGGACGAGCATTTACCCCTGGTAGAGTTTGCTTATAACAACATTTATCACGCCAGCATTGGGATGCCACCCTATAAAGCCCTTTATGGACGCAAATGTAGATCTCCAATATATTGGGACGAAGTAGGAGAACGCAAGATACTTGGACCTGAACTGGTACAGCAGACAAAGGAAATTGTTGAAATTATCCAGAAGAGATTGATAGCCGCACAAGATCGTCAGAGGAAATATGCAGATCAGTCAAGGAAAGACATGGAATTTGAAGAAGGAAGCTTGGTATTAATGAAAGTATCACCATGGAAAGGACTAACGAGGTTTGGAAAGAAAGAGAAGCTAAGCCCAAGATATGTCGGACCTTTTGAGATTTTAAAGCGCGTTGGCAAAGTAGCTTATGAGTTGGCGTTACCACCGCACATGGAGCACATTCATAATGTTTTTCACGTACCGATGCTCAAGAAATATAATCCAGACTCCAGGAATGTAATAGAATATGAGCCAATAGAGCTTCAGGCAGATTTGTCATATGTAGAGAGTCCGATAGAGATTCTAGAGGAGAGAGAGAAAGTATTGAGAAATAAAGTGGTAAAGTTAGTAAGAGTATTGTGGAGAAACCCAAAGGTTGAAGAGTCAACCTGGGAGTTAGAAAGTGATATGAGAGAAAAGTACCCTCATTTGTTTTCTTAGGAGATTCTGAGGACATAATCCTTTTAAAGGAGGAAGGATGTAATATCCGGGATATATCGTGTAATTATTTTGCTATTAAATAATTATTATGTGTATTCAGTATCTATTCTGTGAGTTAATTGTTAAATGTTATCTGTACTTGGATATTCAAAAATAATATTAATTGAGTATTTTAATTTTTATATGTCCAAAATAAAACATAGATAATTGTCATATCTTCCAAATTATTTTTATGTTGATTTATGGATTTATAAGGATCATATGAAATTTATAAAATCTTTTTCCGAGTATTTAAAATCTATTTTATAAAAATGGGAACCAGTCGACGTCATCCGT
Source organism: Apium graveolens (assembly GCF_009905375.1). NCBI lineage: Eukaryota > Viridiplantae > Streptophyta > Magnoliopsida > Apiales > Apiaceae > Apium > Apium graveolens. Next base: position 222,035,261 of record NC_133648.1, read on the forward strand.
TGTTACGTTTTTGGAACCCGAAACTCTTCCGAGAACTCCTTCCTAACCTAATTGCAATATTCCGAGCATATTCCATATTTCGACTTTTTCGATCCGGCATACGGTTTGTTCTGCGCGGATCCCGGCGCAACATTTTCGATACAATATTCGTTTCGGTAAATCAATAAAACCCGTATTTTCGATAAACGGGAGCTTTTTATTAAACTATCCCAATTATCACTTCGTAGTACGTGTAACCAGGTGTTGAGACCCAGACCGCAGTACAAATTGTACTGATTTGGATAATTATCCCGAAAACCGATACCGTTTGGATCAGTTTTTATAAATAAACGTACCGTTTTATATCCGGAATGATCCAACGGGATACTAATTTTCCGTAATTATAAATAGCCTTTTTCCGTATTTTATTTCGTATCAAAATCATTTGCAGATAGTTAATTGTATAATTTTCAGAGAAAAACCCTAATTACATAAACAGTTCTGAGAATCAAACAGCAAAACGAAGACGTTACCGATCTCTGTTTTCAAAGCTTGAGTAACCAAAACGAAGGATTTGAAGTGTTCTATCAGATTCTGAGGTTTGTTTCACTGCAGAATCAATGGTTTATTTTCTGAAAATTTATTTATTTTCGAATTAAATTTATTAAAAATATGAATTTTTGTTCAGATGATTGTTTGTATGATTTGATGATTGCATGTTGTAGAGCTTGTTTTCCTGATGATTTTGATATATTATACGTCTGATTTGGAGTTCAATAACATGTTCAAATTTGAGTTTGATTTTCGAATTTTAAAATTAGGGTTTATAACCCGTATGAATGTTCTTAATTGAAATTTAGGGGTTTCTTATTCTGAAATAGATTGATATTGTGGTATAGTGTATTGTATTCTCTGTGAAATTTGCAATCTAGTCGTACAAGTTTCATGAATCAACGAGGTCTGCAGAGAAGGGAGTTGTGTTTTGAAGTTTACGTCGAACCCGCCGGAAACCGGCGAGTTTAATTCCTGGTGTTGTGTAGTTTAATTCTGGAGGTGATGGTGGTGGGAGGATGCCGGAGGTGAGTTCTCCGGCCAACCCCGACTTTTCCGGCGACTGGAATTGCAAAATTGCAGTTTGGTCCCTGTACTTTTGAAAACGATGAAGTTTGGTCCCCCAGGTTTCCAGACTTTGCAAAAATTGGATTCCTGTTTTAAAAATGTTTAAAAATCATATTTCCTATTTATTTTTATTATTAAAATTCGTTTTTTATTTCTGAAAATTCTAAAAATTAGTATTTTAATTCCGAAAATTATTTTTAATTCAGAAATAAATCTGAATTAATTAGTTAATTAATTTCAGTTAATTTTTAATCGATTAAATGGTCAATTAATTTGGAAATTAATTGATTAATTGATTTAATTAATTATTAATTGATTTTAATTAATTATTTAATTAGATATAATTACTTAAAAATGATTTAAAAATTCCGAAAAATAGTTTCGAGCTTTAAAATATTATTCTAAATTATTTCCAAGGCTCGATAAATAGTATAAAATTGTTTCGGAGCCAGAATTGGCCAACCGAACCCTGTTTATTAACCCGAAATTGATCCAACGACCCGTTTTAATTCCGAAAAATGTTTTAAAAATCATTTTAAATACCCGAAAGCCTATTTATGACCCGAGACTTCTTTATTAATAATATATCACTGATTACGTGATGTATTATGTGCTACATGTGACTTGTTGATTGACTATCAGTCTATATATTCGGTGTTTACTTGATTATTGCATAACTTTCAATCCGTTAATCGGATTTGGGTAAAACGAAGGGTAGATAGAAGTATGTGTTGAATAGAACTCTATGAGTCGATTATTGATAGATTTTTATGATATGTGAGCAGAAGAGGCAAGGCGTAGGAAAGGGAAACAGGTAGTTGAGGAGTAAGACGATTGAGATTGGAAGCGAGTGCAGAATAGTAAGCTAGTACCAGGCAAGTGTTCTGAACTTTCTCGAGATATTGTAGTACTTGATAATCCTGTGATATTGCAAGTGCTTTGAAGCACAGAAACCTAAACCCTGATTCCAGTTATTGATCTTGAGCCATGAACCTTATTCTTTCTAGACCATTGATTGTTGTATACCCAAACACGAACCTCAAGTATACGATACTACTCCACAAATACATGCAAACAAAATTCCAAACACTAAACTGAATTAATTATATACTCAAACATTGTATCCTATGCTTTGAAAGCCCAAATCTTTGAAACCCTGAAATGTTGATTCCTTTGTTATCCAATTCTTTCAATACCAGCATCCAAGCTTTTAAATTATCTTATTGATCCTTACAAGGATTGAAACCCTTTCATTGTTAAACACTCATTGTTGTTAATGATTCTGATTATTGTTTATTATTGCTTATTCTGTTATTATATTAGAATTGGATTGTTTTTTTATAAAATTATGGACCAGATTCATGGTCAGACCATATAATGGTCAAGTTAGGCCAATGTGTGCCTTGGATCCAGTAGTTAGAGCAATGCTGTGTGCCTTGCTCGGGGTTAGTGCGTGACTGATCAGCAGCCTAACCTTGGTTTTTAAATTAAAAGTATAATATCCAATTGTTGGATTTTTAACGCAGCGGGGTCATGGTAAAACACTTTTACACATACAAAATCCAAATAAAAGCATATAAATCGTGAATAAAAATTCGAGGGATCGAATCTAACCTTTTAAAATAATTCGGAGACAACGATCAGAGATCCTTTGCAGTTGCTCCTCAAGTGTGAAGCACTCCAACGGTATCCACCAAGAAAACGATGTAAAAGAGGAGGAAGGAGGTGGAGAGAATTGGGTTTTCCAAACTTTTTGGGTTTTCGGGTTGGTTGGAATAAAATTAGGGTCTATAATAGTGTATTTATAGGCAAAATTTTCAGCTGAAATTTTCCCATAAATATTATTATTATTATTATCCCATTTATTATTCTCATTAATAATTAAAACACCTTTTAATCATTAATCCTTTTTCTAAACACTTTAGAAATAATTCTCTCTCTTGATTTAATTTCCAAAAATTAAATCCTTTAATTAATAATATTAAGAACTTTTCTTAATTAATTTATAATCAATTAAATCTCATTTAATCAATTATTAAATTTGCCAATTAATTATTATTTCATAAATAAATAATTATTTAGCCTTTATTAATTAATTCCTCCACCATTAAATCATTCTCTTTTTATGGTGTGACCCTGTAGGTTCAATATTAAGCCGGTAGTAGAAATAAATAATAATAAAACTATTTTATCATTATTTATATAAATTCTCTAATTTATTAAATATGATTAATTAATTAATCACATTTATTCTACATCGTGAGGGATACTTCTCAGCATATCGCGACTATCCGGATAATATGAATTCACTGCTTAGAATATCAAGAACCTATTCAGTGAATAGTTACCGTACAATAAACTCCTTCTACCCTACAATATCCCGATTAAATATAAGGCATGGATCTCGTGTCAAGCCTATCTAATTTAATCACTTGCTTACCATTTACTATGCTTAGTTCTATGCAAATTAGAAACTCCTTTCTAATTTCATTCACTCTGGCCAGAGATTTCTGAACTAGCATAAGTGGATCAGCCTTGAACATTTGCTTCCTTCACTGGAAGGGGTAGATCCTTTATTGATCATACACTATATTCGTGTACAAATTCCTATACCCAGAAGAGCCCTAATAATTGTCCCTGGAGACTAAGAACTAAACCAAAGCATAGTTCAGTGTACACAAGATGACTATGATGACCTCAAGTCTAAGGATACTTGTACAACTATCACTATGTGAACAACTGCTGACACGTTAGTGAACTCCATCAGTTGTTCAGCTGTGCGAGTCATGTTCGGTGAACTTATTCTATAATAAGCACCTACATACTAGTTATAATGTCACCACACAAATGTCTATGAGAACAGACATCTTTCATAATGAAGCAAGCATAGTATGTACCGATCTTTGCGGATTATTAATTACCAGTTAGTAATCCTATGACCAGGAACTATTTAAGTTTAGAGTTATCATCTTTTTAGGTCTCACTATTATGATCTCATCATAATCCATAAAAAACTTTACTCTAAACTATGGTATATCTTATTTAAACACTTAAATAGATAAAGCTCGTAATAAAAACAAAACAAGTCTTTATTAATATCAATGAAATCAAAACAGATTACATAAAAGTTAGTCCTAAATCCTAATACATGATTGGACTTAGGACATATTCCTTTCAATCTCCCACTTATACTAAAGCCAATCACTCTGGTATCTAATACCCATCCTGTCATTATGATGATCAAAGTGACTTTCATAAAGTAGCTTTGTGAGTGGGTCTGCTATGTTGTTATGTGTGTCAACTCTAATTCAATACAACACAAGAAATGTCATCGCGCCCACTAACCCTTTTGTAGACGCATGGTTCATCTACGTTTTTGATAAAATCAAACTCTTTGATTGTCTCATCAAAACGAATGTTCCATCTACGAGAAGCTTGCTTTAAATCACATATGGTTCGCAGTAGCTTACACACTAGGTTTTCATTTCTCTTGGAAAGAAAACCATCTGGCTAATTGCCAGATCTCATAGTCGTAGTAAGCAGCAATCGTAAACAAAATTTGAACTGATTTTAACAGGGCTACAGGTAAAAGGTTTCATCAAAGTCAATCCACTGCCTTTGTTTGAATCCTTTTGCCATAAGCCTGCCCTTATAGGTCTCCACCTGGCCATCTGCTATAATCTATCTTTTGTATACCGTATACATAGATTCCATTCCGGATTTCATGGCACTATGCCATTTCTCTGAGTCAACACTACTCATAGCCTCATTATAGGTCACAGGGTCGTCATCATCAATGATCGACAACTCTTTGTCATTCTCAATGACAAGGCCATATTACCTCTCAGGTTGGCGAGACACTCTCCCTGAACTATGAATGGGCTGTTCCACAAAAGGTTGTTCAGTCAGAACAGGTGTTTCCACTTGATCGGTAGTAGTTTGTGCTTCTTGAACTTTATCAAGTTCAATTTTGCTCCCACTGTTTCCTTCAAGGCTAAACTCCTTTTCCAAGAAGGTAGCATGTCTGGAGACAAACACCCGATGATCGGTGTAAAAGTAATACCCTAAAGTCTCTTTAGGATATCCCACAAAACCATATTTTACGGATCGATATTCCAGCTTATCTGGGTCAACTTTCTTGACATAAGCTGGATATCCCCAAATCTTAACGTGTTTAAGACTCGGTTTCCTTTCTTTCCATATCTCATACGAAGTTTAAGGAACAGATTTTGGAAGGCACCATATTCAGTAAATATGCTGAGGTTTCCAATGCATAACCCCATAGGAATACTGGAAGATTTGCATAGCTCATCATGGACCGAACTATGTCTAACAAAGTTCGATTTCTCCTTTCAGATACCAATCTGGAGGAGTCCACTGGGAGACTATACCATTTACTTTGAGATAATCTAGAAACACTCTATTAAAGTATTCACCACCTCGATCTGATCGAAGAGTTACAATACTATGTTTGGTTGTTTCTCCACTTCATACTTATATTCTTTGAACTTTTCAAAGGCCTCAGACTTGTGTTTCATCAAACACATATCCGAATCCAGATCTATAATCTATGAAAGTAACGAAGTATGAAAATCCACCCATGGCTTGCTTAGACATTGGTCCACATACATCTGTGTGTACCATTCCTAGCAAATTTGCAGTCCTCTCTCCATGTCTACTAAATGGAGACTGCAGTGCCACTATAAAGTGAGATTTTCATCATCCATTTTCTTTTATTAGTTTGTTTCATCTGAAGTAAATTATGTCACATATAAACAGACCATTATTTAAAGTACCAAGTCCATAAAGAATATTATCTCTAAGAATAGAACATTCATTATTCTCAATAATAAATGAAAATCCAGCCAAGTCTAACATGGGAATAATATTCCTCACAATCGAGGGAACAAAATAACAATTATTTCAAACAATAGTCTTCCCCGTAGGCCTATGTAAATGAAATGATTCTACATCTTCAGTAGCAACTCTTGCTCCATTTCCATCAGTAGAATCACCTCCTCTTCCTCAAGAGTCCTACTTCTCCTTGGTCCCTGCAACAAATTGCAGATATGAGAACCACAGGCGGTATCTAATACCCAAGTAGAAATTTGATTTAATGACATATTCACTTCTATCATAAACATACCTGAATCAGAAGCGGTAGTCTCACTACCCTTCTTCTTCTTCAATTCTGCAAGGTAAACCTTGCAGTTACTCTTCCAGTGCCCCACCTTGTTACAGTGAAAGCAAACAACTTTGCTCTTGGGGTCTTCAGCTTTTGGTGGAACCGGCTTTTCTTCACCTACTTTCTTCTTCTTGGAAGAGTTCCTCTTCCTTTTCTTAGGATTGGAACCTTCACCAATTAGAAGAACATAACTCTTCTTAGGGGGAAAATTCGATTCCGCAGTCTTCAACATGTTGTGGAGTTTAAGCAGTCTGACATCCAACTTATTCATTTGAAAGTTCACAACAAACTGCGAGAACGAACTCGGAAGCGATTGCAAGACCAAGTCTTGGTTCAGCTCCCCATCCATGGCAAAACCAAGTTGTCCAAGACGTTCAATCAAATTGATCATCTTAAGTACATGGTCATTCACAGATGATCCCTCAGACATCCTACAACCGAACAGCTCCTTCGATATCTCATATCGAGCTGTCCTCCCTGCCACATCATACAACTCTTGTAGATGCATGAGGATAGTGTGAGCATCCATATGCTCATGTTGCTTCTGTAGCTCAATGTTCATGGAAGCTAGCATGATGCATTGAGCAACATTTGCATCATCTATCCACTTACGATACACAACATGTTCATCATTATGTGCATCACTAGCAGGTTCAGTAGGCTTAGGTGAGTCAATCACGTATTCCAGCTTCTCAATCCTGAGAATAATTCTCAAGTTTCGAAGCCAGTCAGCATAATTAGGACCAGTCAATTTGTGAGCATCTAGTATGCTCCTGAGTGATAGTGCAGAAGACATAACGTACAAAGTAAATCTGTAAATGATAAACACATAACAACACTTAGCAAATATTCAATTTCATTTCAAAACACTATATGAATCGGGTCTTTATTCATAAGTGGCTCCCACTAGTTTTCCTAATTTATTCAACCCCCTACGTGAAAAATTAAGCATTCATAATGCTAGTGGGAATAGGGATCCTAAATTCCATTACACAACCCCGGCTGTAGCATGAACCGCCATGCAATGTTCAATAGGCAGACAACTCTTGTCAATTACATCTCATGTTATTCCCTAATCAAACTTTAGCCTCTTAAATAATTGAGTCTCGGCTGTAGCACGACAAACTCAATATTCTAAGTCAAGTCTAATCCAATATTCCGTACAGTTGAATCAGTCCCCAAAGGCCCACGGCTGTAGCACGTACCGACCTTTAGATTCTTATTCAATGTACACATCTCTATGTAATAGACAAGTATTTCTTATTTCGAAATCAAAGCCCTCGGCTGTAGCACGAACCGACAATGATTCAAAAATAAGAACTACTTTTCTATCATGTTGGAAGGCTATGACCGACACAAGCCCGTTATATCATTGGCCAATTACTACTTGATATTATTTAATTTTAGAGGGATTATATTATGTTACAATCATAATCATATTATAAAGAGATTGTTCCTTTTAAATTAAATATTTCAAATCAATAATCAATAATCAGATGATTCCCAGATCGGGTGGAGCATTGTTAAGAGGCGTCACTTAATAACCCTTTCTTACAGATAGAAATCTGTTGTTGACAGAATCATCCTTTCTCTCATATCGAAAATTCATATTCAATTACGTGTTTCACAAACACAAGAATCTCATGATTGTATTCATAATATTGTTATTAAGGTTATGAAACTATTTCACTATATTAGGTTGTCTAACAAGCGCCTTATGTTCATTTAAGTTCACCTAAATCTATCATCGCATGATAAACTAAGCATATATCACATATATCAACATGAATAAACATCAAGGTAGGCATGTTACATCATTTAGCATATTAGTCTAAGCATTATACATCTCTATGTATCACATGAAGCATTTAAAAGCAGTTAAAACAGTTAAAAATAGCTTTAAAACACTTCATGGAAATATAAACAGTTCAAAACTTTTATATAAACTAAAATTGATCACTCCATTAGATCCGTCTCGGAAAAACGAATCCAACGGTATATTGCACGCCTAAAACGGAGTTACGAAACTCCCAGAAAATCAATTTTAAAATCAACAGAAGAGCTGTAACGCATTACAGGAACGCGTTACAGTACCTGTAACGCATTCCGGTGATGCGTTACACCCCTTTTCAGCCATTAAAGGGTGTAACGCATTCCCGGAATGCGTTATACCCCTATTTTTTTTCAGCCGCCGCCGTCCTCCTCGAACTGCGTGCCTGACAACGCCTGACAGCCGATAAAAGCTTCTGCTGTCTTCTTTGCTTTTCACAGGTAATAGCAGATAACAGACAATACAGATATACATATACATACTAACAAATAATATATATATATGATTATTTAATTACGAATTTAATTTAAGAACTTCAAAAATTCATAATAAAAAATCTATACATCATAAAATTATGAAAAAATACCCAGACGATCTACAACACTTGTAGAACCCAGATCAACATTCAAAATTATTCTGAGAAATGATTTCTCATCAGACAAAATTAATCCATGATATAACTTGTAAAAATCATAATTAATTCATACAAGCACATAAAATTCTGAAATTTTTACCACAGATCTATATGCATACAACCTATGCTCTGATACCAATGTTGGATTTTTAACGCAGCGGGGTCATGGTAAAACACTTTTACACATACAAAATCCAAATAAAAGCATATAAATCGTGAATAAAAATTTGAGGGATCGAATCTAAGCTTTTAAAATAATTCGAAGACAACGATCAGAGATCCTTAGCAGTTGCTCCTCAAGTGTGAAGCACTCCACCGGTATCCACCAAGAAAACGATGTTAAGGAGGAGGAAGGAGGTGGAGAGAATTGGGTATTCCAAACTTTTTGGGTTTTCGGGTTGGTTGGAATAAAATTAGGGTCTATAATAGTGTATTTATAGGCAAAATTTTCAGCTAAAATTTTCCCATAAATATTATTATTATTATCCCATTTATTATTCTCATTAATAATTAAAACACCTTTTAATCATTAATCCTTTTTCTAAACACTTTAGAAATAATTCTCTCTCTTGATTTAATTTCCAAAAATTAAATCCTTTAATTAATAATATTAAGAACTTTTCTTAATTAATTTATAATCAATTAAATCTCATTTAATCAATTATTAAATTTGCCAATTAATTATTTATTTCACAAATAAATAATTATTTAGCCATTATTAATTAATTCCTCCACCATTAAATCATTCTCTTTTTATGGTGTGACCCTGTAGGTTCAATATTAAGCCGGTAGTAGAAATAAATAATAATAAAACTATTTTATCATTATTTATATAAATTCTCTAATTTATTAAATATGATTAATTAATTAATCACATTTATTCTACATCGTGAGGGATACTTCTCAGCATATCGCAACTATCCGGATAATATGAATTCTCTGCTTAGAATATCAAGAACCTATTCAGTGAATAGTTACCGTACAATAAACTCATTCTACCCTACAATGTCCCGATTAAATACAAGGCATGGATCTCATGTCAAGCCTATCTAATTTAATCACTTGCTTACCATTTACTATGCTTAGTTCTATGCAAATTAGAAACTCCTTTTAATTTCATTCACTCTGGCCAGAGATTCCTGAACTAGCATAAGTGGATCAGCCTTGAACATTCGCTTCCTTCACTGGAAGGGGTAGATCCTTTATTGATCATACATTATCTTCGTGTACAAATTCCTAAACCCAGAAGAGCCGTAATAATTGTCCCTGGAGACTAAGAACTAAACCAAAGCATAGTTCAGTGTACACAAGATGACTATGATGACCTCAAGTCTAAGGATACTTGTACAACTATCACTATGTGAACAACTGCTGACACGTGAGTGAACTCCATCAGTTGTTCAGCTGTGCGAGTCATGTTCAGTGAACTTATTCTATAATAAGCACCAACATACTAGCTATAGTATCACCACACAAATGTCTATGAGAACAGACATCCTTCATAATGAACAAGCATAGTATGTACCGATCTTTGCGGATTATTAATTACCAGTTAGTAATCCTATGACCAGGAACTATTTAAGTTTAGAGTTATCATCTTTTTAGGTCTCACTATTATGATCTCATCATAATCTATAAAAAGCTTTACTATAAACTATGGTATATCTTATTTAAAGACTTAAATAGATAAAGCCCGTAATAAAAACAAAACAAGTCTTTATTAATATCAATGAAATCAAAACAGATTACATAAAAGTTATTCCTAAATTCTAATACATGATTGGACTTAGGACATATTCCTTTCACCAATTCTAAATCATAATCCATTGTTCACTTGATATCATAATCATGTTCACCTGATGATCATTATTCTCAGTTTTGTCATTGTGACTTGCTGAGCTAGTTAGCTCATTTGTGCGATGTTGTTTATATTCTTTCCAGCTAAGAAGGAACCGGTTGGTAATGAGGATCCCCAGTCCAGCGCGAGAGCTAGGGGTTCAGGTTGAGAAAGCTGAGCTAGTAGGCTTCTTTTGGAATAATTTAAGTCTGTAAAAGTTTATAATAAAGTTTAATACTCAGTTTGAGTTTGAATGGTTGGGATTTGAACGATATGTAATATAAGTAGATGTGTGGCTTGTGTGCATACTTTAACCTGGTGCGATCCGTGGTAGTTGGTAAATAGGGTCACTGCATATTATTGTTATCTTTATTATTGTTATAAGCAGGTTATAAATAAGGTGTGTGTGTGTGTGGACCCCAAACTTCTGACCCCGGTTTGGAGGGCGCCACACTATATCATTTTCTTTGAGATAATATAGAAACTCTCCATTCAAGTATTCACCACCTCGATCTGATCGAAGAGTTATAATACTGTGTTTGGTTTATTTCTCCACTTCATGTTTATATTCTTTGAACTTTTCAAAGGCTTCAGACTTGTGTTTCATCAAATACACATATCTGAATCTAGATCTATCATCTATAAAAGTAATGAAGTACAAAAATCCACCCATGGTGTCACACCCCCAACTTAAACAGCAAAATAAATATAGCTATTACATCATTTTAATGAAGAATACACAACCAAAATCCAAGATCTTACAGTTTAGGGTTTGGAACAGCCCAACACTACCAACTATTACATCTGATTTAAAATACCGAGTCCTCACACAACTATTATTACTTATTCTACCTGAGCTCGAACATAAGCATCAGCATCACAGGTCTTACGGGCAGTCTGCTTGACTGTAACCATAACTGCTAGCTGTAATGTCAGGGTAAAGCAAGAAGTGAGCCAAATGCTCAACAAGTGCTAACAGTACGACACAAAACATAAATTGAGATATACTTTTAAGAATGACAATGGAAAGACATAACCAAAGGTAACGAGAGATAAAAACTATGTGAGATGGCATCATTTTGCTTGCATCAAAACAATTTTAAAATCTTGTCTTAATCAAAATCATTTTATGACGCTACGGATTACAGCCGGTGATCAGTCGCGAAGTAATCCCGAACCTCGCTGGGTTCTAAATCATTAATGGGAATCCCTAGGCAACTTTTAAACCTAATATAAGTGTGGAAAGGACTCGCGTCTCAGTCCAGATCCACCATTCAAAGAAAACATTTATCCCCCTTTGGGACTGAAAAACCCTCATTTTATTTATTTCAAAAACTGATGCCGAATTATGACAAAATCTCTTTTTACAGTAAACATTTTTTTATCAAAGGATTATAGATCAACTCGAAACATGGGAAATATGGTACCAAATCTCAGGGCCATGATTCACAAAACTTTACTCTATTAGGGTAACCAAAAGGTTTTCATATGTCAGAACTTGGACAGGAAAATATGGTGAGTCTTATGGATAATATGAAGGGGTAATGCCAAACTGGGCTTAAAGCAATGGTTTCTCTTCAAGGTACAGGTGTTGGATCATTAAGAAGATAAGCTTCATGAATACTATGGGTGTTAAGGTAATGATCTCTAGCTCAGGATGTATATATATATCAGAATTGTCAAGCTTTAGGATAGGAAAGAGGGTATCAATCAATGAGGAATCATGTGGGTAAGTTTTTGACTATCAGAGTTCAAGGTAAGGTTCTATAGGGGTTCAAGTATCAGGATGAGATATAAATACTTAGGAATCATCAGCATGTTAATCAAGAGGATCAATCAAGTAATATAATAACTCTTCATTTTATCATGGCATTTAACTATCATGAAATGACTTTTGAACTACTTGCATTACATACTCGAGGGTTCATGGCATTTCTATATAATTCAAAGATAAATGAAAGATACGCTTGATTTAAACATATCAAAATGACTCAGGATAGTTGCATCAATATATAAGAACTATTTATAGTAAATACGAAGGTTAAGTTGAATCACTTGCCTTGAGATAGGCTGGTCTGGTCTGACTGGTAGGAGCAACTGGAGCTTCACTCGACTTTTATGGGAAGTTTTCCCTCGTCTTGAGATCCTACATAAATAATAATAATCCTCATTATAATATATTCTCACCAACTTAACCTATTTACAACTCGAAATTAAACACAGATGACACTTAGGCCTATATACACTTAATTTATATTTACCTTTAAATTATAATTGCACACACATAGCCACATATTCACATATTATATTTTAACACCAAATAACACCATATATATCATAATGCAACACTAGGCTTGGATGATCTCGACTCACAACTTAAGTCACTTGGTCGCTAAACTAGACAAGGTCTTCAAATTTCGGCTTCCTAACTCGATGTGCCTTTCCTAAATTATCCAAAACCTATTGACCCTCACTTGTGCCTTTTGCTCTACTGACCTTATACTATCTTAAAACTATGGTGGTCGACCTAATACTCACTTCTAAGTATTCTAAAACTATGTGATAAGTGATAGTGCTCACTGGTGCAAATTTCAGAATGACAACTATGGTTTCTTGAGTACATTAGACACTCTTAAACTACAAGTTTTCCTTCAAAACTTTTACACAAGACTCTCCTGACCTAAGGGCATCTCAAAAACTTGATGTGGCTCAAGGGCCTGGCTTGGGCCTTCTTGGGCCTAAGCTAAAATTCCAAGGTTCCCCTGTTTTTCTGGGCAGAAAATGCCCTGACTTGAATTAACTTGTGACACATGGTTCTAGCTCATATCCTATGAAATATGGTTGGAAAAACTTCTCTGACATACCCTCTAACTAAGGCCCAATTGGGCCTAATGAGGGCCTACCCATGATATGGTCAAATATCCCTATTTCTAAGTTGCAACAAAACTGTCCCCTGCTGGACAGATTTTGTGATTCTACTTGTGCACCTAATCAAATGACATGCAAACCTCCAACCAACTCCTAAAACCTTTTATATACTCCCAATACTAACTTATGGTAGCTTGGGCCTCAAAGTGCACACCAATGACATGGTCAAAACTCACTCTAAACCTCAGGGTGTTATACTGATTTTTCTGCAGATACTGTAACTCTCATTTTCCAAGGTTTTGACTTGACAAACTCAACTAACAACAACTCAATACTTAAACCAAGACTTATACATGGTAATCTACTGAACTAACTCCCTTATTCTCAAAATAACCTTGGGTGAGATCATCCATGCCCAAAAACAACAACATGCAACCAAATATATAACATGCAACTCATGGAAAGCACATAACAAGATTTCGGCTAGGCATAAAGTTTTAAATGCTTGCAAAATCGACTTGCACCTAATACTCATCCTTAATAATCATGAAATATAACTTCTTTTAAGTATTAATAAGAAATTTATCATGGAAACAATCTATCTTAAGCACACATATTTCGAATTTATAGATTTTTAAACATAACTACATGATTTCGAAAAGAGTAGCATGCAAAACATGGTTGATCATCATTTTAATATCTTAAAACTAACATGCATTGCTAAACATAAATATATAATGAAATTTCAGTAGCATGCAAAGGATTTTAAAGCATGATATCTCCATAAAACACTTAGTTAGCACATATACATAATATATCTCATAGAGAGCTCTTGAATTCACAAGAATCAAGAGTTTCTCTTTGGAGATCACATAAGAACTACACATGCATCCATGGAACTTCAACTTCCAAGTCACAAAACACTTGGAAAGTATATAAGATGAATGTAGGTAAAAGATTTACACTTGGGAAGATGAAGAATGAATTGAAAAATGGAAGGGGGGGAAATTGGCCTTCGGCCGAGAGTAATGTGGGAGGGGGAGGAGAGAAAATTTGTGGGGTGTTGGAGTGTAGAATGAGTGGAATGACTTCTCCCACTTTGATTTCTTTGTTTTATGCTATTTGGTTTACAAATGATGAGTGGAAGTGAGAACTTACAAAAATGTCCCTTGGTTAAAGTTAGGCCATTTTGCATGCAAGGATAAGGTAGTAATTTGGTAATAATCAAATGAGTTAGTGGGGTTGGAAAAGTCTTATTTGCCCTTTGAGAGAATAGAAGGGTGATTTGCATGCATGGTCTCTTATGTAATTTGATAAATATGACAACTAAAATTTATAATGATTTATTTTTATAAAATAAAATACAAGTTCAAAAATTATAAAATTTATATCATAAAATAACTTGGATTTTTAGAAACTTTATAAAATCATTTTCAAAATTTGTGAACAAAATACCTTTTAAAAGAAAATTTTTCCAAAGCTTAGAATATTCCTTATAAATCAAAAATAAAGAAATTAAATAAACTCTTGCTTTGAAAAATCATATACTACACAAAGCAAATTTATAATGCAGAAACTTTCACTCACACTAGCGTACAATCATTGAATATATTTTCATTTGACTTTAATATTACACCCAATCCACAAATAATATTACATAAAATGTCGGTCGTAACATCCTCTCCCCCTTAAGGGATTCTGTCCCCAGAATCTAAGAGAAAAGATGAGGATGCCGGGAACGCATATCAGACTCTAACTCCCAAGTCGACTCTTCGACCTTAGGGTTCCTCCAAAGTACTTTTACTAACTTTACTGACTTATTTCTAAGATTCTTTACTTGCCAGTCGAGTATTTTAACCGGTTGCTCCATAAATGACAGGTCTGCCTGAATTTCTACAGGTTCACATTCTATCACATGGCTAACGTCAGGATTGTACTTCTTAAGCAATGACACATGGAACACATTATGCACATGCCGATACTGAGGTGGTAAGGCCAACTTGTAGGCCACCTTTCCCACTTTACTCAAAATCTCAAAAGGACCTATGTATCTAGGTGCTAACTTCCCTTTCTTGCCAAATCTTATCAACCCTTTTCTAGGTGACACCTTCAGCAACACAGCTTCGCCAATTTGGAATTGAACGTCCTTACGCGCTGGATCCACATACTTCCTCTGTCTATCTTGAGCAGCAAGCAACCTTTTCTGAATTAACTTGACCGAGTCATGCAACCGTTGTACCAAATCCGAGCCGAGAATTCTTCCTTCTCCTACTTCATCCCAACTTGTTGGTGATCCACATTTTCGCCCGTACAAAGCTTCGTATGGTGGCATGCCGATACTGGAATGATAGCTGTTGTTGTAATAGAATTCAATCAACGGCAAATGGTCATCCCAACTTCCTGCAAAATCGATTGCACAACTGCGCAACATATCTTCAATTGTTTAAATTGTCCTTTCACTCTGGCCATCAGTCTGCGGGTGGTACGCCGTGCTGATATTCAACTTTGTGCCAAGACATTCCTGAAATTGCTTCCAGAATCTCGAGTTAAATCGGGGATCTCTGTCTGAAACTATTGATACGGGTACTCCATGCCTTAGAACAATTTCACGCACATACAAATGAACCAACTTGTCCAATGACGACTTCTCGTTTATTGGAAGGAAATGCGCCGACTTCGTAAGACGATCAACTATAACCCATATTGCGTCATGTCCGGATTTCGTTCGCGGTAGTCCTACTATAAAGTCCATAGCGATATTTTCCCATTTCCATTCTGGAATCTTCAGGGGCTAAATTAATCCGCTTGGTCGTTGATGTTCTGCCTTTACTTTATGACAAGTATAGCACTTCGCAACCCATTCTGCCACGTCTCGCTTCATATTTGGCCACCAAAAGTTCTTCTTTAAGTCTCGATACATCTTGGTGCTTCCCGGGTGGATTGAAAATTTTGAACTGTGGGCTTCATGGAGGATCTCATTCTTTAATTCAGGTACATGGGGAATCCATATTCTGGATGAAAACCTTAGTATCCCTTGCTCATCCCTTTGAGTATTAATCTCCTCTCCAGATAACTGTTTCGTCTCTTTTTCCATTACTTCCTCTTGACACTTCTTTATCTTTTCCACTAGTGTTGGCTGAAAGGTCATTGCACGACAAACTTCCTCGACTTTTCCATAAGCACAAAGTTCCAATTCTAATTTTTCGATTTCTTCAGTTAACTCTTTTGATGTTATCATCATATTCAATCTCTCCTTCCTACTCAGAGCATCGGCCACTACGTTCGCCTTTCCAGGATGGTAATTTATCGAGCAGTCATAGTCCTTGATCAATTCCAGCCATCTCCTCTGCCTCATATTGAGCTTTTTCTGAGTAAAAATGTACTTTAAACTCTTGTGATTCGTGTAAATTTCACACTTCTCTCCATAGAGGTAATGTCTCCAGACCTTGAGTGCGAACGCTATGGCGGCTAGTTCCAAGTCATGCGTCGGGTACTTTAACTCATGCGGCTTCAACTGTCTTGACGCATATGCGATCACTTTACTGTGTTGCATCAACACACAACCCAAACCCTTATGTGAAGCATCGCTGAATATTACAAAATTCCCTTGATCATCTGGAAGTACCAACACCGGAGCTGTTACCAACTTCTGCTTTAACTCTTGAAAGCTATCTTCACATTCTGCACTCCATTCAAACTTTTGATTCTTTCTGGTTAACTTGGTCAATGGCGTGGCGATCTTCGAGAAATCCTTGACGAATCTTCTATAGTATCCGGCCAATCCTAGAAAACTTCGCACTTCCGTAGGAGTCTTTTGCCTCTCCCAACTCATAATTGCCTCAATCTTTGCCGGATCTACTTTAACTTCCTCATTTCCAATAACATGCCCCAAAAATTGAACTTCCTTTAACCAAAACTCATATTTGGTGAACTTGGCATACAACTTCTCTTGTCGGAGTATCTCCAAGGCTATCCAGAGGTGCTGCTTATGTTCTTCTTCCGACTTAGAATAAATAAGGATGTTATCAATGAATACCACGACAAATTTGTCCAGATACTTCTTAAATACCCGATTCATCAGATCCATAAATGCGGCCGGAGCATTGGTCAATCCAAACGGCATTACTAGGAATTCATAATGCCCATATCTGGTCCTGAATGCTGTCTTAGGAATATCTTCTTCTTTTATCTTTAATTGATGGTATCCCGATCTCAAATCAATCTTCGAAAAGCATTTTGCTCCCTTCAACTGATCAAAAAGGTCATCTATCCTTGGTAGCGGGTATCGGTTCTTGATCGTCACCTTATTCAACTCCCGGTAATCTATGCATAGACGCATACTCCCATCTTTCTTCTTTACAAACAGAACAGGTGCTCCCCATGGCGACGTACTTGGTCGTATCACTCATTTATCCAATAATTCTTGTAGCTGGCTCGCCAACTCTTTCATTTCTGCTGGTGCCATCCTATATGGGGCCTTTGAAACTGGTTCCGTGCCTGGAGCAAGGTTGATCTCGAACTCAATTTGTCGATCTGGTGGTAAGCCTGGTAGTTCGTCGGGAAACACATCGGGGAACTCACTAACTACAGGAATATCTTCCACGTTGGGGCTGCCTTTTTCCGAATCCACTACATAAGCTTGGAACGACTCACAACCTTTTATAAGCAACTTCTTAGCCTGAACGATTGTAAGAAATAGTTGCTCTTGCCTCTGCCCCTTAAATACTACCTTCTCTCCACTCTTCGTCTTTAAATACACTCTCTTGGTCTTACAATATATCTGAGCGCTATTCTCTCCTAACCAATCCATTCCTAAAATTATATTAAACTCTCCCAACTTGAAGAGTATCAAGTCGGCTGAGAACTTATATCCCGAAATATCGATCTCACACTTTGGACAAAATTGATTCACAGGAATCTTCTCTTGGTTTGCAATTACCACATTTACTACCTCACTCATAATCATTTTCTCACATTGATGCTTATCAACAAAAGATTCTGATATGAAAGATCTTGTTGCTCCCGAATCAATCAATACTTTAGCTTTGACATTATTGAGTAAAAGTGTACCTGCTATCACCTCAAAATTCTGAACAACATCTTTCATCTTTAGATCAAATGTCCTTGCTGTTGCTTGCGGGGTTGGTGCGGGTGGTGGAGGTAATGCCAATACCTCAGCTGGCACGCTTGCACTGGTACTTGCCACGTTCATCAGAGCTTTGACTGGTCCTGTTGCCTTACACTCCCTAGCCATGTGTCCAGTCTTCCCATATTTGTAGCACGTAACTCCTGGCTTCGCCATCTTGCACTCATTTTCCAAATGTCCCTTCTGATTACACCTATAACAGGTCATGCTCAGCTTATTGCATACTCCGGGGTGCCTTCTTCCACAGTGCTTGCATTCTGGCCTCTGGAACCTATTTTCTCCAACTTGCCCTTGGCTTGCCTGGTTGTTCCCTTTTGATTCTTGCCTTTTGCCCAAATTTCCCTTCTTTTGAAAATTTCCGCCTTTATGGAAACCAATCCTCTTTACATTTCGATCTTGTGAACTTCCAGCTTCAGACTTTTCTCCATAAAATGGAACCTTCCTCTTCTTATTATCCCTCTCTTTCCTTGACTGCATCCCATTATTCTCAATCAGAGCAGCTTTTTGTACTACTCCCGCATAAGTTTCAAGCTCAAACATAGCCACCTTATCTCTGATCCAAGGCTTCAATCCTTGCTGAAATTTCTTTGCTTTTTCCTCCTCAGTGCTGGTATACTTTGTCACAAACCTTGACAACTCAGTGAACTTCTTTTCATACTCTAATACCGTCATGTTCCCTTGCTTCAACTCAAGAAATTTTAGCTCCATCTGATTCTGCATGTACTTAAGGTAATACTTGTCCAAAAATAACTTTTTAAATCTCTCCCAAGAAACCTGCTGAGTGACTTCCATAGCCTTTACTGATTCCCACCAATAGATGACTTCTCCCTTCAAGAAGTAAGTAGCATACGGCATCTTCTGATCGTCTCCTAACTGTACCAACTCAAAAGCCCTTTCTATATCCTTGATCCATGTGTTAGCTATCACTGGATCAGTGGTATCATGAAATACAGGTGGATTCACATTCTGAAAAGCCTTGAAAGTGACAATTTGTCTAGGTGGTACTGGTGGTTCAGGAGGTTGGTGTGGCTCACGGTTATCTTGGTTTTCAATTCGTTGTTGAAGAGTTAGTTGTTGTTGAGCTATAGCATTGGTTTGCTGTTGCAAGGTTTCCAGTAGTTGAAGAATATTTGGGTCTGTGGTGAAGGTGGTTGTTGGGTTCTTCTTTTTGGGAGGCATGATCCTGAAATAAGAGTTGGGTCAAAACATATATGAATGATAAAATGATTCGAGGGTATCGCATGGCATTCTCATTTTCATATGGGGTCAAGTTTCCAAATTAAGCAGATATGATGATAAAAACATAAAATAACAGTTGAGAGCAAATGGAACAATAGCACATAATTATTGAAATTTTAAAGGTCACAGTACATAGGATTGGGACATACTCTGATTCTAGGAATAACAGGCTTATTTAAAGGAAAAACGGAAACAACTGGGGATTCCATAGAGTCTGATAGTACAACAACATGAAAGGTAAATGGAAAGAACTAAGGCTCCACTCCATCTGAACGGGGCTTGGTAGTCTTTTCCTCTCGAAGCGTCTTCACAATGCTCTGGAGCTCATCCGCCACCATCTGAATGACATACTGGCTGGTACGAGCCCGGTGCGCTGGCATCTCCTCAAGCTTAGTGTTGACGTACTGAACCAAGGTCTCAAGTCTCGCAGTCATCTGCTCCTTGGGCTTCCCTTCGTAGTTTCGGCTGTCCGGATACACGTTCTTCAGTCGGTCTATCAGTCGGTCGTACTTGCCCTGAAGCATGTCGAACTCGCGCCTCAACTCAGCATACACGGAGAAAGCAATAGTGTCGTCCGACCCAGAGGATGACGAGGAATGCGCCCTTTGCTGACAACCAATAAGAGGAGTATTAATAATAATTTACTTAACCTACTCTCTCGCATATTATCTATAACCTACACACATATCCTATAACCTATTTGGGCTGTCCAGGGACTCTAAACCGGAGCTCTGATACCAAAACCTATCACACCCCCAACTTAAACAGCAAAATAAATATAGCTATTACATCATTTTAATGAAGAATACACAACCAAAATCCAAGATCTTACGGTTTAGGGTTTGGAACAGCCCAACACTACCAACTATTACATCTGATTTAAAATACCGAGTCCTCACACAACTATTATTACTTATTCTACCTGAGCTCGAACATAAGCATCAGCATCACAGGTCTTACGGGCAGTCTGCTTGAATCTAACCATAGCTGCTAGCTGTAATGTCAGGGTAAAGCAAGAAGTGAGCCAAATGCTCAACAAGTGCTAACAGTACGACACAAAACATAAATTGAGATATACTTTTAAGAATGACAATGGAAAGACATAACCAAAGGTAACGAGAGATAAAAACTATGTGAGATGGAATCATTTTGCTTGCATCAAAACAATTTTAAAATCTTGTCTTAATCAAAATCATTTTATAACGCTACGGATTACAGCCGGTGATCAGCTGCGAAGTAATCCCGAACCTCGCTGGGTTCTAAATCATTAATGGGAATCCCTAGGCAACTTTTAAACCTAATATAAGTGTGGAAAGGACTCGCGTCTCAGTCCAGATCCACCATTCAAAGAAAACATTTATCCCCCTTTGGGACTGAAAAACCCTCATTTTATTTATTTCAAAAACTGATGCCGAATTATGACAAAATCTCTTTTTGCAGTAAACATTTTTTTATCAAAGGATTATAGATCAACTCGAAACATGGGAAATATGGTACTAAATCTCAGGGCCATGATTCACAAAACTTTACTCTATTAGGGTAACCAAAAGGTTTTCATATGTCAGAACTTGGACAGGAAAATATGGTGAGTCTTATGGATAATATGAAGGGGTAATGCCAAACTGGGCTTAAAGCAATGGTTTCTCTTCAAGGTACAGGTGTTGGATCATTAAGAAGATAAGCTTCATGAATACTATGGGTGTTAAGGTAATGATCTCTAGCTCATGATGTATATATATATATCAGAATTGTCAAGCTTTAGGATAGGAAAGAGGGTATCAATCAATGAGGAATCATGTGGGTAAGTTTCTGACTATCAGAGTTCAAGGTAAGGTTCTATAGGGGTTCAAGTATCAGGATGAGATATAAATACTTAGGAATCATCAGCATGTTAATCAAGAGGATCAATCAAGTAATATAACAACTCTTCATTTTATCATGGCATTTAACTATCATGAAAAGACTTTTGAACTACTTGCATTACATACTCGAGGGTTCATGGCATTTCTATATAATTCAAAGATAAACGAAAGATACGCTTGATTTAAACATATCAAAATGACTCAGGATAGTTGCATCAATATATAAGAACTATTTGTAGTAAATACGAAGGTCAAGTTGAATCACTTGCCTTGAGATAGGCTGGTCTGGTCTGACTGGTAGGAGCAACTGGAGCTTCACTCGACTTTTATGGCAAGTTTTCCCTCGTCTCGAGATCCTACATAAATAATAATAATCCTCATTATAATATATTCTCACCAACTTAACCTATTTACAACTCGAAATTAAACACGGATGACACTTAGGCCTATATACACTTAGTTTATATTCACCTTTAAATTATAATTGCACACACATAGCCACATATTCACATATCATATATTAACACCAAATAACACCATATATACCATAATGCAATACTAGGTTTGGATGATCTCGACTCACAACTTAAGTCACTTGGTCGCTAAACTAGACAAGGTCTTCAAATTTCGGCTTCCTAACTCGATGTGCCTTTCCTAAATTATCCAAAACCTATTGACCCTCACTTGTGCCTTTTTCTATACTGACCTTATACTATCTTACAACTATGGTGGTCGACCTAATACTCACTTCTAAGTGTTCTAAAACTATGTGATAAGTGATAGTGCTCACTTGTGCAAATTTCAGAATGACAACTATGGTTTCTTGAGTACATTAGACACTCTTAAACTACAAGTTTTCCTTCAAAACTTTTACACAAGACTCTCCTGACCTAAGGGCATCTCACAAACTTGATGTGGCTCAAGGGCCTGGCTTGGGCCTTCTTGGGCCTAAGCTAAAAGTCCAAGGTTCCCCTGTTTTTCTGGGCAGAAAATGTCCTGACTTGAATTAACTTGTGACACACGGTTCTAGCTCATATCCTATGAAATATGGTTGAAAAAACTTCTCTGACATACCCTCTAACTAAGGCCCAATTGGGCCTAATGAGGGCCTACCCATGACATGGTCAAATCTCCCTATTTCTAAGTTGCAACAAAACTGTCCCCTGCTGGACAGATTTTGTGATTCTACTTGTGCACCTAATCAAATGACATGCAAACCTCCAACCAACTCCTAAAACCTTTTATATACTCCCAATACTAACTTCTGGTAGCTTGGGCCTCAAAGTGCACACCAATGACATGGTCAAAACTCACTCTAAACCTCAGGGTGCTATACTGATTTTTCCGCAGAAACTATAACTCTCATTTTCCAAGGTTTTGACTTGACAAACTCAACTAACAACAACTCAATACTTAAACCAAGACTTATACATGGTAATCTACTGAACTAACTCCCTTATTCTCAAAATAACCTTGGGTGAGATCATCCATGCCCAAAAACAACAGCATGCAACCAAATATATAACATGCAACTCATGAAAAGCACATAACAAGATTTCGGCTAGGCATAAAGTTTTAAATGCTTGCAAAATCGACTTGCACCTAATACTCATCCTTAATAATCATGAAATATAACTTCTTTTAAGTATTAATAAGAAATTTATCATGGAAACAATCTATCTTAAGCACACATATTTTGAATTTATAGATTTTTAAACATAACTACATGATTTCGAAAAGAGTAGCATGCAAAACATGGTTGATCATCATTTTAATATCTTAAAACTAACATGCATTGCTAAACATAAATATATAATGAAATTTCAGTAGCATGCAAAGGATTTTAAAGCATGATATCTCCATAAAATACTTAGTTAGCACATATACATAATATATCTCATAGAGAGCTCTTGAATTCACAAGAATCAAGAGTTTCTTTTTGGAGATCACATAAGAACTACGCATGCATCCATGGAACTTCAACTTCCAAGTCACAAAACACTTGGAAAGTATATAAGATGAATGTAAGTAAAAGATTTACACTTGGGAAGATGAAGAATGAATTGAAAAATGGAAGGGGGGGGGGGAAATTGGCCTTCGGCCGAGAGTAATGTGGGAGGGGGAGGAGAGAAAATTTGTGGGGTGTTGGAGTGTGGAATGAGTGGAATGACTTCTCCCACTTTGATTTCTTTGTTTTATGCTATTTGGTTTACAAATGATGAGTGGAAGTGAGAACTTACAAAAATGTCCCTTGGTTAAAGTTAGGCCATTTTGCATGCAAGGCTAAGGTAGTAATTTGGTAATAATCAAATGAGTTAGTGGGGTTGGAAAAGTCTTGTTTGCCCTTTGAGAGAATAGAAGGGTGATTTGCATGCATGGTCTCTTATGTAATTTGATAAATATGACAACTAAAATTTATAATGATTTATTTTTATAAAATAAAATACAAGTTCAAAAATTATAAAATTTATATCATAAAATAACTTGGATTTTTAGAGACTTTATAAAATCATTTTCAAAATTTGTGAACAAAATACCTTTTAAAAGAAAAATTTTCCAAAGCTTAGAATATTCCTTATAAATCAAAAATAAAGAAATTAAATAAACTCTTTCTTTGAAAAATCATATACTACACAAAGCAAATTTATAATGCAGAAACTTTCACTCACACTAGCGTACAATCATTGAATATATTTTCATTTGACTTTAATATTATACCCAATCCACAAATAATATTACATAAAATGCCGGTCGTAACACATGGCTTGCGTAGACATTGGTCCACATACATCTGTGTGTACCAATCCTAGCAAATCTGCAGCCCTCTCTCCATGTCCACTAAATGGATATTTGGTCATTTTACCCAATAGACAAGACTCGCATGTAGGATATGATTCAAAATCAAAGGGCTCAAGTAACCCTTCCTTATGCAATGTCCGCAGTCTATTTTCACTAATATGACCTAGCCTACGGTGCCATAAATAGGTTATATTTTCATCATCTCGTTTTCTTTTATTAGTTTGTTCAATCTGAAGTAAATCATGCTCTACGTCACATACATACAGACCATTATTTAAAATGCCACGTCCAAAAAGAACATTATCTCTAAGGATAGAACATTCATTATTCTTAATAATAAATGAAAAACCATCCACATCCAACATAGGAATAGAAACAATATTCCTCACAATAAAAGGAATGTAATAACAATTATTCAAAATAATAGTCTTGCCCGTAGGCATATGTAAACTAAATGATCCTACAGATATGACCGCAACCCTTGCTCCATTGCCCATACGTAGAATCACCTCATCTTTTTCAAGAGTCCTACTTGTAACACCCCCAGATCCGGGGTCGGGGATCCGGGTCGTCACGAGTTCCATTTCCCTTAATAACACCCAATCTTAATAATTACTCAACTACTCTGTACTGTGACCCCACAATAAACACACACACCACACGTTATAGTCTCAGAGATGAACATCCAAAAATAACCACAAGTCATTTTATTCCACAATTATCTGCCAATACACCTTAAAAGGTTTTCTGAATAAATTTACATTTCTTTGCCATTATTACAATTCATAAATATAAATAAATCTGGTACATCAAAAGTTGAAAGCCTAGCCTATTGGTAGTTCCTACCTCAGCTACGGCGGCATCAATGCTTCTAGAAAACTGCAGAACGTCTCCTAATCGCTTGCGAATCGGGAGCTTGGTTCTGTTCATCTTTTCTATCTGTTGTTGTGTGATAAAAGAAGAAAGCAAGGGTGAGCAGCAAGCCCACCAAAATAATATGTATAATGATTAATAGTATATGAGCCTTCTCATAGTACTCATGAAAGTCTTGGTCAAAAGAAATGAACCAAGTTGATATCTTAATGCGATGAAGTCGCAAAATATTCAGTATATATACATATATACTTTTCAAAATCTTGGAAGTCCTCTTCCATACATAATATACACAGAGTTCCAGTTTATAACTGTATAAAAATATTGTTGCAAGGTGATCTCATATATCTAACCTTGTCTCAACATTTTTTTTTTCTGAAAATCTTTGTCATGCATAAGATAATCATTTACTAGATATAAGTTTAAAAGATGAAGTTACAAGATACTCCAATATACTTATATCTTTTCCAAATACTACTTGAACTACCACCGTTCAAGTTATAATTAGTTTCAAAAGTTCATCACGTAGATGAGACTACAAGACCAGATTTGAATAGATTAAATCTTTAAAATATCATCAAAATAAAATGAAGTTACGAGATACTTCATTTGATGCAAACATCATTTTGAAAACTTGACCCTGCCAACACTCAACAATCGCCCAGCCGTAGCCTTTCTATCGAAGTGCTCTGGGTAGTGTTGCAGAAATATCCAATTGGATGATGAACTCATTATGGGAGTTTGCCGCGCCAGGAAGACCACTTACGATGATCAGTCGTAGTAGTACAACCCCACCATTTTCTACATGTAGAGGAGAACCTGTCGGATTTACTTGTCAACCGAACACTGAACTCCTAAGGAATGGACCGCCTTAGCGGAACTTCCAGGCCATTTGGGCCAATATAATAAGGCTGGGCCGGCGCCACTCGACCACTTACGCCACTCCTAGTTCAGATGAAATCCATGACTCTGAAACGTAAAGCTCGTTCCCCCTTTCCCCAAGTAGAAACTTGTTGATACGGCTCCACCAAGAAGTCGTATCTAGTTGGAAAAGAGAACTCACCGATATTTCCCAGGCGATGCCTGTTAATGGATTAACTTGTTCCAAGAATTTTACTTCTCGAGTGTTGGGTAAGTAATCGATTCATTTAACAAAACAGCAACCTTGTTGCGAATATAAAATACACCACAGAGCCGGATCCCTTAGGTTTTTGAGCGAGTATTCAAGTCCCCTTAAAATGGAAGATCTTGAATTTGAAAACAAGTTTTGGGATCCGCTCTACCTTTTAAATTCATTTTGAAGACTAGAAAACATTTTTAAGAATGTTTGGGGTAAAGCTGATTTAATGAAGTAAATCAGTCCCCATTATATTTAGAAAATGTCTGAATATTATTATTTAAATAATATTCCCATAAAGAATAATCTTTATAAAAATAATCGAAGTAGAAGTATTAAAACTTATACTTGAAATGGATATCAAATAACCAAAGATATACTTATATGAAAGTACAATCTTTATTTGAATAATCGAAAATAAGTTTGACTATTGACACCTTATTCTTTAATAAAATAAGGAATATATTTCAGTAATAAGCGGAGTCATAATATCTCGAATGAATATTATAAATAATATTCATTAAATAAAATAAAGGAGTCATACATCCTCAAATGAATATTCAAATAATATTCAATAATAAAATAAAGGAGTCATAAGTCCTCGAATGAATATTCAAAATAATATTCATTAAATAAAATAAAGTTATCGAATAAACCTTATTCGATTAATAGTTTTGAAAACTAAAACCATATATTTATATAAATATATATGTATATATACATATATACAAAATCTACTCGGGATCCTCGACTCCCGGTTTAAAAAATATTTCCACCTTTTGGGTCCTTATACTAAGGGTATATGCAAGTTAACGCTATCCTCTAGCATAGGTATTATCAACTGAATCAACAATTATATATGGAAAGAATATGAAACAGGCATGCATATATATACCATAGCAGCATGCTTCAATATATTGCAACATTTGCTAATATAAACATCATGCATCTATCGCAAGATAATGCATATACATATATACATCACAACAACAGTATAACGGGTAGAAAACTTGCCTGAGCGACTGGGGGTTACGAATGGCTCGGGACGAGTCTGGTAACCTATAAACAACAAGTAATTTGGAATTAAACCAAAGTCACTTGTAAATCTATACTTTAACTAACTTAGACTCTAACGCTTGTTTTGCGCTTACTGATTCTCTTAAGTCACTCGAGTACCCTCGGCTCCACCATTTTTAATAATTTAACCTTTACGAGTTTTAAGGCGATTCCTTCGCGAATGTCTTACCAACTGCCTAACACACTTACCATAAATGTTTCATACATTAATTAACCCTTTTTGGTCTTTAACCTATGTTTCAAAGTAAGGCGAGGGGAAAAGTTTCGTTCGCGAAATGCCGTTACTTGAAACGGTCGTTTCTCCTAAACCGTGCATCGGAATCGAACGAACTACATATCAAAACGAAGCTCGTAACATGAGCTATCTGAACATGGCAGTGGTCATAATATAGCAGGGGGTTCTCGAGTCCTAATGCTATGCACAAAAACAGTCCAAAGAAAAGCGGATGTTACGACGGCTATGTTTACGCGATTTCCCAATTTTAACCATTCAACACCAACCACAAACCAACCTCAAATCCAACATACAACCAACATCCATCCTCATCACATCATAACAACCCCAACCAGTTCAATTTAATCATTCATACTTATGCCTAAACTTAACTTTAATCATACTTAAGTTCCTTTAAATCAAAACCACAACAATTACCATTCCATTTCACTACCATTCCAAATCCCAAACTCTAAATCATAACAACAAGCTACAATATCAACCCACTAATCAAAATCATCTTATAATATATAGGAATCTAGGGTTTGGAGATGGTATACCTTCCTTGAAGTGGTGGGTGGAGCTAGGAAGCCTTAAGAAGCTTTGAGAAGTCTTAAGAATGCTTGGATCTTCAAGAAAACAAGAAAAAGTTCAAGTTAAAAACTTGAAAACACTATTCATTGTCTTCTTCTTTGATTAAATGAAGAAGATTGAGAAGGAATTAATGGCTTAAACTCATGATATAGTCCTAACTAAGCATGAAGATGATTAGGGAATTATCTTACCAATTTAGGAAGCTTGGATCTTGGATTTTGAATTTCTCTTGCCTTTTGAATAGTGAAAAGCCGTGAGCAATGAAGAACAAAGCCTTGGCTGCTTTTGATTTTTGATGAAAATGATTTTACTTGGCTTGGTTGATTGGTTTTTGTGCTTGCTTTAGTCAATTACCTTCTTGCCCTTGGA
Source organism: Apium graveolens (assembly GCF_009905375.1). NCBI lineage: Eukaryota > Viridiplantae > Streptophyta > Magnoliopsida > Apiales > Apiaceae > Apium > Apium graveolens. Next base: position 222,064,004 of record NC_133648.1, read on the forward strand.
TTTGTGTGGTTACAAAGCCACCACACCTCCTTCCTTCCCATGTCATGCTTATGTCATCCTCATGATGTCATCCTCACTTCCTTGTCCTCTTTCTATTGGTTGGATGACATCATTCCCACTAATCCCTTTGATTAACTTCCTAATCGTTTGCCTAATGACCGCTGATCTGTTATACGGTTCACTTAACTTTCGTTCTCGTTTATCGTTTGAAGGATCATACCCGGGATCTTATTACTTAGGTTCCCTTAACCTTTCTCAATACATTATATTCCTTTTTATGATCCTCTATTATAATCCTTTAATTTAAATCCTTTTTATCCTGTTACCTTATACTCAATTCTCTCCGTATCTTGTGGATTTCCGGGAAAAACCAAAGTGTTCGGAATTGGATTCTGACGATCTTTACATACACTTATATACTTCATAGAGTACTAATAATATCCCATAAGATCAATAACAGAACCCCTACATAGCGTGGCATGAAAAGTTTTCTCGTTCAGCAAAAACACTATTCATAAGGGTTTCAAAATTTCTCAAAAATTGGGGTTATTACAGTCTCCCCTCCTTAAAAGGATTCCGTCCCGGAATCAGATAGAAAATAAATGGGGATACTTTCTTAGCATTACACTTTCTAACTCTCGAGTCAATTTTCCCACATTGTGGTTCTACCACCAAACTCTGCCTAGTTTGATAATCCTTCTCCTAAGCACTTGTTCCTTTTTACTCTATAACCCTTCCTGGTTGCTCCATATAGGTTATGTCGGGTTGCATATCTATGCGCTCATATGCCTCTATTTATCTGGCATCTGAATTACACTTCCTTAACATTGATACGTGAAACACGTTACGACCTGCTACATGTTCGGGGTTAGGGCTAGCTCATATGCTAACTTCCCAAACGTCTTAATATATCCAAGGGTCCAACGAATTGTAGACTTAGCTTTCCTTTCTTTCCGAACTTCATCAATCCTTTCCAAGGGATACCTATATCATTACTAGGTCCCCTATTTCATACTTTTTATCCTTTCGTGTCAAATCAACATACTTATCATGTCCATCTTGGGCTACTACCAGCCGTCCTCTGATTAGATCTATCATATCCTTGGTCCTTTGGACTACTGCGGGTCCGAGCATCTTGCGCTCTACAACTTCATCCTAACATAAGGGAGATCGACATTGTCTTCCCTCAAGGATCTCATAAGGCGACATCTCGATAATGACATATGATCTATTGTCGTAAGATAACTCAATCCGCGTTATGTGATCATTCCAATTTCTTTCAAGTCTATTGCACAAACTCTCATTATAGCTTCTAGCATTATAGCTTTTGCTTCTTAATACCCATTCTTTTCCAGTTCGTTATCGCTATCACCTTCGGTTCCTAATATTATACTGGTTATACTTTTGCTCGTTAGCGTTCTTTAACCTTTTAATAACCACGTCAACCTTAGTATCACGAATGTGTTTCCATTCCGCATACTACCACCACTTTATTACTCCTTTTTCAGTTGTTTCTATTTTCCAAAATTTGATCAATCAAATAGAAGTAAAGGAATTTGTTGAGAGATCACTATGATCATGAACACTTGTTATATCGCATAGTTAGTACAGAAGGTGGCCAGCCTTTAGTACTTGACAAGCAACTAAACAATAGATGGTATCCTACTAGGCTTCTATCACAAAGATAGATAGTCATTCGGCAATACCTCCCCTTCTGGAAGGGTTGTTCTTCTCAGCTTACATGAAATGAAAAGAAGAGAAAAGAACGAATTGAAGAGAATTGTATATATGAAAAAAATATACAGCCACAAAATATCTGGCTTGGAACCTACCTCTGAACTATAGAGGTTTGTCATAGGAGAACAAAACATATATGTATTTATATCAACATCAAGTATTATAGCATCGCATTTCACGTGCCTAAATATTTTCTCTATCCCGTCCATCATTCTATGGACCCATGCTCTTCCTCGAGCTTATACACAATCACCTTTGAAACTCCCTCAACATCGAAAATCGAATCTGGGATCTCATTCTATATATCACCGTTACTAGGATTCTATGCTCGCATCGCAACCTTCCTCGTATAATAATACGGCTCTCTATTGATAAGAAAGAATAAATATTCAATAGGTAGATACTCTACTTAATTAGTCTATCAATGATAACTTATACACTACCACTACCCGATTAGTGGTATTCAATCTCAATATCCATTCCAATACAACTCTCACGGTTATAATCAGCTCACTACTCGCAGAATCATTGCTGCCTTACTATGGTCCACCACTGACCCACTGTCATCATTCACTTTCCATGAAATCTTAATAGCTAACCATACGGAGTCCATACATCTCGTATCTAATTCTCCTAAGGAGTTAACATAACCACCAATCACAATTCATGAAGAACACTCCAAACTCTGACGTACTTTCATGACATGAAGCAGATAAAATTGCAGAAGAGTTTCAATCAAAGCAACGATAGCAGGTTAATACCATTCTTAATCATATGCCTTAAATAGAAGACTTAACTCAAAGGTTCATCTAGTCCTTTTTGAAACATGGTCCTGGCTTATCTCAAGATAGGACCTTCTAAGATAGATAGCCCGTTCATGGCGATTACACGAATTAAACCTTTACCAACTACTATTACGGTTGGGTATTGCACAGTCATCAGAAGGAATGTCAATCTTCCAAACCATAATTTAACCTTCACATTTTTAACCATCATCACTGTATTCTTTTGGCACACGCGCCTATAATTATCCTCTTACCCTTAAAGTGTCGGCCACCTCTTTGGCCTTTCCTGATAGTAAAATTTCCTTACAGTCAATGTCATTTTAACCACCTCCAAATAAATTTTCTACCTTATTTCCGATCACTGCTTGAGTGAAGATGTTTTCCTTAAAATCAGATGGGAAAAAAAATATCACCATTTTTCCATAAGTTATTGCCTCAGTCTTTAGAGGCTAATCACTGTCAAGACTGACTCTCAATCATACTTAGAACATTTTTTTTTATCTTAAGTCCTAATTGCCCTGAACAATTTCGACCATTACTGGTTCGATCCATACTTTCTCGTGGTTTAACACGTGCCCCACTTGGCATCATTATAATTACGTCATATTTCCTTTATCCACATTTCTATTCTTGAGAATTTTGAATATTACCTTTTTCCTTATAAAACCTCTAAGGTTATCCTTCAATCGTTCCTCCTGTATTCCCTAGATACAGGGCATATCACAATACCATTTACTAATAGTAGAACCATTGTCTATATACTTCTACAAAATTTATCCACTGATTCTTAAAGGTTGTTGTTACCTTAACCCTTTCCCAATCATACTGTCAAAACTCATACTGTCCCTATTAAGGGTGACATGCCAACCTTTATGCAGTCCCCTAGGATTCATTTTAAGTTACCAATGTTTTATCCTTAATTCCACTTTTAAAAGGTACCTGCATCCTTCCACGAATAAATCAAGTCATATTTCCTTGATAGATTATCATATTCATCATTCCCACCTCGATAGTCTATACCTAACTTCATAATAGCATCCTTATTCAAATTGAGGTCAATCCATATGGCCTCCAAAAGATAACAACGGTTATCCGCTTGTCTTGCCTAATTTGGTAACGATAACAAGGATGTTCTGGAAGATATTGGTCGTGTTCAACGTGAACTTCTTCTTAATAATTCCTTATTTACTTTTGTTGTTTATCTCAACAGTCATCTCAATGTTGGGATATCTTTCATACCTGGCGTCTCCCTTTCTGGGTATCAAGCCACCGGTCTTACATTTCCTTCTTGAAGGTCACTTCCTTCATCCAATTTTTTCCTGATTTCTTACTTCCTTATCCCCTTAGTCTATCCGCGTCTCATTATTTATCCTTCGAATTATCTCAAGGTTTCCTCGAATCCTCCCAACTTACAGGGGATAAACTATATGTATCTCTTATGCCCTCAACCATCAATTTTAACTTATGTTGAATCACTCTCATCCGGACGATTACATACTTTTCTATTTCTATTTCTACGAGTCTTTAGGGTTTCCTCATACCCAACTCCCTTATCATTCCTCAAACTCTCTTGCCTTTATATTCCTTTTTCTTATCGTTATTTCATGAACCAACATAACATAAGCATTGATTTCAAACATCCCGTCATTCTGGATTCGTGTCTTCAGAATGAATCTTGATAACTTTTACAACTTAGATTCATAATTCATCATACTCGTCTGCCTTTGTTCTGGCTCTTAAGCTTTTACACTATCTCCATAACCTTGGGAAGTACTTTCCTGAAAACAATTGACTGAACTTAAATCAGTTTATTATAATCTCTTGCTCCGTGCCTTCCTTGGCCTTTCACCAGCGGGTGGTCTCTCTCTTAGGAGGGTAAGTGACAAAACAGTCTTTTGTGATTCGTCAATCATTTAGAATCTCAAATGATTCCTATATTTCCTTTAGCCAGGCTCTTGCCTCGACTAGGTCAACCTGTTCCTTGGAACTCTGAGAGCTTAGCGACTTAAAGGTCATGAAAGAATTTTCCACCGCACTGTCTCCTCAGGGTGGTGGTTGGGGATAATAGTCTAAGTTCTCTTTAGACAGGTCCATGAATTGCCATATAGGGGTACCATCTCGGGTCTCCTGTCCTTACTCGACTTTTGTTTCCTCAGTCTAAATATTTCTTCCTACTCCCCATAATTGGGGTCATCTTACATAATTTAAATCCTCATTTTCCACTTCATCATGTTATGGGTTCCTTTTGTCTTGGTGGCAACCTCCCTGACTATCACGTTCAGGGTTTGCTCTAACTCTTATTCCTCAAACTAGCTTTCATCTAAGATTTCATCTTTAAGCTCTTAAACATTTGGAACCCAAATTCTATAGGAATACCTCATTATTCCCTTATCATCTCTCTCGGTATTAATCTCATACCTATTTGTTGGCTCTCTGCCTTCATTCATCACTTTTACTGGCACAATATGTTCTTTTCCAATAATTCGGGTTGTATTGCTATCTCAAACAACTTTTCGGTACCGGCTCCGGTTACCTTCACTACTATTTCCATTTTCTCAAAATCTCTTATAAACTCTCCAAAAGACATTATCATCTTGAGTCTCTCCTTTTTACTAAGGGCATCAGCCACCATATTGGCTTTCCCCGAATGATAAAGAATCTCCGAATCATAATTCTTGATTAGTTCTAACCGCCTCCTCTGGCGTATGTTGAGCTCTTTCTACGTAAGAATGTACTAGAGCTCCTATGGTTTGTGAATCTCACACTTCTCTCCATACAAGTAGTGCCTCAAATCTTTAGGGCAAAACTATTGCCACGAGCCCAAGCTCATGGGTGGGGATATCGAATTTTAAATTCCCTTAATTATCTTGACGCGTACGCGATTACCTTGCTGTGCTGTATAAGAAGCACCCTAATTCCTTATGCGAAGCGTCACTACATTTCATAAAATATCATTTTCCATCCGGCAACGCCAACATAGGGGCCATCACCAATCTTTGCTTCAGTTCTTGAAAGCTGTTCTCGCATTTCTCTGTCCATTCAAACTTCTCAGTCTTACGAGTAAGCCGCGTTAAAGGGGCTACTATCTTTACAACTTGAACGAACCTCCGGTAGTGACCGGCCAATCCTACCTCTGGTAGTCGACCAAACCATGGTCATCAATTCATCAGTGGTCCTTTATCCAATCCTGTCAGGATCCTCCATGGGATCCTCCTCAACAACTATCCCTTCTAGGACAACATCCTCAACCGCTAAATCCTCAATATCAACATCATCCGGTCCTGCATTAGGACACTCTATCGGATCCACAATCCGATCTCCAATTAGTAATAAAATATCATCGCGATGTTGCTCCTCAACATCAGGGTTCGGAGTCCCGCTACCATATACGATAACGAACTACGCTCCTATCACGATATTTATAAGGGTTCCCATAAGGGTTTTAACTGTCAGTACTACGTTAGGTAGCCCGACTATGAACTTGGCAAGAGTTCTTATTATCTTTGTGAACTTATTATCTTAACGTCCCATCATCTCTGAGGTTTATAACGCTTAGCTCTGATACCATTTCTGTAACACCCCCAGATCCGGGGTCGGGGATCCGGGTCGTCACGAGTTCCATTTCCCTTAATAACACCCAATCTTAATAATTACTCAACTACTCTGTACTGTGACCCCACAATAAACACACACACCACACGTTATAGTCTCAGAGATGAACATCCAAAAATAACCACAAGTCATTTTATTCCACAATTATCTGCCAATACACCTTAAAAGGTTTTCTGAATAAATTTACATTTCTTTGCCATTATTACAATTCATAAATATAAATAAATCTGGTACATCAAAAGTTGAAAGCCTAGCCTATTGGTAGTTCCTACCTCAGCTACGGCGGCATCAATGCTTCTAGAAAACTGCAGAACGTCTCCTAATCACTTGCGAATCGGGAGCTTGGTTCTGTTCATCTTTTCTATCTGTTGTTGTGTGATGAAAGAAGAAAGCAAGGGTGAGCAGCAAGCCCACCAAAATAATATGTATAATGATTAATAGTATATGAGCCTTCTCATAGTACTCATGAAAGTCTTGGTCAAAAGAAATGAACCAAGTTGATATCTTAATGCGATGAAGTCGCAAAATATTCAGTATATATACATATATACTTTTCAAAATCTTGGAAGTCCTCTTCCATACATAATATACACAGAGTTCCAGTTTATAACTGTATAAAAATATTGTTGCAAGGTGATCTCATATATCTAACCTTGTCTCAACATTTTTTTTTTCTGAAAATCTTTGTCATGCATAAGATAATCATTTACTAGATATAAGTTTAAAAGATGAAGTTACAAGATACTCCAATATACTTATATCTTTTCCAAATACTACTTGAACTACCACCGTTCAAGTTATAATTAGTTTCAAAAGTTCATCACGTAGATGAGACTACAAGACCAGATTTGAATAGATTAAATCTTTAAAATATCATCAAAATAAAATGAAGTTACGAGATACTTCATTTGATGCAAACATCATTTTGAAAACTTGACCCTGCCAACACTCAACAATCGCCCAGCCGTAGCCTTTCTATCGAAGTGCTCTGGGTAGTGTTGCAGAAATATCCAATTGGATGATGAACTCATTATGGGAGTTTGCCGCGCCAGGAAGACCACTTACGATGATCAGTCGTAGTAGTACAACCCCACCATTTTCTACATGTAGAGGAGAACCTGTCGGATTTACTTGTCAACCGAACACTGAACTCCTAAGGAATGGACCGCCTTAGCGGAACTTCCAGGCCATTTGGGCCAATATAATAAGGCTGGGCCGGCGCCACTCGACCACTTACGCCACTCCTAGTTCAGATGAAATCCATGACTCTGAAACGTAAAGCTCGTTCCCCCTTTCCCCAAGTAGAAACTTATTGATACGGCTCCACCAAGAAGTCGTATCTAGTTGGAAAAGAGAACTCACCGATATTTCCCAGGCGATGCCTGTTAATGGATTAACTTGTTCCAAGAATTTTACTTCTCGAGTGTTGGGTAAGTAATCGATTCATTTAACAAAACAGCAACCTTGTTGCGAATATAAAATACACCACAGAGCCGGATCCCTTAGGTTTTTGAGCGAGTATTCAAGTCCCCTTAAAATGGAAGATCTTGAATTTGAAAACAAGTTTTGGGATCCGCTCTACCTTTTAAATTCATTTTGAAGACTAGAAAACATTTTTAAGAATGTTTGGGGTAAAGCTGATTTAATGAAGTAAATCAGTCCCCATTATATTTAGAAAATGTCTGAATATTATTATTTAAATAATATTCCCATAAAGAATAATCTTTATAAAAATAATCGAAGTAGAAGTATTAAAACTTATACTTGAAATGGATATCAAATAACCAAAGATATACTTATATGAAAGTACAATCTTTATTTGAATAATCGAAAATAAGTTTGACTATTGACACCTTATTCTTTAATAAAATAAGGAATATATTTCAGTAATAAGCGGAGTCATAATATCTCGAATGAATATTATAAATAATATTCATTAAATAAAATAAAGGAGTCATACATCCTCAAATGAATATTCAAATAATATTCAATAATAAAATAAAGGAGTCATAAGTCCTCGAATGAATATTCAAAATAATATTCATTAAATAAAATAAAGTTATCGAATAAACCTTATTCGATTAATAGTTTTGAAAACTAAAACCATATATTTATATAAATATATATGTATATATACATATATACAAAATCTACTCGGGATCCTCGACTCCCGGTTTAAAAAATATTTCCACCTTTTGGGTCCCTATACTAAGGGTATATGCAAGTTAACGCTATCCTCTAGCATAGGTATTATCAACTGAATCAACAATTATATATGGAAAGAATATGAAACAGGCATGCATATATATACCATAGCAGCATGCTTCAATATATTGCAACATTTGCTAATATAAACATCATGCATCTATCGCAAGATAATGCATATACATATATACATCACAACAACAGTATAACGGGTAGAAAACTTGCCTGAGCGACTGGGGGTTACGAATGGCTCGGGACGAGTCTGGTAACCTATAAACAACAAGTAATTTGGAATTAAACCAAAGTCACTTGTAAATCTATACTTTAACTAACTTAGACTCTAACGCTTGTTTTGCGCTTACTGATTCTCTTAAGTCACTCGAGTACCCTCGGCTCCACCATTTTTAATAATTTAACCTTTACGAGTTTTAAGGCGATTCCTTCGCGAGTGTCTTACCAACTGCCTAACACACTTACCATAAATGTTTCATACATTAATTAACCCTTTTTGGTCTTTAACCTATGTTTCAAAGTAAGGCGAGGGGAAAAGTTTCGTTCGCGAAATGCCGTTACTTGAAACGGTCGTTTCTCCTAAACCGTGCATCGGAATCGAACGAACTACATATCAAAACGAAGCTCGTAACATGAGCTATCTGAACATGGCAGTGGTCATAATCTAGCAGGGGGTTCTCGGGTCCTAATGCTATGCACAAAAACAGTCCAAAGAAAAGCGGACGTTACGACGGCTATGTTTACGCGATTTCCCAATTTTAACCATTCAACACCAACCACAAACCAACCTCAAATCCAACATACAACCAACATCCATCCTCATCACATCATAACAACCCCAACCAGTTCAATTTAATCATTCATACTTATGCCTAAACTTAACTTTAATCATACTTAAGTTCCTTTAAATCAAAACCACAACAATTACCATTCCATTTCACTACCATTCCAAATCCCAAACTCTAAATCATAACAACAAGCTACAATATCAACCCACTAATCAAAATCATCTTATAATATATAGGAATCTAGGGTTTGGAGATGGTATACCTTCCTTGAAGTGGTGGGTGGAGCTAGGAAGCCTTAAGAAGCTTTGAGAAGTCTTAAGAATGCTTGGATCTTCAAGAAAACAAGAAAAAGTTCAAGTTAAAAACTTGAAAACACTATTCATTGTCTTCTTCTTTGATTAAATGAAGAAGATTGAGAAGGAATTAATGGCTTAAACTCATGATATAGTCCTAACTAAGCATGAAGATGATTAGGGAATTATCTTACCAATTTAGGAAGCTTGGATCTTGGATTTTGAATTTCTCTTGCCTTTTGAATAGTGAAAAGCCGTGAGCAATGAAGAACAAAGCCTTGGTTGCTTTTGATTTTTGATGAAAATGATTTTACTTGGCTTGGTTGATTGGTTTTTGTGCTTGCTTTAGTCAATTACCTTCTTGCCCTTGGATTTGTGTGGTTACAAAGCCACCACACCTCCTTCCTTCCCATGTCATGCTTATGTCATCCTCATGATGTCATCCTCACTTCCTTGTCCTCTTTCTATTGGTTGGATGACATCATTCCCACTAATCCCTTTGATTAACTTCCTAATCGTTTTCCTAATGACCGCTGATCTGTTATACGGTTCACTTAACTTTCGTTCTCGTTTATCGTTTGAAGGATCATACCCGGGATCTTATTACTTAGGTTCCCTTAACCTTTCTCAATACATTATATTCCTTTTTATGATCCTCTATTATAATCCTTTAATTTAAATCCTTTTTATCCTGTTACCTTATACTCAATTCTCTCCGTATCTTGTGGATTTCCGGGAAAAACCAAAGTGTTCGGAATTGGATTCTGACGATCTTTACATACACTTATATACTTCATAGAGTACTAATAATATCCCATAAGATCAATAACAGAACCCCTACATAGCGTGGCATGAAAAGTTTTCTCGTTCAGCAAAAACACTATTCATAAGGGTTTCAAAATTTCTCAAAAATTGGGGTTATTACACTACTTCCCTTTAGTCCTTGCAACGAATTCCAAATATGAGAACCACGGGCGGTATCTAATACCCAAGTAGAAATTTGACCTAGTGACATATTAACTTCGATCATGAACATGCCTGAATCAGAAGCGGTAGTCTCACTACCCTTCTTCTTCATCAATTCTGCAAGGTAAACCTTGCAATTCCTCTTCCAGTGCCCCAACTTGTTACAGTGAAAACAAACAGCTAAATTAGGACCAGTCAACTTGTGAGCATCTAGTATGCTCCGGAGTGATAGACATGACGAATATAGTAAATCTGTAAATGATAAACACATAACAACACTTAGCAAATATTCAATTTCATTTCAAAACACTATATGAATCGGGTCTTTATTCATAAGTGTCTCCCACTAGTTTATCTAATTTTTTCAACCCCCTAAGTGAAAATTAAGCATTCATAATGCTAGTGGGAATAGGGATCCTACATTCCATCACACAACCTCGGCTGTGGCACGAAATGTAACGACCGGGAAATTTACGTTGTATTATATCATATTTGTAATAAAATATGTGAATAAATATGTCAGTTATGTGTGATTATCTGTTAAACCCTAATTGTTAAGTGCTACGTGTATTCTGTATCATTTCTGTATTTTTAAGGTATTTTTCAGATGTTTTATATCGTATTCAAAGGTTTCATTTCAAACGTTTTGCAACCCAAATAATGATTTTAAAGCCAGTATTTCAAATAAAATAATGGGCCTTATTTTTCATCAAATGGCTTTTACAATCGCAATATTCTAAACATCTAGATATTTTATAAATTTTCTCGTTTTACGGAAAATGACTTTTCCGGGCCCCATTGGGTGTTAAAAACCCCACAAAAATCACATTTTTATTTTTATAAAATTATAAGACTTTTATTTATACCATTTCTTTGTATTTTTGAATTATTCACAATTTTTGGGAATTTTTGACATATATATTGCATATATAAAATATTTATAAATTAAATTTTAATACCCAAAAATTATGAAAATTAGGGCCAAATATTTTTATTAAATGTATAATTAGCCCCTTAATTTTATTTAGGAGTATTATTTTTCATACTATAAATACCCTAATTATTATTAATTAATTCATAATTCTGCAAATTAATTCCCAAATTCAGAAATTAGGGTTCTTGAGTTCTTGATTTCAAGCAAAGATTTGACAGTGATTCTGATCTCCAAATTAAACATGTGAGTACTCAATCGAAAGCTCTTGATCCCTACTTGCCAATTCTATCATCAATTTTGTGTTTTATTACGTTGATTTTCAATTCATATTTTTAGGGTTTATGTTTGATTTAGGCATTTTTTATTCTGGGATCGTTTGATTGTGTTGATGATTTGAATAGGTTTGTCTTGAATCCAGGAATGATTTTGCATAGCTAATTAACTCGTATAACCCCGGGAAAGTAGTTCCCGAGTTCTTGAATTTTTAGCAATTTTTGAATTCATTTTCTGTGATTTTGAGGAAGTGTTGATTGTTGTTGAGTATTGAGATTGATTCTGGAACTCAGTAGCTTCAATTTCGTATATTGATCATTAAGTATAGTTAATGATTTTGGGGGGAAGGGTTTTCCGACGAGGCTCGCCGGAGTAGCTTCGGGAATCGCCGGAGTTCTTCATGGAAGGACGATTGGACGTCAGGAACGGGGCGGAGGGTCGGCGGTTGCAGACAGGAATTGATCTGGGCAGAAAAGGGATCGAAACGGTGATGTTTTCGTTGCAATCGGAGCTCGCCGTGGCTTCGCCGGAACCGGCCATCGGCGCCGGATTCTGGGTTGTTCTTGGACGACCCGGGTGACCCGGTTTCAACCCGGTGTTCGACCCGGTTTCGATCCAAAAACCCCCAATCCGTTTGTCTGAAATCTGTTTCTGAAATTAAAATTTATTTACTTTTATTTTGATAATACATAATTTAATTTTCTAAATTATAAAAATCAAGTAAAAATCAGATTAAAAATCTAAATTTTTTGTAAATAATTCCAAAATTATTTTTTTAAATTATAAATTCGAATTTAGTGATTTAATTAAGTATTTAATTATTTATTTAATCATTTATCTATTTATTTATTAATAGTTAATAATTATGGATTAAGGATTAAATTTATCGAATATTACAGGGAACGATTCGATAAATAAGGGAATTAATCGAATAACTCATTATTATACGAGTAATTGAGCGATAAGTTCGATTATTAATATTCAGACGATAGTAAATTATTCGTATAATATCGTAATAATTATTCGTAATGAATGAGTAAATACAGAAAATTAATTTTAAAACGTATACGTGCAATAATAACAGTAATGTTTTGATAATTATGCAAGAAACGCGAATAACTCCTAGAAATACGAGTAGTGATTTGATAATTAAAATTATTATTCGAGCGATAATTATTCGAAGAATAACTTAATAAATATTCGTATCGTATAATTAAATATCGATAATCGATTTAATCGTATAAATTGTAATAATAATCGTAATAATTCAATAATTATACGAAAAAGATGAATGACTCGTATTTACACGAGTAATTGATTGTTGAGTTCGATTATGATTCGAATAATGACTCATTTATTCAGTAATTAACGTACCAGTTAAGGATATCGATTATTTATTTATAAATAATCGATCTAATCGAATAAATAACGATAAGTTGTAAATATTATAATAAATTGTGATTAATCCTAATAATTAGGGATTCATTATTTTAAATTATTAAATAATTATTTATTAATTATTTATTTGTTATGTATTTATTAGATATTTAAGAAGTGATTAATTATTTCGATAATTAATCACATAATTTTCAATAAATCATAACTTCTTCGTTTTAACTCCAAAAATTATAAAAAAAATTATTTTAGACTTTGATTTTCTTAAATAATTATTTTAAAAAATTATTTTAGGATTTAAAAGGTTATAATAATTATTTATATTGAATAATAAATTGAATTATAAGTGTTTAATTGATAATAATTCAACCGTTAATCCGATTCGAGTGAAACGAAAACCATTTTACTCAGAAAAATGAATTCTTTTTATTAAAAATAATATGAAGACCTAATTTCTTCTCGAAACTAGTTGAATTTATTGATTACTTGATTATCAGTCAAAATACGCGCCGAGACGAGTCCGAAAAATTCCGGAAAAATGGGAAATGAAGCAGAAGGTGATCAACGGAGCAATCAGCGAGTCGATTTTGATTCTAAAAATTATTTTAACTATAAAAATGATTATGTGCTTATGTGCTTATGTGTATTATATGGTTAATCGAGTCTTACTTTCTTATATGTAATATAAGAGTCAGTTATACGCACATGGGTAGATAATAGGAAAGAAATGAAGTCAATTCAAGATGCAAATTGAAGTACAAGATGACTTAATCAGTCTATTTTGCTAACAGAAGCTAAGCCAGCAAGGCAGGTCAAGTAGGGGATAGACGAAAGTGATTTAATTGCAGTAAGTCGCGCAGAAGGCAAGTTTCTTCCCTATTATAATTTCAGAATAGTAATATTCATTTCAAATTCTTATTACGCTTGTATTCCTTTAATTTCTTTATTCATATCTCAGTTCGATTCTTGAATTATTCTTTTCATTTGAATTTATTATTCATATTCCAATTGTTACTCACAATTATTGATATATTCTGGTGATTAGAATATACCAAAGCATACCGATTGTTCCAGTTGCTATTCCAGGGACTGGATAACACTACTTTTGGGATTAAGTCTACTTAATCCTAAGGACCAGGACATAACCAGATCCTTGAAACGGGCCGTAGTGCCTGGGTGCCCGACGGGATCTATATAGTGAGATATAGATCTGCACTGTATCCTGGCTGATCAGCAGGGTATAGTTGCGAACTTGAGTCCAGTTTAGTTCGTTTACATTCGCCAGTAATGGCCTTCTTTCGATTCTTATGAGGTTATATCTTTGCAGATATACCTGGGTTACGGATTCAATTATAATGCTTTAGCACTGTTTATATTTTGTGGACTTGTTGAGCAATTTTGGCTCACCCATTTTGTTGTTATTCACTTTACTATTTTCAGTTAAGAAGGAATATGAAACCCATCAGGACACGAATGGTAAAGAAGCGGGTCAAGCCTCGGGATCTTCTCATACCCAAGGTGTTGATCCCAATTCAGGAAGAAAGCTTTGAGTTACCCGAGCAGGTGGAGTGTTGATAGATAGTATGTGTGTGTTTGAATAAAAGCTGAACTTAGTTTAAAAATAAATTAGACAATGGTTTGTAATAAAGAGAGTTTGTGAGATTTTAAATGTTGGTTTGTAATAAAAGTAGTTAGTGGTTCTTGTTTTCATACTTCAACCTAAAAAGGTCCTGGTTAGTGAGAAAGGGGTTTAATTTCATTTCTTTATTATTCATTAATAAGCTTGTACATGTTTGGTGATTGGCTCGTAACCCCCAGACTTATACCCCGGGTCTGGAGGGCGTTACAGTTTGGCATCAGAGCTGTAGGTTTGGTCCCTGAAAACAAGAACATTAGGACTAAGATAGGATAGGGAGATCACATAAGATAGGGACAGTCAAGTTAGGAAGAATAGTATTAGGATTTAGGCCAGATTAGAATAGGGAAATATGAATCTTAGGATTGTTTAGTGACCTTTTCTTTTCTTTGGTATATTATCAGATGGCATCTTCTGGTTATTCTGCATCTTCCGAGAGGACAGTCACTGGGCCAGCAGCACTAGTTATACCTCCAGTATCTGAGTATATGTTTCCTCCTCTACCACCTCCACCACCATTGCCACAGGAGCCGGTACCACCAGTTCAGGGGATAGTTCATGACCCCATAGAGATTTTTGATCCTTTTGAGTTCTTCGAGCCGATAGTTCCTTTACCTATTGAGCATCAGTTTATACCAGGTATTGAGCAGGAGTTACCACCACTACCATTATTACCTCCTATACCAGTGCATGCCCCAGAGCCGGACATAGTTCAGATGATTCCAGTCGAGGGGATGGGAGAGCATGATGTGGATCTACAGTTAGGCTTATCACAGCCGGGTGCAGGTATTCCGAGGGTTCCTTCCTAGGAGTCAGTAGGTCAGATTGCTCAGCCGTATATGGTACCATACCATGAGTATAGAGTTATGAGGGATGATATGGAGTATTGGCGGGCACAGTGTCGAGAGATTATGCATCTGTTTGATCAGAGGGACAGAGGACCGTTAGCAGCCCTACAGCCAGATTACTACATGAGGCAGCGACTACAGTCAGTATTGATAAGCGCTACTTGGGAGCTTGATGAGTTGACCCATGACAGACCTCCTTCTTTTGCAGAGTTCTATCGGATATTCCGCTTGGCACAGACTTTAGTCCATGCACTTAGAGAGGAGCTTAGGCATATTCCGCCTGGGTTCTGAGATGGTTTGAGACGATGACTCCAGAGTACATGTGTATATAGAGGCAGCATAGTATAACCTAGTGAGTAGTGTGTATGTGTGTATCAGTAGTTTAACTTGTAGTAGTAGTTTAACTTGTAGCGATAGTGTGACTTGTAGCCGTAGTGATGACCAGTAGCCCGAGACTTTTTGTATCAAGCATTTACACCTGAAACTGGTGTCACATATATATATAAACTGAACTTTTCAAATATCTTTTATTTAAATTTCAGTCTTTCCAGTTTTACAGCATTTTCTTTCACTTTATTGCTTTACAGTCTTTTATACTATAATTCCTGTTGAAAAAAAAGAGAGAGAGAAAGAAACAGAAAAGAAAAAGAATAAACATTTTATTTAACTGTTTACATTTCTAGTTTTTACATTTAGTAACTGTTTTCTTTAAATAAACCATGTTATTAATACATGATAAATTGTTTTCCATCACATACTATCAATTGTTTATTAAACTGTTAAATAAATATCACCTGTTTTATTATCAGAAGAAGATGGCACCAAAAAGAAAGACTAGGGTTGAAACCTCGAACAGCAATTCTAAAGGTCAGACTAATGAGACCATGAACCAAATATTCCATCTGATGCAACAACAGATGGTAATGATGCAGCAACAGATACAGCATCAGCAACAGCAGATACAACAACAAATGTTACAACAGCCACCTCGTCCTGAGCCTCAATTACCACCAGTATTACCTGTTGTTACTTTTAAGCAGTTTCAGTCAGTTAAACCTCCAGAATTTGATGGGTCTACTGATCCTATTAAAGCTACCACCTGGTTAAAAGAAATAGAGAAAGCGTTTGTACTAGTGAGGGTAGGTGAGGACCAGAAGACTGATTTTGCTAGTTACTTGTTGAAGGGAGAGGCAAATTATTGGTGGGAATCTAAAAAGGCTTTAGAAGGTGAAGATGTTATTGCTTGGGATAGATTCAAAGAATTATTTTTAGAGAAACATTTTCCTCGCTATGTAAGGAATCAGATGCAGATAAAATTTTTAGAGTTGAAGCAGGGAAGTATGTCTGTGACAGAGTATAAAGCCAAATTTAATGAATTGGCTAGGTTTGTTCCGGAACAGGTTGACACTGAAGAGAAACGAGTTCAGAGATTTCAAGAGGGATTACGACCATGGATACGCGGACAAGTTGCAGTTTTTGAATTAGCAACATATACCACTGTAGTCCAGAAAGCTTTGATCATCGAAGGGGAAAGT
Source organism: Apium graveolens (assembly GCF_009905375.1). NCBI lineage: Eukaryota > Viridiplantae > Streptophyta > Magnoliopsida > Apiales > Apiaceae > Apium > Apium graveolens. Next base: position 222,081,023 of record NC_133648.1, read on the forward strand.
GAAAGATATCAACGAGACAGAGGACAGGGAAGTTTCCAAGACCGTTTCAGCAGGAAGCCGGGATTTCAAGTCCGGGCAAATTTGAATTTCAAAAGGATAGGATAGGGTACACAAAAAGCAGGTAATCATTTCCAAACCTCCAAACAACAGGGAATTGTTAAGGTTCCAGTGCCATATTACAAAACTTGTGGACGTAAGCATACCGGCGTATGTATTAAAGCAGATGTGACATGTTTCAAATGCAAGCAGAAAGGGCACTACTCTAACGAATGTCCAACAGGAAAAACAACAGAAATCACTTGCTATCAATGCGGGAAGAAAGGGCATATCGCTAGGAATTGTAAAGGACCAGCAATGGCAGCCGGTATTTCGAAAGTATTGGCATTACCTCTACCACCACCGCCGAATCAACCCAAAGCAAGGACTTTTAACATGACAATGAAAGAAGCAGTGCAGAGTCCAAGTGTGATTGCAGGTACGCTTTTGGTGAATTTCGTAGGTTCAAAAGTATTAATTGATTCTGGAGCTACCCGTTCATTTATTTCTGAGGAATTTCTTGATAAGTTACATTGTGAAATGGAATGGTTGGGCGAGACGTTAATTATAAAATTAGCGAATGACGACCAAGTTCCAGTAGATCGAGTATGTCCTGCGTGTGATGTAGAAATAGCTGGACATCATTTCTCTGTAGACTTAATTCCTTTTAAGCTAGGAGAATTTGATGTGATTTTGGGAATGGATTGGTTAGCATGTCATAAGGCTCAAATAGATTGCGCGAATAAGAAAGTAAAATTGCGAACTGCGGAAAATGCAACGGTAATATTCAAGGGCGAAAAGCAGCAGAATAAATTTCTCACTGTATTACAGACCAACCGATTGCTTCGACAAGGATGTGAGGCGTACATAGCTTACGTGTTAGATATTGAAAAAGGAAGTCCTAGAATAGAAGACATTCCAGTTGTATGTGAGTTTCCATACGTCTTTCCAGACGAGCTTCCAGGATTACCGCCAGATCGAGAAATCGAGTTCACGATTGATCTAGCACCAGGTACAGAACCAGTTTCGAAAGCTCCGTATCGAATGGCTCCCGTCGAAATGAAGGAATTGTCAACGCAACTGCAAGATCTTCTAGACCGAGGCATTATACGACCCAGTGTATCCCCATGGGGTGCACCAGTGTTATTTGTGAAGAAGAAGGATGGCAGTATGCGATTATGCATCGACTATCGAGAGTTGAATAAACTCACTATTAAGAACAAGTATCCTTTACCGAGAATCGACGATTTGTTCGATCAGCTAAAATGAGCTGCATGGTTTTCAAAGATAGATTTACGATCAGGCTATCATCAATTGAAGATTAAAGCTGAAGATATTCCTAAGACTGCGTTTCGTACGAGATATGGACATTACGAGTTTCTTGTAATGGCATTCGGTTTGACAAACGCGCCAGCTGCATTCATGGATTTGATGAACAGGATATTCAAGAAATATTTGGACAAGTTCGTGATTGTATTCATTGATGACATTTTGATTTACTCCGAGACAGAAGAAGAGCATGCAGAACACTTGAGGATAGTTTTGGAAATCCTGAGGAAAGAGCAATTATACGCAAAATTCTCAAAATGTGAATTCTGGTCAAGGGAAGTACAATTTCTGGGGCATATCATCAGTAGAGAAGGCATCCAAGTCGATCCAGCAAAGATTGAAGCTGTGTTGAACTGGGAACGACCAAAGACACCAACAGAAGTTCGAAGTTTCTTGGGATTGGCAGGATATTATCGAAGGTTTGTCAAAGATTTTATGAAAATAGCAACACCGTTGACCAAGTTAACTCAAAAAAGTGAAAAGTTTGAATGGAATGATAAGTGTGAAGAAAGTTTTCAAGAGTTAAAGAACCGGTTGGTGACCGCACCAGTACTGGTATTGCCAGACGAGCAAGGGAATTTCGTTATTTTCAGCGACGCTTCGTATCGCGGGCTAGGATGTGTATTGATGCAACACGGTAACGTCATCGCATATGCTTCGAGACAACTTAAACCTCATGAACAGAAATATCCTACGCATGATCTGGAATTGGCAGCGATTGTATTTGCATTGAAGCTTTGGAGACATTATCTCTACGGTGAAAGATGCGAAATCTACACGGATCATAAAAGTTTGAAGTATATCTTTACACAAAAGGAACTGAACATGCGACAACGTCGATGGCTAGAATTGATAAAGGATTACGATGTTACAATTTGTTATCATCCAGGGAAAGCAAATGTTGTAGCGAATGCGTTGAGCAGGAAAGAAAGATTGAATTGGTTAACTTCATGCGAAGAATTGGCCAAGGAATTCGACAAATTGGAAATCGAGATTCGTGTTCCCAATGAATCTGCAGAAGCTATCTACACTATGACTTTCCAACCGGAATTGTTAGAGAAGATTCGCCGCTGTCAAGATGAAGTGATGAGTCAAGATGACGACCTGACGGGAGAAGAGATCACAACTCAGAAAGATAGTGAAGGAATTTTACACTTTGCGTCAAGAATCTGGATCCCTAATGTGGTGGAATTAAAAGAAGAAATAATGCGAGATGCGCACAATTCGAAGTATTCCATTCATCCAGGAAGTACAAAAATGTATCGCGATCTGAAAGAAAACTTCTGGTGGCTGAACATGAAAAAGGAAATAGCAGAATGAGTGAGTAAATGCTACACATGCCAGCGAGTTAAAGCAGGACATCAACGTCCGAGCGGGTTATTGCAACCGTTAGACATTCCAGAATGGAAATGGGAACATCTAGCGATGGATTTTGTGGTAGGACTGCCAAGGACTAAGGCAAATCATGATGCGATATGGGTAATCATTGACAGACTTACGAAGTCGGCATATTTTCTACCAATTAACGAAAGATTTTCGCTCGACAAATTAGTGCACATGTATCTTAAGGAAATTGTAATGCGACATGGAGTTCCAATATCTATCGTGTCTGATCGAGATCCCCATTTCAATTCAAGATTTTGGAGACAATTTCAAGAATGCATTGGAACGAAATTAAACATGAGTACCGCTTATCATCCGCAAACCGACGGGCAAAGTGAAAGAACTATCCAAACGATTGAAGACATGTTACGAGTTTGTGCGATCGATTTTAAAGGCAGCTAGGATGAACATTTACCTCTGGTGGAATTTTCTTATAATAACAGCTATCACGCCAGCATTGGAATGCCACCGTATGAAGCACTATATGGGAGAAAATGCAGATCACCTGTACACTGGGATGAAGTTGGAGAACGCAAAATTTTGGGTCCAGAATTAATTCAGCAGACGAAGGAAAAGATTGAACTTATTCGGAAATGACTCGATGCAGCGCAAAACAGGCAACGCAAATACGCAGACCAAGCAAGGAAGGATATGGACTATCAGGAAGGAGAACACGTATTACTTAAAATATCGCCATGGAAAGGATTGACCAGATTTAGCAATAAGGGTAAATTGAAGCCACGATATGTCGGACCATTTGAAATTTTGAAGAGAGTAGGAAAGCTTGCTTACGAATTAGCTTTACCGCCTCATATGCAACATATTCATAATGTGTTTCACGTGTCAATGCTTAAGCGATATAATCCTGATTTTAGGCATGTAATAGAATATGAACTGATAGATATCCAACCTGATTTGTCTTTTGTAGAGCAGCCGGTAAGAATTTTAGATCGGCGAGAGAAAGTGTTGAGAAATAAGTCTGTATATTTAGTGCGAGTGTTGTGGAGAAATCCTATGGTTGAAGAATCAACCTGGGAACTTGAAAGTGAAATGTTAGAGAAATACCCTCATTTGCTTTCATAGAAGATTCTGAGGACAGAATCCTATTAAGGGGGGGAGAATGTAACGACCGGGAAATTTACGTTGTATTATATCATATTTGTAATAAAATATGTGAATAAATATGTCAGTTATGTGTGATTATCTGTTAAACCCTAATTGTTACGTGCTACGTGTATTTTTGTATCATTTCTGTATTTTTAAGGTATTTTTCAGATGTTTTATATCGTATTCAAAGGTTTCATTTCAAACGTTTTGCAACCCAAATAATGATTTTAAAGCCAGTATTTCAAATAAAATAATGGGCCTTATTTTTCATCAAACGGCTTTTACAATCGCAATATTCTAAACATCTAGATATTTTATAAATTTTCTCGTTTTACGGAAAATGACTTTTCCGGGCCCCATTGGGTGTTAAAAACCCCACAAAAATCACATTTTTATTTTTATAAAATTATAGGACTTTTATTTATACCATTTCTTTGTATTTTTGAATTATTCACAATTTTTGGGAATTTTTGACATATATATTGCATATATAAAATATTTATAAATTAAATTTTAATACCCAAAAATTATGAAAATTAGGGCCAAATATTTTTATTAAATGTATAATTAGCCCCTTAATTTTATTTAGGAGTATTATTTTTCATACTATAAATACCCTAATTATTATTAATTAATTCATAATTCTGCAAATTAATTCCCAAATTCAGAAATTAGGGTTCTTGAGTTCTTGATTTCAAGCAAAGATTTGACAGTGATTCTGATCTCCAAATCAAACATGTGAGTACTCAATCGAAAGCTCTTGATCCCTACTTGCCAATTCTATCATCAATTTTGTGTTTTATTACGTTGATTTTCAATTCGTATTTTTAGGGTTTATGTTTGATTTAGGCGTTTTTGATTCTGGGATCGTTTGATTGTGTTGATGATTTGAATAGGTTTGTCTTGAATCCAGGAATGATTTTGCATAGCTAATTAACTCGTATAACCCCGGGAAAGTAATTCCCGAGTTCTTGAATTTTTAGCAATTTTTGAATTCATTTTCTGTGATTTTGAGGAAGTTTTGATTGTTGTTGAGTATTGAGATTGATTCTGGAACTCAGTAGCTTCAATTTCGTATATTGATCATTAAGTATAGTTAATGATTTTGGGGGGAAGGGTTTTCCGACGAGGCTCGCCGGAGTAGCTTCGGGAATCGCCGGAGTTCTTCGTGGAAGGACGATTGGACGTCAGGAACGGGGCGGAGGGTCGGCGGTTGCAGACAGGAATTGATCTGGGCAGAAAAGGGATCGAAACAGTGATGTTTTCGTTGCAATCGGAGCTCGCTGTGGCTTCGCCGGAACCGGCCATCGGCGCCGGATTCTTGGCTGTTCTTGGACGACCCGGGTGACCCGGTTTCAACCCGGTGTTCGACCCGGTTTCGATCCAAAAACCCCCAATCCGTTTGTCTGAAATCTGTTTCTGAAATTAAAATTTATTTACTTTTATTTTGATAATACATAATTTAATTTTCTAAATTATAAAAATCAAGTAAAAATCAGATTAAAAATCTGAAATATTTTGTAAATAATTCCTAAATTATTTTTTCAAATTATAAATTCGAATTTAGTGATTTAATTAAGTATTTAATTATTTATTTAATCATTTATCTATTTATTTATTAATAGTTAATAATTATGGATTAAGGATTAAATTTATCGAATATTACAGGGAACGATTCGATAAATAAGGGAATTAATCGAATAACTCGTGATTATACGAGTAATTGAGCGATAAGTTGATTATTAATATTCAGACGATAGTATATTATTCGTATAATATCGTAATAATTATTCGTAATGAATGAGTAAATACAGAAAATTAATTTTAAAACATATACGTGCAATAATAACAGTAATGTTTTGATAATTATGCAAGAAACGCGAATAACTCCTAGAAATACGAGTAGTGATTCGATAATTAAAATTATTATTCGAGCGATAATTATTCGAAGAATAACTTAATAAATATTCGTATCGTATAATTAAATATCGATAATCGATTTAATCGTATAAATTGTAATAATAATCGTAATAATTCAATAATTATACGAAAAAGATGAATGACTCGTATTTACACGAGTAATTGATTGTTGAGTTCGATTATGATTCGAATAATGACTCATTTATTCAGTAATTAACGTACCAGTTAAGGATATCGATTATTTATTTATAAATAATCGATCTAATCGAATAAATAACGATAAGTTGTAAATATTATAATAAATTGTGATTAATCCTAATAACTAGGGATTCATTATTTTAAATTACTAAATAATTATTTATTAATTATTTATTTGTTATGTATTTATTAGATATTTAAGAAGTGATTAATTATTTCGATAATTAATCATATAATTTTCAATAAATCATAACTTCTTCGTTTTAACTCCAAAAATTAAAAAAAAAATTATTTTTGACTTTGATTTTCTTAAATAATTATTTTAAAAAATTATTTTATGATTTAAAAGGTTATAATAATTATTTATATTGAATAATAAATTGAATTATAAGTGTTTAATTAATAATAATTCAACCGTTAATCCGATTCGAGTGAAACGAAAGCCATTTTACTCAGAAAAATGAATTCTTTTTATTAAAAATAATATGAAGACCTATTTTCTTCTCGAAATTAGTTGAATTTATTGATTGCTTGATTATCAGTCGAAATACGCGCCGAGACGAGTCCGAAAAATTCCGTAAAAATGGGAAATGAAGCAGAAGGTGATCAACGGAGCAATCAGCGAGTCGATTTTGATTCTAAAAATTATTTTAACTATAAAAATGATTATGTGCTTATGTGCTTATGTGTATTATGTGGTTAATCGAGTCTTACTTGCTTATATGTAATATAAGAGTCAGTTATACGCACATGGGTAGATAATAGGAACGAAATGAAGTCAATTCAAGATGCAAATTGAAGTACAAGATGACTTAATCAGTCTATTTTGCTAACATAAGCTAAGCCTACAAGGCAGGTCAAGTAGGGGATAGACGGAAGTGATTTAATTGCAGTAAGTCGCGCAGAAGGCAAGTTTCTTCCCTATTCTAATTTCGGAATAGTAATATTCATTTCAAATTTTTATTACGCTTGTATTCCTTTAATTTCTTTATTTATATCTCAGTTCGATTCTTGAATTATTCTTTTCATTTGAATTTATTATTCATATTCCAATTGTTACTCACAATTATTGATATATTCTGGTGATTAGAATATACCAAAGCATACCGATTGTTCAGGTTGCTATTCCAGGGACTGGATAACACTACTTTTGGGATTAAGTCTACTTAATCCTAAGGACCAGGACATAACCAGATCCTTGAAACGGGCCGTAGTGCCTGGGTGCCCGACGGGATCTATATAGTGAGATATAGATCTGCATTGTATCCTGGCTGATCAGCAGGGTATAGTTGCGAACTTGAGTCCAGTTTAGTTCGTTTACATTCGCCAGTAATGGCCTTCTTTCGATTCTTATGAGGTTATATCTTTGCAGATATACCTGGGTTACGGATTCAATTATAATGCTTTAGCACTGTTTATATTTTGTGGACTTGTTGAGCAATTTTGGCTCACCCATTTTGTTGTTATTCACTTTACTGTTTTCAGTTAAGAAGGAATATGAAACCCATCAGGACACGAGTGGTAAAGAAGCGGGTCAAGCCTCGGGATCCTCTCATACCCAAGGTGTTGATCCCAATTCAGGAAGAAAGCTTTGAGTTACCCGAGCAGGTGGAGTGTTGATAGAAAGTATGTGTGTGTTTGAATAAAAGATGAACTTAGTTTAAAAATAAATTAGACAATGGTTTGTAATAAAGAGAGTTTATGAGATTTTAAATGTTGGTTTGTAATAAAAGTAGTTAGTGGTTCTTGTTTTCATACTTCAACCTAAAAAGGTCCTGGTTAGTGAGAAAGAGGTTTAATTTCATTTCTTTATTATTCATTAATAAGCTTTTACAGGTTTGTTGATAGGCTCGTAACCCCCAGACTTATACCCCGGGTCTGGAGGGCGTTACACGAAACGTCATGTGATGTTCAATAGGCAGACAACTCTTGTCAATTACATCATATGTTATTCCCTAATATAACTTTAGCCTCTTAAATAATTGAGTCACGACTGTGGCACGACAAACTCAATATTCTAAGTCAAGTCTAACCCAACATTTCGTACAATTGAATCAGTCTCCAACGACCCACCGCTGTAGCACGTACCGACCTTTAGATTCTAATTCAATGTACACATCTCTATGTAATAGACAAGTATTTCTTATTTCGTAATCAAAGCCCTCGGCTGTAGCACGAAACGACAATGATTTAAAAATAAGAACCACTTTCTACCATGTTGGAAGGCTATGACCGACACAAGCCCGTTGTGTCATTGGCCAATTACTACTTGATATTATTTAATTTTAGAGGGATTATATTACGTTACAATCATAATCATATTATAAAGAGATTCTTCCTTTTAAATTAAATATTTCAAATCAATAATCGAAAATCAGATGATTCCCAGATCGGGTGGAGCATTGTCAAGAGACGTCACTTAATAACCCTTTCTTACAGATAGAAATCTGTTGTTGACAGAATCATCCTTTCTCTCAATATTGAAAATTCATATTCAATTACGTGTTTCATAAACACAAGAATCTCATGATCGTATTCATAATATTTATTGTTAAGGCAAGAAACGATTCCTATTCTAAATTTTCTAGAGCACGCCTTATATTGATTTAAGTACACCTAAATCTATCATCGCATGGTAAACATAGGCATATATCTCATATATAAAATTAAATAAACAAGTAAATATAAAGTGCAATAAAGTAAATATGTTTGGTTATGGCCCCATCCTATGTGATCTTTATCAAGCTCATGATAAAGATCAAGGTCAATCTAATATGGTGATGGAAATAAATACAACTACTTATTACATAAGTCTTCTTCTTTGTTTAGACTTCTTGTATGCCTCGTCTTCTTCTTTGTATCACCTCCATTGGATAGCCTTCTTGAGTCTTCAATTACATTACATGATTGAAAGTAAAACTAATCTAATAAACTTACAAGAATAACTCGATTTACATTCGAGATTTATGATTACAAAGATTGACGACATGCAAGTCGTATTTAAAACCAAAACCAAAACCATTACACTAAGGTCGAAAGGCCATAACCATCCACCATGCTCATACAACACATAAAAGCATGTTAAAACACATAATCTGATCTTAACATATCATATTATCCATGATCTAATCATAAAAAAAATGACAAAAATCAGAAAAATCAGAATCAAATCAGAAAAATAAGAATCATTGTTTACGGTCAGTAAACGATGTCAAACGCCTTACAGACGAGTCGTTGATAGCTTTAGCTATCAGTTTGTTCAGACACTCGTTTACCTATGGAATAGGATATTCGTTTGCGTAAATCGGACACCAGACCCAGATTTCAGCAAATCTGCAGCAGCCAATTTAGAATCCGTATCTAATATGATTCTCATAATTAGAACAAACATAAATCATGTATATATCATTATATACACAGATTACATAATCATCTTATGATTATATAACTCACATGAATATCATATATTCAAAATCATACATATATAAGCATATTATATCAACATCAAATCATGGCGAATCACGTACATGCTCATATATCGAAAACGGTTAAACACATAAATGAATTAAAAAAATTTCGCAAGTAGCTCTGATGCCATTGAAGGGTTTTTAGCACATAAACGCAACGAAAACGTAAATTTAAATCTTAAAAAAACCGAAACCCTCCGCAGGATCCATGCGAAAAATAATATTTAATTCGTAGTTCAGTATGTTTACCTTAAGAAACTTTACGTTAATGGAAAGATGGAGGTCTTTAATGGCGATCCAAAAACGATGAACGGAGATCCTTAGCAGTTGCTCCTCAAGTGTGAAACACTCCACCGGTATCTACCAAGAAAACGATGTAATGAAGGAGGAGGAGATGGAGAGAATTAGGGTTTTGTAAATCTTTTTGGTTGAGGCAAAAATATGGTTTATAAAAGTATATTTATAGGCAAAATTTTTAGCTGAAAATTTTCCCATAAAATATTATTATTAACCCATTATTATTCTCATTAATAATTAAAACACCTTTTAATTATTAATCCTTTTTCTAAACACTTTAGAAATAATTCTCTCTCTTGATTTAATTTCCAAAAATTAAATTCTTAATTAATAATATTAAGAACCTTTTCTTAATTAATTTATAATCAATTAAATCTCATTTAATCAATTATTAAATTTGCCAATTAATTATTTATTTCATAAATAAATAATTATCAGCCATTATTAATTAATTCCTCCACCATTAAATCATTCTCTTTTATGGTGTGACCCTGTAGGTTCAATATTAAGCCGGTAGTAGAAATAAATAATAATAAAACTATTTTATCATTATTTATATAAATTCTCTAATTCATTAAATATGATTAATCAATTAATCATATTTATTCTACATCGTGAGGGATACTTCTGAGCATATTGCGACTATCCGGATAATACGAATTCACTGCTTAGAATACCAAGAACCTATTCAGTGAGTAGTTACCGTACAATTAATTCCTTCTACCCTGCAATGTCATGATTAAATACAAGGCATGGAACTTGTGTCAAGCCTATCTTATTTAATCACTTGCTTTCCCATTCACTATGCTTAGTTCTGTTTAATGTAAATTAGAAACTCTTTTCTAATTTCATTCACTCTGGCCAGAGATTCTTGAACTAACATAAGTGGATCAGCATTGAACATTCTCTTCCTACACTGGAAGGGGTAGATCCTTTATTGATCATACGCTATCTTCGTGTACAAATTCCTATACCCAGTAGAGCCCTTATAATTGTCCCTTGAGACTAAGAACTAAACCAAAGCATAGTTCAGTGTACACAAGATGACTATGATGACCTCAAGTCTAAGGATACTTGTACAACTATCACTATGTGAACAACTGCTGACACGTGAGTGAACTCCATCAGTTGTTCAGCTGTGTGAGTCATGTTCAGTGAACTTATTCTATAATAAGCACCTACATACTAGCTATAGTGTCACCACACAAATGTCTATGAAAACAGACATCCTTCATAATGAAGCAAGCATAGTATGTACTGATCTTTGTGGATTACTAATTACCAGTTAGTAATCCTACGACCAGGAACTATTTAAGTTTAGAGTTATCATCTTTTAGGTCTCATTATTATGATATCATCACAATCCATAACAAGGTTTACTCTAAACTGTGGTATATCTTATTTAAACATTTAAATAGATAGAGCCCGCAATAAAAACAAAATAAGTCTTTTATTAATATCAATGAAATCAAAACATATTACATAAAAGTTATTCCTAAATCCTCATACATGATTGGACTTAGGACATATATCTTTCAAAAGGAAACTGGATATTGTTGACAAGGAATTGGGAGATCAATTTCCTAAGGAATCCACACCAACTACAACTCAAGCATCAAAGCCCTCTGTGGTATTTGAAGATATAAGGGTGGTGGATCCCTACAGGAATATTCATGGTGAACCTATTGTGCCCAAGGATGAGCCAATAGAATGGGATAACATACTAATTCCTGACTTCAGTCTACCAATCCTTAGCAAGCCAAAAAGGACAAAATCAAGGGTGGTCAAGAAAGTGAAGCTGTCACCCCTCAAATCTAAATCTATAGTCAAAGCTCAACCCAAAGTCAATAAGGGAGACTACTTGTACTTGTACGACATCAAAGAATTTTCTGATCTAAACCTCTATCTGGATGAACTAGATGAAGTGAGGGGAATTGATGCATACAGAAACCTACCTGAAAGGTTAGTGTTCAAGTACAAAGGAGGAAAGGAGATTCAGTGGCCACTTCACAGGATTTTTTAAGAGAGCCAAGCTGTACTGATTAAAGTTTATTCATCCTTCAAAAAGAACTTTGGGTTCAATATCACTGCAAGAAGACTAGTATTGAAGAAGATTGAAGAACTAAGGAGTGTTAGAACTAAAGATGCACTCCCAAAGACTCTAATCATCCCATACACAGGGAGAAGAGTGCATCTAAGGCCCTACTGGATGATGGAGTTCATAGATGACAAAGGGGTGAGAAGATTCTTCAGATTAGAAGACCAATTGAGCATCTCCAGCAATGAGACTCTCTTGGAAATGCAAGAAAAACTAAATCTCTCAGAATCTGATGAACTGGAATTCCACAGGCAGCTCCAAAATCAGATTGATGAAAACAACAGATAGATGATGTCTTGTAATTCTGCATAAGTGAAATGAAGTCAAGTGCCTGATTGCTACCAGACGGATAAACTACAAAGCACCCGACGGATGATCAACAACCCGACGGATCATCAACAATCCGATGGATGATCATGAACCCAACGGATAAAGAATTCAAACATCAGTTGACAGTGACAACTGGTCACATGCGTCGGGATGTATGCAAATGGAATGAGGAAGCCTATTAACTGGGTAATAGAGAACAAAGTAGCAAAGCATAAAAACTGATAGTTTTTATGATGATTCTATCTTTTGACTTTGTAATCTTGGTAATATATAAACCAAGAAAGTAGCAAATAGAAACGGTGATCTGAGATACAAAAAGTGAGAAACATTTGTAAGCAGAATTATTAGCATTTCTCTGTATTCTCAGTAGTTCAAATTTGTAAGCAGCTGTGAGCATTCTTGCATACAGAGTTCTCTCGATATAATATATATCTCTGGTGGAATTGTTTAAATTCACCAGAAAGTTTTTAAAGACTCTTGTTTTTAATTACTTATGTTTTGATACACTTAAATTTTTATTCCGCATTGTGCTAATCAAAACACTTATATTTCTATTCGAGTTTGAATATTTTTATTTTAAGAAAAAGGTTCAAGAATTCCATTCAACCCCCCTTCTGTAATTCTTGCTATATTGTTAAGGGACTAACATGATGTTTTCATTTATTTATCAACATTTGATATTCTGATTCACGAGGAACAAAAATTGCTTATACATATGCTGACAATGATTTTGTAAAATGGTTAATAGGTCTGTCTTCTATCGCAAATTCGCCATCAGAATCTTGTATCTCTAGAAGGATTTTGTCATGAATCAAAGCAGCAAATACTTGTTTATGAGTACTTACCTGGTGGATCATTAGCTGATAACCTTTAAGCTTCAAGAACTTTAAGTTTTTGTAATTGGTTTAGATCTTTGGGGAATGTGGATGGATTTGGTATATATGGGGATGTAGTAGTACCTAGAAGATTAAGTTAATTATGAATTGCAGAACATTTTGTATTGCAAAGTTTGGTAATATATATGGCAATTTGAATGCTTTGCAAAATTGGGTTTGAATGTTTAGGTATTTTTTTATTGTTTGGGAAGAAAATATTTGAATATAGCACATCACATAGATCCTTGAAAATAGGATTAATACATCAGTTTGTGCTTTTAACACATCACCTAAAAATTGTTGTCTATTTTGACAAACTTCGGGTGTAATTTCACATCGGTTTTTAAATGATGTAAAAAATCATATATTACACTGGTTCCAAAGCAGAATCGATGTCGTAAATAACTACTAACATCGGTATGGTTTTGAAACCGATGTGTCATAGATAAATAGGCACCAGTTTCTGAGTAAAAATTGATGTATGAAACGTTATTTACATCGGTGCACAACCGATGTGAAAAACTATGAATTTTCTCTACACCCACCTAGACATCAGTTTTGAAAATTTTAGACATCGGTGCAGAACTGATGTTTATTGACCCTTTTTCCAGTAGTGAATAACAGTTTATATTGATATTTGATAAACTGTTACAAAACTCTCTCAAGAATAATATTCTTAAGAGCTGCTAGGTTATACGAATATTCGAGTTGTGCACTACACATTGTGATAACCTATTCTGTGTTTATATACTACACAGCTACAAATCAGTCCTCTATCAATTATAAGATATGTTACAATATAACTCTAATACTTTACATATCTAAATCAACTACGATCCTATAAATCAACACCTTTTGATTTATCTCGCAGTCATGACTTATCATCCAAGTCATTCTTCAACGGATAGTTTTGATCAACGGATAAATACTCTAGTTTCAACGGATAATCATTTATGTATATCAACGGATGACATCGAAGCTTTCAACAGATAATCATATTACAGCAGCTGTGACATAAATCCTGATCTTCGACTTAGCCAATTCTCAACAATGCATTTTATCTTTATGTAGAACTTAATATCTTGAATAATATACAATAATTATAACAATAATAAATTCTAATTTTTTTAATCGAGCTTAAGTTTGAGCGGAGTCGAGTTTGAGTTTGAGTTTGACTTTATGAAATCTACATGACTTGAGTTTTTTATTGAGTTCGAAAATATGTTCGAAATCGAGCTCAATAACAAATTTGAGTCAAATCGAGCTCATTTATCGAGTTGAGTTTGAATCGAGTTTTAGCCATTTCGGTTCGAATTACACTGAGAGAAGATTTTAAGAAGTTAAATCTCTATTCAGTTAAAAATAGCAAGTATTCTTCAATATTTAACAAGGCGGTAGATATAATTAAAAGAAGGGTATTAAAAATACTGAGATAGCGAGAGGTATGTTGCTTTGTCAGAATCAGAATGAACTTCTGAACATGAGTATTTCTTCTGCATCTGTTAGTATGGACAATAATACCCTGTGTACCTTTCATTTGTTATCGGCTCTGATTTGTTATTGCTCGGAAGAAGTGTTCGGCACGTATTTTTAAAATAAAAATAAAATATTGTTTTATAATTTTTTTTAAAAAAAATCTAGATACAAATAAAATGTTTAAACTTTTATTTTAAAAAAAAATTTTAAAAAAAATTATAAAACTATATTTTCTAATTCATCTTAAAATAAATGTTCGGCCTTAAGATACGGATAATAAAGGACTTCCAAACCTTTATACATGCACCTCCATACAAGATGTTAAGTACTAACACTTTCTCGAAAACCATAACACGTGAAAATGTTGTTAGCAGTATATAATTAGGCATGGTGCAGATGATAAGGATACATCATATATAATGTTGACAAAGCCACATGCATTAATCAAGTGCATGTTACTCTACCATCCAATTCCAAACACTGCAACACATCAGATATTTAAAATTTGTCAATAGACGCACACCTCGTTCTATTGTTAATTAAGATCCATATTCAACCCTAACCCCCAATATTGCCATATGTTACTACCATATTTATTCAGTAGAATGCTAGACAAGTCAATATTAGTCATGCTTTCTTTCGAAATAAATGATAAATTACAACTAACGAACTGAAGGCCACGAATTTGCTGATTTAAACCCTAATGCATGCCTAATTATATTCTTAGATGCATAATGAATCAACAACATGTGATTTTCAAAGTATAAGTATGTATAATCAGAAATTTGTCACTCTCATTGTGACAGTTAAATGGAAAGTCCTAACACCGCATGTTTTATATATTTATCTTTATTTATTGTTTTTGTCTATATTTAGAACAATAGTTTTTTATTAAGATTGAAATACTAAAAAGGTCCAAATGCATGTAATAATTGAAGACCATATTTGTATCCATCAAAAACAAAAGAAAACAGGGCCGTTGGGTTCGGTAGCAAGAGTCCACGAATTTGGGCCCACCAATCGCTCATATTTTATAGGGCTCTTAAATTATTATTACTGGTACAAGACACCCGCATCCTGCAAGATGGTGGGTCCATTAACATGTGTATTAAGCCCACATCACCACATGCTAGAGTCTGTCGGTAAGTGTTACTGGAAATGGAATGGAAGCTAATGCAAATGCAGGGAAGTGTAAGAGCAGGTAAAGAAGAGTCTCAGAGCAAGTCCGGTAGATTAGCAACTCACCTTCTAGATTAAAATTTAAAGAATCATAAAAAAATTGTGTTCCACTAATATTTTAGTACTTTTTTAAATTACTAATATTATCTTTTTGCTACTTGATTTTTAGCAGTCGTCTCCTCTTTTCAAGTTTTTACTAACTAATATTTTATAATAAAGTATAGAGACCCCTATATTTTTCTCTACCGTATACTGTAATTTTGTTGATGAGATGGATTTTTAATAATATAATATTAAATTAAGAATATGAATAAAATATATTATAGAAGACAAACATATTTATGCATGTCCTATTTTTTTTAATAATATATTTAAGGTGTAAGTAATGATACTATTGAACTTGATTTTAGCATATTTCTAAAAAAAATTAAAATAATAGATCCTAGTGATTTAAGACATTTAACTTACATGTTGTGTAAATTTAAAGGTTTGGATGATAGAGAAATAAATATTTTATCATTAAAAATGAGATGAGAAATGAGTTTTGTTTACTTATAAATAAAATAACAGAATAGAACCTTATATTTTAAGAATTCATTTGACCCACTCCAATTTAGAAAACATTTTCTATCATTTAATTTAGGATCTTATATAACTTGTGTACCGGAGTTTCTCTCCAATATACATATATATTTTTTGGGATAATATGTCTTAGGATCAAATGGTGAAAATATTATACTTGATACCCGTTTCATGCAAATATATTCAATTAATCACTCAGTCCAGAAAGAACTCAACTTAATCATTGAATTAAAATTTTGTATCAAATAAGTCATTAAAAAGTTAAATTATGTTTGAATATAGTCTTTAACAGATGACCTTTGTGAAACAAAACTTCAAATCAGTGACTAGCAAAGATAAATTGAGTAACTAATTTGATAAATTTGGATGAAATGGGTGATGATTTTGATATTTATTCCATTTTTTCCTTGAAAAACTGGGCAAGAGCATCTAGAATAAAAGGTGTCGGGATATCAAATCTTATATGCATAACAATCTTAATTGTCAATGTATTGAAACTGTATGGTTGTTAAGAGTTTGACCACCTTGCAACTCCCTAAAACGATTAAAATATATATACAAGTGTAAAAAAATTATATCAATAATATATTTTTTTTAGTTTCTGTCATTTACAATTTAATTTATTAGGACCATATATATAACTTTTAAAGTAACTATTTGAGTACAATATCGCCACGTTAATAAAAAGATTGAGTGAAAAAAAATGTAAATGAATATATATATATATATGATGATACAGCAAGCAACAATCAAATCCTCGTAGCATCTTCAATATAATTTGCCAAGGATTGTCAAATGTGGCATGTCAACCTGGGTTGCCAACCTAGGAGTTGTATGGTTGCGAATAGGTTACGTCCCAAAATTATCAAACTTGCAATTTTCCAAATTGGTTAAAATAAATATATAAGTGTAAAAAGTTTATTTTATGATCAGTCATTTACAATTGAATTTAGGGATCACATATGCAATTTTTTAAAATCGCTAATTATTGGAGTAGAATATTGCCAAATTGATACAAAATTGAGTGAAAATAAGATATTAATATATGTTATGCCATATAATCGTCATGAATATTGTAACACTCCCAGATCCGGGGTCGGGGATCCGGGTCGTCACGGTCTTTCTTTCCACAATATCACTTAACTTAATTAATAATAAATAACCTCATGTTGTAACCCCACACTAACACACACCACAACACGTTATAGTCTCAGAGATGAAATTGAAATAAGTACAAGTCCTTGAATCCACAAAATAAAAGTTATTACAACCCAAAATAATTACTTAATAAGTTTACAGTTAATTGCCATTATCTGTCACAAGTTTATAATTATACATAATTGATTCCCAAAAGCAGAATGCCTGATCTACAAATAAATCTACCTCTGCAGCTATAGCAGCTACGATATCAACGGGAAGACGCGGGACGCTTCCCACGCGCTTGCGCTGGGTCTGCTTGAGTCTGACCATCTTTCCTAACTGTTGTTGTGTGATGAAGAAATGAAGCAAGAGTGAGCATTACAGCTCGCAAGATAATATATAGTGTAAACAATAATGCAAGTATCTAAATGGATAACTTACTAGAATCCCTTATCAAGTTTAAGGTAATTACTTACTGGATATAAGTTTAAGGGAAGATGAAGTTACCAATTACTTCACTATACTTATACCATTTTTAGAAAACTACTAGAACTACCACTGTTCAAAGTATAATAAGTTTCAAAAGTTCGTCCCATAGATGAGATCACAAGTTAAGACTTGAATAGATTCAATCTTTGAAATATATTTTAAAGGAAATGAAGTTACGAGATACTTCATTCGACGGAAACACCATTATAACTGTTTGACCCTGTCAATGCTTCGGCAACAACCCATTCGTAGCCTTTCGATCGAAATGCTCCGGGTAGTGTTGCAGAAATATCCAACTGGATGATATGAACTCATTACGGGAGTTTGCCGCGCCAGGAAGACCACTTACGATGATCAGTCGCAGTAGTGCAACCCCACCATTTTCTACATGTGGAGGAGAACCTGTCGGATTTACTTGTCGATCGAACACTGGACTCCTAAGGAATGGACCGTCTTAGCGGAACTTCCAGGCCATTTGGGCCAATATAATAAGGTTGGGCCGGCGCCACTCGACCACTTACGCCACTCCTAGTTCAGATGAAATCCATGACTCTGAAACGTAAAGCTTGTCCCCCCTTCCCCAAGTAGAAACTTGTTGATACGGCTCCACCAAGAAGTCGTATCTAGTTGGAAAGGAAAACTCACCGATATTACCCAGGCGGTGCCTATTAATGGATTAACTTATTCTAAGAATTTTACTTTCCGAGTGTTGGGTAAGTAATCAAAAACTCTTTTATCAAAAGAGCAACCTTGTTGCGAATATAAAACAAACCACAGAGCCGGATCCCTCAGATTTTGAGCGAGTATTTAAGTCCCCTTCGAAAGGAAGATCTTAAATATAAAAATGAGTTTTGGGATCCGCCCTAACTTTTTAAAATTATTTTGAAGACTCGAAAACATTTTAAAGAATGTTTAGAGTAACGCTGATTTAATAAAATAAATCAGTCCCTATATGTTAGAAAGTATCTGAATATTATTATTTAAATAATATTCCCATAAGGGTGATCCTTATAAAAATAATCGAGGTAGGAGTTTTAAAACTCATACTTGAAATGAATAATAAATAACCAAAGATATACTTATACGAAAGTATGATCTTTATTTGAATAATCGAAAATAAGTTTGATTATCGAAACATTATTCTTTAATAAAATAAAGAATATTATTTAGTAAATAAGCGGAGTCATAAGTCCTTAAATGAATATTCAAAAATAATATTCATTAAATAAAATAAACGGAGTCATAAGTCCTCGAATGAATATTCAAAATAATATTCATTAAATAGAATAAACGGAGTCATAAGCCCTCGAATGAATATTCAAAATAATATTCATTAATAAAAATAAAGTTATCGAATAAACCTTATTCGATTAATAGTTTTGAAAACTATATCTATATATATATAAATATATATATATATATAATATACTCGGGAACATCGACTCCCGGTTTTAGAAAATGTTCACCTTTGGGTCCCCTATACTAAGGGTGTACGCAATTACTGATTATCTCTAGCATATGTATTATGCAACTATAAGCATTGGAATCAACAGATAGATATCAAGATTACGAAACAGACATGCATATATCCCATATCAGCATGCTTCAATATATCGCAAGATTTGCTAATTAACCATCATGCATCTATCACAAGATAATGCATATACATATATACATCACAACAACAGTATAACGGGTAGAAAACTTGCCTGAGCGACTGGGGGTGATAAAAGGCTTGAGACGAGTCTGGTAACCTATAAACAACATATAAGTTAGAATTAAACCAAAGTCGCTTATGAATCTATACTTTAACCAATTAGACCTTAACGTTCACTTTTGCGCTTAACGATTCACTTAAGTCGCTCGAGTACCCTCGACTCCATCATTTTTAATAAATTAACCATTAAAGGTTTTAAGACGATTCTTTCGCGAGTATCCTACCAACTGCCTAATCCACTTTCCATAATTGTTTTTTATACTCCAATTAGTCATTTAAGGGCCTTAACCAAGGTTTTATAGTAAGGCGAGGGGTAAGGTTTCGGTCGCGAAATGCCGTTACTTAAAACGGTCGTTTCTCCTAAACCGTACATCGGATTCAAGCGAACCACATATCAAAACGAAGCTCGTAGAATGAACTATCTAATCATGGCAATGGTCAAAACCTAACAGTGAGTTTACGGGTACTGATAATAAGAACAAAAGCAGTCTAAAGTAAATCGGGCATTACGACGGCTATGTTTACGCGATTACCAAATTTAAATCATTCCAATCAATTCACAATTCAACCCACAATCACCACTACAACTAAACTTCATCCATTCTTTACTACAACAGCCCCAACAACTAAATATTTCCAATTTATACTACTTCTCAATCATGAACTAAGAGCTTACTTAAGTTCATTAGCTAATCATAAAGATTTACAACTCCAAAAACATTACAAAACTAAGAAATCTCTAAACATTCAATAATCATGCCTCTCATGAACTATACTACTCATAATAAGCTCTTAACATTCAATAATAATGCTAGGTTAAGAGATTATACCTGAGTAACTAATGAGCTTGAAACAACCTTGGAAAATCCTTACTAAAGCTTTATCTAAACAAAAACACAAGATTAAAATTTCAAGTTCTTGAAAAACACTATTCACTCTCTTCTTCCATGAATTTTAGGAAGAGATTGTGAAGGAATTTGAAGCTTAGACTTATAGGATATCTATATCTATGTACAAGGAACCTTAGATAATTACCTCGCTAATTAACAAAGCTTGGAACTTGGATTTGAGGTTTTTCTTCCTTTGAAATGGATAAATGATAAGTGGCATTTTATACCACTTAGAACATCTTAAAATGGCTTAAATTGGTGCCTTGAAATCAAGTATTTTGTGTATTTGATGCGTTTTTCTAGTGTTTATGCATTTCAGGGTATTAGTTGCATTTCGGAGGAGTAATCATCAAGAATAAGTCTTGGCATGTGTTCACCATTGCGAGAGGAAATAAAGGGGCAGATTATGGCGAAGAAACGGAGCAAACTCAGGATTTTTCCAGTAGGGTCCTGAGCGCCCGCTCAGCTATGCTGAGCGGCTGCGCAGAAAGCTGAGCGCTCGCGCAGCTATGCTGAGCAGCCGTGCAGGGTCGGGAAAAAAGATAAATTATTTTAGGACTTCTACTTCTGTTTGGCTTCCACTTCTATGTAATCTGAGTTTTATAGGACTATTATATAAGTAGATTTAGAGACGTTTTCACGAGGTTGGATCGTGGTATTAAGCAAGGATCGAAGGAGATAAGGAAGAAGACCGTTTTAGCACACAGCAATGAAGAGGAAGCATATTTTCTTATGATTCTTATTTCGTTGTAACGTTGGATGCTAGTTTTCTTACTTTAAACTTAATTACTCTTGTGACGTACTCTGATTTAATATAATTAGTTTAGTTATTATTTTCTTGTATTTGTTTATCATGATTTCATATGAACCCATGATGAGGATAAGTGCTATTATGGGCTAATCGTTATCATGGGGTCGCAACGGATTTACTATGGAATTCTTTAGTTAATTGTTTAATACTTTAGTGTGTGATGATTGTATGATATCTAGTATTAGTTGTGCCTATTCGTCTTATGTGCGTCACGAACATATAAGATTGGGTGTTAATCTCTTGTGAAGCGATGATGGATCTTGAGATTTAGAACTTGCCATGCTAGCATAGGTTCATGTATGATGTGCATGATTAGTGGGTAACTCTAACAGTTTTATTCGCCCTGTGTAATCAAAAGAAATAACTTGTGCTTAAATCGTTGTGTTGTCAATTTCTGTAGACATATAGGAACTCAACATAATTGATGCCTATTCAACTTCTATCTTAATTGTGGATGCTTGGTAGAATGGTATGAGTACAATGAAAGTTGGCTTTTATCAGTTTCATGTTATTCGATTAATATCATCACGGTCACATGCTAAGGTAATAATAATAACTATTGAAGGAAGTAATAATGAAGTTGTGATCTCATGAGTGTTTTAATATTGTTAATTGAAGTGTTATTTAAGTGATAAACAAAGTAATTAATTGTAGTTAATATTTAGTCAACAATTCTAAGTGTTAGTGTCTTAACATTGAGAAGTAATCATACGTTGGTGCGTGAGTTTAATTAAACAATAATTAGTCTGAGTCTCTGTGGGAACAAATTAGAAAGTATTCTATATTACTTACGAACACGTATACTTGCGTGAATATTAGCGCGTGTTTTCGCCCTAACAAGTTTTTGGCGCCGCTGCTGGGGACTCGGCATATTTGTTTAGTTTATGTACTTACCATCATTGGTTATTAGGACTCAGTGATTAGGACGTAGTTGTTACTTATTGTTTCTGGTTGTGTTTCAGGTACTTAAGTGAGCGTTTATGCAAACTCGTTCTCGTACTCGCAGGAGGACTTTAGATACAGCTGAGGAGACAGACGAAGTTCTTGATATTCCAGAAAAGATAGATTTTGAAGATTCGGATTCAGGAACTGAGCAGAAAGAACCAGTAATCATGGGTGATCGTATTGTTCAGGCTGATCCAGCTCTTATGGACTTTTCTCGGCCTAAAATTGATGACATTCAGTCAAGCATTCTTTATCCGGCTATTCAAGCTAACACCTTTGAAATCAAGCCGGGCACTATTCAGATGGTGCAGAATTCTGTTTCTTTTGGAGGAGCCGCGACTGAAGACCCCAACATGCACATAAGGAATTTTGTCGAGATCTGCAGCACTTTCAAGTATAATGGAGTGACTGATGAGGCTATCAAGCCGAGGCTTTTCCCATTCTCACTGAGGGACAAAGGTAAGGACTGGTTACATTCTGAACCAGCTGGGTCCATCACTACTTTGCAAGATCTTGCGCAAAAGTTTCTGGTGAAGTTTTATCCGATGGCAAAGACTGCTGCTATGAGGAGTGCTCTTACTCAGTTTGCGCAGCAACCTACAGAATCTATGTGCGAAGCTTGGAAACGCTACAAGGAAATGTTGAGAAAGTGTCCACATCATGGAATGCCTGATTGGATGGTGATCACTGGTTTCTATAATGGTTTGGGGGCCCAATCTCGGCCCATGCTCGATGCAGCAGCTGGAGGCGCCTTATGGGCTAAAAGCTATACTGAGGTTATAATCTTATCGAGACTATGGCTGCAAATGAGCATCAAAACCCAACTCAGAGGATGATGCCTGGGAAGGTAGCAGGTATTCTGGAAGTCGATGCAGCCACCGCTATTGCAGCGCAGCTCCAGGAGCTGTCGATGAAGGTTGATTCTCTAGCTACATATGGAGTTAATCAAATAGCTATGGTTTGTGAGCTTTGTGCAGGTTCTCATGCTACGGATCAGTGTCCTCTTGTCAATGAATATGTTTAGTATGTGAATAATTATCAGCGACAACAGCAGCCTGTGCCAGCTACTTATCATCCTCACAACAGAAATCATCCAAATTTCAGCTGGGGTAATAATCAGAATGCTATTCAGCCACCATATCAGCAAGGTGTGAGTAAACAGTTTAATCCACTTGGATTCTAGCAACCACAACAGTATGCTCAAAGGAAATCATATCCTCAACAGGGAAGTGCAGCTGCACCAACTAGTGCTGATTTTGAAGAACTTAAGCTGTTATGCAAGAGTCAGGCGGTTGCTATCAAGACCTTGGAAAATCAAATCGGTCAAATAGCCAATGCAGTGCTAAATCGTCAACCTGACACACTCCCTAGTGACACGGAAGTACCAGGCAGAAAGGAAGCTAAAGAGCAAGTCAAGGCTATTACCTTAAGGTCTGGGAAAGTTGCTGATGCTGAAAAGGCAAAAGAAGGAGAAGCTGAAGTTAGAGATGAAGAAGCTAAGCAAAAGGAGAAAGCGGCGGAACCAAGGAAGACTACTGTTGAACACACTCTGCCTGAGGGTAATACAGGGGAGAAACAGCTCTATCCTCCACCACCTTTCCCTAAGAGATTGCAGCAACAAAAGCTGGATAAACAGTTCGGTAAGTTTCTGGAGGTGTTCAAGAAACTTCACATCAATATACCTTTCGCTGAAGCTCTGGAGCAAATGCCTAGTTATGCGAAGTTTATGAAGAGTATTCTTTCAAGGAAGGTGAAACTGGATGACCTTGAGACCGTTGCTCTCACGGAAGAATGCAGCGCTGTTCTGCAGCAAAAGTTACCCCCAAAGCTTAAAGATCCAGGTAGCTTCACCATTCCTTGCACTATTGGTAAGTTGACTTTTGACAAGTGCCTTTGTGATTTGGGAGCTAGCATCAATCTGATGCTGTTTTCGATCTTTAAAAAGTTGGATTTGCCTTATCCAAAACCCACATACATGTCTCTATAATTGGCTGATCGTTCTATTACTTACCCAAGGGGCATAGTGGAGGATGTGCTAGTCAAGGTGAATAAGCTCTTCTTTCCTGCAGATTTTGTTATTCTGGATTTTGAGGAAGATAAGAAGATTCCCATAATCTTGGGAAGGCCTTTCTTGGCTCCTGGCCGTACCTTGATAGATGTGCAGAAAGGTGAACTTACTATGCGGGTACAAGATCAGGATGTGACCTTCAACGTGTTCAAGGCAATGAAATTCCCTACAGAAGATGAGGAGTGCTTAAAGGTGGATGTGATTGATTCTGCGGTTACTTCGGAACTCGATCGCATGCTAATGTCTGATGCTTTGGAAAATGCCTTAGTGGGGGATTTTGACAGTGATGATGAAGATGGCAATGAGCAATTACAATATCTGAATGCTTCTCCCTGGAAGCGAAAGCTGTCGATGCCATTTGAATTTCTTGGTACTTCTAACCTCAAAAATGCTGAAGGAAATCTCAAACCATCAATAGAGGAAGCACCTACCTTGGAGCTCAAGCCACTACCTGAACACTTGAGGTATGTTTTTTTAGGTGATGCATCTACTTTACCTGTTATTATTGCATCTGACCTTTCAGGTAGTGAGGAAGACAAGCTCTTAAGGATTTTGAGAGAATTCAAATCAGCTATTGGATGTACCATAGCAGACATCAAGGGGATCAACCCTTCATATTGTATGCATAAAATTCTGTTAGAGGAAGGTAGTAAGCCGACTGTTGAACAACAGCGCAGACTTAATCCTATCATGAAGGAGGTGGTGAAGAAAGAAATTCTGAAATGGCTAGATGCAGGCATCATTTATCCTATTTCTGACAGTTCTTGGGTGAGCCCTGTACAATGTGTGCCTAAGAAAGGAGGTATCACTGTGGTAGCAAATGAGAAGAATGAGCTCATCCCCACTCGAACAGTTACAGGATGGAGAGTATGCATGGATTATCGAAAGTTGAACAAAGCCACGAGGAAGGATCACTTCCCTCTTCCATTCATTGATCAAATGCTTGACAGGTTGGCTGGTCATGAGTATTATTGTCTTCTGGATGGCTATTCAGGGTATAATCAGATTTGTATTGCACCAGAGGATCAGGAAAATACTACCTTCACTTGTCCATTTGGCATGTTTGCTTTTCGCAGAGTTTCATTTGGGTTATGTGGCGCCCCGGCCACTTTTCAGAGATGTATGATGACTATATTCTCTGACATGATTGGAAATAATGTCGAGGTGTTCATGGACGACTTCTCCGTCTTTGGACATTCGTATGATGAATGTTTGAATAATCTTCGTGCCGTACTCAAAAGGTGCGTGGAAACTAATTTGGTGCTCAATTGGGAGAAATGTTATTTTATGGTGCGTGAAGGCATTATTCTTGGGCATAAGGTCTCTAGCAAGGGTCTGGAGGTGGACAAGGCCAAGGTGGGAGTCATTGAAAATCTTCCACCACCTATTTCTGTGAAAGGAATCCGTAGTTTTCTTGGTCATGCGGGTTTTTATCGGTGGTTCATCAAGGACTTTTCGAAGATATCTAAGCCGTTGTGCAATTTGCTTGAGAAAGATGTGCCTTTCAAATTTGATGATGAATGTTTGGCGGCATTCGAGACTCTCAAGAAGAGTTTGATCACTGCACCAGTTATTACAGCACCAGATTGGACAGAGCCGTTTGAGATGATGTGTGATGCGAGTGATTATGCGGTAGGTGCAGTTCTAGGGCAGCGCAATAATAATCTCTTTCATGTGGTCTACTATGCGAGTAAGACCTTAAATGGGGCCCAAATGAACTACACCACTACGGAGAAGGAGCTCTTGGCTATAGTCTTTGGTTTTGAGAAATTTTGATCTTATCTTCTTGGGATAAAAGTGACAGTATTCACTGATCATGCGGCCATTCGCTATTTGGTTTCCAAGAAGAATTCGAAGCCGAGATTCATTCATTGGGTGCTCTTACTTCAGGAATTTGAGTTAGAGATCAAGGATCGAAAAGGTACTGAGAATCAAGTAGCTGACCATCTCTCTAGGTTGGAGAATCCCAAGTCTACTTCACAAGATAAGACATTGATCAATGAATCTTTTCCGGATGAGCTGTTGTTCGCAAGTCAGGAGGAAGAGCCATGGTTTGCAGATATTGTAAACTATCTTGTCAGCAGTATAATGCCTCCTAATTTGACCTCAGCTCAAAAGAAGAAGTTTCTGCATGAGGTGAAGTGGTATATGTGGGATGAACCATATTTGTTTAGACAGGGAGCTGACCAGATCATCAGGAGATGTATCCCGTTCTGTGAGACGGAGGGGATATTATGAGACTGCCACTCCACAGTTTATGGTGGACACTATGGTGGTGAGAAGATGGTAGCTGGTATTCTGCAAGCAGGTTTTTTTTGGCCTACTTTGTTTAAGGATGCTCATTAGTTTGTTTTAAGGTGTGATCGTTGCCAAAGAGTGGGAAATTTGACGAGAAATGATGAGATGCTGTTAAATGTGATGCTTGAAGTCGAGGTCTTTGATGTTTAGAGAATCGATTTCATGGGGCCTTTTGTCTCATCCTGCAATAATCAGTACATCTTGCTGGCAGTCGATTATGTCTAAAAATGGATAGAAGTCAAAGCTCTACCGACAAATGATGCAAAGGCAGTGCTGAATTTTCTTCATAAGCAGATTTTCACAAGGTTTGGAACACCTCGGGTAATCATAAGCGATGAAGGGTCGCATTTCTGCAACCGTAAGTTCACTTCTATGATGCAGCATTATAATGTGAAACATCGAGTTGCTACTGCCTATCATCCACAAACAAATGGTCAAGCGGAAGTGTCTAACAGAGAGATCAAGCGCATTCTAGAGAAGGTTGTTTGTCTGTCAAGGAAGGATTTGTCTTTAAAGCTCGATGAAGCTATTTGGGCTTACAGAACAGCATACAAAACTCCACTTGGTATGTCCCCGTTTCAGTTGGTGTACGGTAAAGGATATCATTTACCTGCGGAGCTTGAGCATAAGGCCTACTGGGCGTTGAAAAAGTTGAACCTGGATTTAGATGCAGCTGGTAAGAAGAGAATGCTTCAGCTTAATGAACTTGATGAATTCCGACTTCAAGCGTACGAGAATAATAAAATGTACAAGGAAAAGGTGCAGAGGTGGCACGATAGGAAGCTACATCCTAAGTTATTCGTGTCGGGGCAACAAGTTCTCTTATTCAACGCTCGTCTCCGACTTTTTCCTGGGAAGTTGAAATCAAGGTGGTCTGGACCTTTTATTGTCAAAACTGTGTTTCCACATGGAGCGGTGGAAATTTTTGAGAATGATCTGGACCAAGCATTTAAGGTTAATGGTCAGCGGTTGAAGCACTACAATGGGGACATGGCAAACCGAGAAGTGGTTAGTGCCATTTTATTGACTACTTGAGAAAGGTACGCAATGTCAAGCTAATGACGAAAAAGAAGCGCTGCATGGGAGGCAACCCATGATTTGTTGTTACAGGAACCCTTAGAAGTTAATAACCTATCCAAAAACACAAAAATAATCAGAAAAACGGGACTGAATTTTTTTTTTTTCAGTGACCCCCTGAGCGCCGCTGAGCGACCGCTCAGGGGTCAACTGCCAGATTTTTTTTTTAGTTCAGAAAAAAAAATCAGAAAATTAAAAAACCAATCACAGCCCATAAACCCACGACTTCTTTTCCTAATACCCCATGATTTCAACCCTCAACCCCACTCTTTATCTAATTTTAACGTAATCCATACCCTATATATACATACACTTATCCTACACATTCCCCACAAACTTTTTACACTCAAACTCTCTCCCAAACACAAAAACTCAGTTCTTAAACACTTTTATTCAAGATTCAATGGCACCCAAGAGAGCACGAACTATTGATAGCAGCAGCACAGTCCCTACTGCTGATTCATCGAGGGGTACTGCTGCAAGGCCTCGGTTGAATGACAGAGCTGCGGAGGAGGAGTACACTAGGCTTTTGGGGAAGCCGATTCTGAAGGAGAGAGGAGGGTTTTTACCATCGGGGAGGGATGGTGAGTTGCTACCTATGATTGCAGAGAAGGGGTGGATAGCTTTTTGTGAGCCGCCCGAAGCAGTGCCGATGAGCGTGGTTCGCGAGTTCTATGCGAATGCGAAGGCCGAGAAGAATGGGTTTTCTGTGGTCCGAGGGCTGACGGTTGATTATCACCCAGTGGTGATTCGCCGTGTGATTGGGTAGCGAGCGCGAAAGCCCGAGGAGGAGAACTGGAATGAGAAGACTGCTGAGGATTTCGACTTGGATTTGATTTGTGCTACTCTCTGTAGGCCGGGCACAGTTTGGACCTTCAAGACCGGCACTAATGAGTATCGTCACTTCCCGGTGATCGCTATGAACAGGTATGCCCATGCATGGAATGCATTTATTTGTGCTAATATTTTTCCTTCTTCGCATGCACACGAGGTCACAGTTGAGAGAGTACAGTTGTTGTGGGGAATTCTTAATGAGGAGTACTATGTGGACCTTGGTGAGTTTATCTACCAAGGAATTTTGAAGTTTTTGAGGGGAGCTAAGCACATGAACATCCCTTATGCATCCACGATCACGAAGCTTTGCCGAGCAGTGGGAGTGAACTGGCCGGCTCATGAGCAGTTGCAGTTGTCGGCCGCTCCGATTGATTCTGGGACTCTGAATGGGATGCAGGAGTGGACCGATGGTGAGCCCGAGGAGCATGGGCTGGGTTATCGTCTTCTAGGAGGGCGTCCAGCACGAGGTGCTACTATGGCTAGGCCTAGGTGTGATGAAGCTGGTTCTTCGAGAGCTCAGGAGGGTGCTTTCACGGCGGATGGATGCCATGTACGAGACACAGAGCAAGTTTGCTCAGGAGCTCACCCTTGCGTTAGGGACTGCTTTTCGGGGCCTTGGAGCTGATATCCAGTGGCCAGTTTTTGGTGAGGACTCTGCATACCCGCCGCCTGATACTCCACCCACTGAGGGTGATGATGATGATGACTCCGAGTAGGTATACCCTGTGTTCCTTTCTACTACCTTCACTGGGGACAGTGAAGATTTTAAGTTTGGGGGTGGTAGTTAAGGAATATTTTGTGTGTGTCATATAGTTGCATATTCATGATAGTTTAGTTCATATATTTGCATAATTTTTGCCATATAGTTTTTTTTATTTTTTTATTTATAGCTTTATTTGTTTATCATGTCATGTAGCTCATGCATATGCCATGATCCCTTTTGCGATGATTTATCGACTGATTTGTGATATTGATGTAAGTGTAGTGATAGCATTAAAGTGATATTAAGTCGTGTAGGTTGATATGCATGCTAGAAGCACTTGTATTTTCACTAAGTCTTAGAGAATGCTTAAGGGCTAGATTGTTGTTATGATCTGATTGTTTTCGAGGTTAATCTATTTATTATGCTTAGAATTCGATAATAGGTTCTTAGTGATAAAGGCATGAAAAAGAAAAAATGGAGTAAAAATGGAATTTGTTGCTAGTTGTGGCTAGGCGTCAAATGGCTAGTAGCCGGTCGCATGTTATGCGAGTAGTCTAGGGTTGAGCAAGATGGAGCGAAACGCACTTGCTCAGAAATTTTGAAAAAAAAAAGAAAAAAAATATAGAAAAAAAATATAGAAAAAAAGAAAAAAAAAAAAAAAAATTTGTGGTGTTTATGCATAATTTATCACGAGTGGGCTCTTTGGTATTCGAGTTATTAAGTTCTTAGGGGACTTTGTGCCTAGTGACCTAAGGCTTTTAGAGTCTGGGATCCGCTAACCTAACGCTCGCTACATGGATACCATTGTATAAGTCTTTTGTGGACCTCACTCATTGCACGGTCAAATAAGCATTGTTGTTGTGAATAAAAAGCATGATTACGTAATAAGCTCCAGAATTCTTGTAGTGTTATATGTTACTTTGTGCCTAGAATTTTTATTCTTTGTATAATCATGTGATTACCTTGATGATGGTTGAGTCATAATAATTGATCTAGTTCCGAAGCATATCTGTTAAGCATCTGCACCCACCACATTTCTGGCTGTATGTTCGTTTGCATGAGTTTATTGATCTTTAGTCGCCTAACTGCATTTGTTGAGATGTTGCAATTTGGTTGGTTTGTTCGTAGTAAGGGGGATCGCTGCATTTTCATATAGATTGCATTCATGCATGTTTTTATTTGTTTTTGAGTCTGTGACGCTTGAGGACAAGCATCGATTTAAGTTTGGGGGTGTGATAAGTGGCATTTTATACCACTTAGAACATCTTAAAATGGCTTAAATTGGTGCCTTGAAATCAAGTATTTTGTGTATTTGATGCGTTTTTTTAGTATTTATGTATTTCAGGGTATTAGTTGCATTTCGGAGGAGTAATCATCAAGAATAAGCCTTGGCATGTGTTCACCATTGCGAGAGGAAAGAAAGGGGCAGATTACGGCGAAGAAACGGAGCAAACACAGGATTTTTCCAGTAGGGTCCTGAGCGCCCGCTCAGCTATGCTGAGCGGCTGCGCAGAAAGCTGAGCGGCCGTGCAGAAAGCTGAGCGCCCGCTCAGCTATGCTGAGCGCCCGCTCAGCTATGCTGAGCGCCCGCTCAGCTATGCTGAGCGGCCGCGCAGGGTCGGGAAAAAGATAAATTATTTTAGGACTTCTACTTCTGTTTGGCTTGCACTTTTATGTAATCTGAGTTTTATGGGACTATTATATAAGTAGATTTAGAGACGTTTTCACGAGGTTGGATCGTGGTATTAAGCAAGGAGCGAATGAGATAAGGAAGAAGACCGTTTTAGCACACAGCAACGAAGAGGAAGCATATTTTCTTATGATTCTTATTTCGTTGTAACGTTGGATGCTAGTTTTCTTACTTTGAACTTAATTACTCTTGTGACGTACTCTGATTTAATATAATTAGTTTAGTTATTATTTTCTTGTGTTTATTTATCATGATTTCATATGAACCCATGATGACGATAAGTGCTATTATGGGCTAATCGTGATCATGGGGTCACAACGGATTTACTATGGAATTCTTTAGTTAATTGTTTAATACTTTAGTGTGTGATGATTGTATGATATCTAGTATTGGTTGTGCATATTCGTCTTATGTACGTCGCGAACATATAAGATAGGGTGTTAATCTCTTGTGAAGCGACGGTGGATCTTGAGATTTAGAACTTGCCATGCTAGCATAGGTTCATGTATGATGTGCATGATTAATGGGTAACTCTAACAGTTTTATTCGCCATGTGTAATCAAAAGGAATAACTTATGCTTAAATCGTTGTGTTGTCAATTTCTGTAGACATATAGGAACTCAACATAATTGATGCCTATTCAACTTCTATCTCAATTGTGGATGCTTGGTAGAATGGTATGAGTACAATGAAAGTTGGCTTTTATCAGTTTCGTGTTATTCGATTAATATCATCGCTGTCACATGCTAAGGTAATAATAATAACTATTGAAGGAAGTAATAATGAAGTTGTGATCTCATGAGTGTTTTAATATTGTTAATTGAAGTGTTATTTAAGTGATAAACTAAGTAATTAATTGTAGTTAATATTTAGTCAACAATTCTAAGTGTTAGTGTCTTAACATTGAGAAGTAATCATACGTTGGTGCGTGAGTTTAATTAAACAATAATTAGTCTGAGTCTCTGTGGGAACGAACTAGAAAGTATTCTATATTACTTGCGAACGCGTATACTTGCGTGAATATTAGCGCGTGTTTTCGCCCTAACAATAAAGGCCGAGAGCTTCTTGTTGGAAATGAAGGTCAACTTTGTGTTTTTGTGTTATGAATTGTTTTGTTGGTTGTTTTGCCTTTTATTTTGCTAAATTACCTTTTAACAATGATAAATTTTGTGTGGTTTATAATCAACCAACACTTCCTTCCCTTTGGTCATGCTTATGTCATTTTCGTATGTCATCTTCCCACACTTGTCCTCTTTTTGTTGGTGTGGTGACATCATCATCACTAACCTCTTTGATTAGCTCCTAATTACTTGGCTAATGACCACTGATCTGTTATACGGTTTGCTTAACTTTCGTTCTCGTTTATCATTTGAGGGACCATACCCGGGATCTTATTACTTGGGTTTCCTTAACCTTTGTCAATACATTATATTCCTTTTATGATCCTCTATTATAATCCTTGAATTTAAATCCTTTTTATCTTGTTACCTTATACTCAATTCTTTCGGTATCTGGTGGATTTTCGGGATAAATCAAAGTGTTCGAATTTGGATTCTGACAATCTTTACATACACTTATATACCATGTAGAGTACTAGTAAGATCTCAGAATAACAATAGAAGAACCCCTACATAGTGTGGCATGAAAAGTTTTCTTATTTAGCATAATCAGCAAAAATACTATTCATAAGGGTTACAAAAAGTTCAAAATTTTGGGGTTATTACAGTCTCCCCTCCTTAAAAGGATTCCGTCCCGGAATCAAATAGAAAACAAATGGGGGTACTTTTCTAGCATTGCGCTCTCTAGTTCCCAAGTTAATTCTTCCACATTATGATTCTGCCATAGCACTCTGACTAGCTTGATCACTTTGTTCCGAAGCACCTGCTCCTTCTTATCCATAATCTTTACTGGTTTTTCCACGTAAGTCAGATCTTGTTGCATATCCACCTGCTTGTACTCCACTATGTGTCTGGCATCCCGATGATACTTCCTTAGCATTGACACATGGAACACATTATGAACTTGTTGTAGGTTCGGGGGTAAGGCTAGCTCGTAAGCCAACTTCCCAATCCGTCTTAGTATCTCAAAAGGTCCAATGTATCTTGGGCTTAGTTTCCCTTTCTTTCCGAACCTCATTAATCCCTTCCAAGGGGATACTTTTAGCAGTACTAAGTCCCCTACTTCATACTCCTTGTCCTTTCGGGCTAGGTCTGCATATTTCTTCTGTCTGTCTTGGGCTGCTACCAGCCATCCTCTGATTAGATCCACTATGTCTTTGGTCCTTTGGACCACTTCGGGTCCGAGCATCTTCCGCTCTCCTACTTCATCCCAGTATAAGGGAGATCGACACCTTCTTCCGTACAGGGCCTCATAAGGCGACATTCCGATGCTGGCATGAAAGCTATTGTTATAAGAAAACTCGATCAATGGCAAGTAATCATCCCAGCTTCCTTTAAAGTCTATTGCACAGACTCTCAACATATCCTCTAGTGGCTGGATGGTCCTTTCACTCTGCCCATCCGTTTGGGAATGGTAAGCGATACTCATATTTAACTTGGTCCCCGCACATTCTTGAAAGCTCCTCCAAAATCTGGAGTTGAACCTGGGGTCTCGGTCTGAGACAATGGACGCTGGGACTCCATGTCGCGTCACTATTTCTTTAAGGTAAATGTCCACCAGTCTATCGACCGTGTATCTCTCATTGATAGGAATGAAATGAGCTGACTTTGTCAGTCGGTCTATAATTACCCATATGGCATCATGATTGGCTTTTGTCCTTGGTAAGCCGACAACAAAATCCATGGCTATCTGTTCCCATTTCCATTCGGGAATCTCCAGGGGTCGTAAAAGTCCACTGGGTTTCTGGTGCTCTGCCTTTACTCTTTGGCAAGTCAAACATTTGCTTACCCATTCTGCTACGTCCCTCTTCATGTTGGGCCACCAGTAATATTCCTTCAAATCCCTATACATCTTGGTGCTTCCCGGGTGAATGGAATACCTTGAACTATGGCTTTCATACAAAATCTCGTCTTTAAGCTCTTGAACATTCGGAACCCAGATCCGGTAGGAGTACCTCATTATCCCTTTATCATCTCTCTCAGTGTAGATCTCTTCTCCAGTCATTGACTCTCTGTCTTTATTCATTACTTTCTCTTGGCACAATCTAATCTTTTCCAATAACTCTGGCTGCATCGAGAGCTCAAACAGCTTTTCAGTTCCGGCTCCGGTTACCTTTACTTCTATTTCCATTCTCTCAAAATCCCTTATTAATTCTTCCGAAGTCATTATCATTTTGAGCTTTTCCTTCCTGCTAAGGGCGTCAGCCACCACATTGGCTTTCCCTGGATGATAGAGAATCTCACAATCATAGTCCTTGATTAGTTCTAACCATCTCCTCTGGCGCATGTTGAGCTCTTTCTGCGTAAATATGTACTTGAGGCTCTTATGGTCTGTGAAAATCTCGCACTTCTCTCCATACAAGTAGTGCCTCCAAATCTTTAAGGCAAAAACTATTGCCGCGAGCTCAAGGTCATGAGTAGGATATCTAATCTCGTATTCCTTCAGTTGTCTCGACGCATACGCAATCACCTTACCGTGCTGCATAAGCACACACCCTAATCCTTTGTGCGACGCGTCACTATATATCACAAAATCTCCCTTTCCGTCCGGCAATACCAACACCGGGGCCGTTACCAACCTTTTCTTTAATTCTTGAAAACTATTCTCGCATTTTTCCGTCCATTCAAACTTCTCTGTCTTACGAGTAAGTCGTGTCAAAGGGGCTGCGATCTTCGCAAAGTCCTGTACAAATCTACGATAGTAGCCGGCCAATCCTATGAAACTCCTTACCTCTGTGGGTGTGGTTGGCCTTTCCCAATTTGAGATCGCCTCTATCTTGGAGGGGTCGACCAATACTCCTTCTTTATTGATCACATGTCCTAAAAACTGTACTTCATTCCGCCAGAATTTACACTTCGAGAATTTGGAAAATAACTGTTCCTCTCTGAGTATTCCTAGAGCTATCCTCAAATGCTCTGCATATTCTGCCTCGGTCCTTGAGTAGATTAAAATATCATCGATAAAAACTATCACCCACTTGTCCAAGTACTTCTTGAATACTATGTTTATTAAATCCATGAAAGCCGCTGGGGCGTTGGTTAATCCAAAGGACATTACCAAGAACTCATAGTGCCCATACCTGGTACGGAACGCGGTCTTGGGAATATCTTCGGGTTTAATCTTTAGTTGGTGATATCCAGTTCTCAGGTCAATCTTGGAAAATTAAACAGCATCCTTTAACTGGTTGAACAGATCGTCTATTCTAGGTAACGGGTACCTGTTCTTTATGGTTAGCTTGTTCAACTCTCGGTAGTCGATGCACAGCCTCATGCTCCCATCTTTCTTCTTAACAAATAACACTGGTGCTCCCCACGGAGACAAACTGGGTCTTATCATACCCTTATCCAAAAGTTCCTGCAATTGGGTAGCTAATTCTTTCAATTCTAATGGGGCTAACCGGTAAGGTGCCTTTGAAACTGGCGCCGCCCCTGGGGCCAACTCAATAGCAAATTCAATCACTCTATCGGGTGGTAATCCCGGAAGGTCTTGTGGGAAGACATCTTCAAATTCATTGACTACCGGAATATCTTGCAAGTTGGGCACCTCCTTCTGTGTGTCCACCACATAGGCCAGGTAAGCCTCATTTCCTTTTCGTAGCATCTTATTGGCCTGGGCCATGGTCAAAAATTTATGCGTCTGCCTCTTTCCTCTAAATATGACTTCTTTCTTCCCTGGGATATTCAACTTAACTTTCTTCCCTTTACAGTCTATCTGAGCATCATTGCTAGATAGCCAGTCCATTCCTAAAATTACATCAAACTCCCCTAATTTAAAAGGAATCATGTCAACACTAAAAGATTGTTCCCCTATGCCTAACTCACAGGCGGGGTGAATCTGGTTAACAGGAATAATTTCATGGTTGGCTATTTGTACTTGTAAGGGTTCTATCAAGGGTTCAGCCTTAAGTCTTAATTCATGTGCAAAGTCCTTTGATATAAAAGATTTAGTTGCTCCAGAATCAAATAAAACATTTGCATTGACTGAATTTAGAGAAAGGGTACCTGCTATCACATCTGAGTCTTTCATAGCATCTTGGACTGTTATGTTAAAAGTCCTCGCAATAGGTGGCTTGTTAGAAGCAGCTCTGCTTGCTCCTGAAGCTGCTGGTTTGTTTATTGGGCATTCCCTCTTCCAATGACCCGGGCGTCCACACTGATGACAAGTGGTGGTTGGAATGACGGCAGGGGCTGACGAAGGGCATTTGTGGGAATAATGGCCCACTTGTCCACACTTAAAGCAGGTTACTGGCTTTCCCTTACACTCCCCAGAATGCATCCTTCCACAAGTGTTACAGGCTGGCAATGGGGGTCGAGACTGGTTGGAATAGGACATTCTTGACTTTTGGCCGCTCTGGCTCACATTCACACTCATTGGCCGCTTAAACCCAGTGTTCTTTCCCGGTAGGGACACTACTCCTCGATTAAATCTAGTTGGGAAGCTCCCTCCTGTGGAACCTCCACCCATGCTCATACTTTTCCTCTTTATTCCCTTTTCTCTCTTTCCTTCTGCATCTGTTCACTTCCGGCTTCTACAATTATTGCCTTTTGCACCAGAGTGGCATAATCAGTAAGCTCAAGGATTGCCACCCTTTTCTGAATCCACGGTTTCAGTCCCTGCTGAAACCTCCTAGCTTTCTTTTCCTCGGTGCTCACAAACTCCGGCACAAACCTTGATAACTTAGTAAATTTTGCTTTGTACTCTGCTACAGATAAGTTATTCTGCTTTAGCTCCAAGAACTTGAGCTCCATCTGGTTCTGCATAAACCTCGGGAAATACTTTCCCAAAAACAACTAACTGAATCTCTCCCAGGTTATAATAGCATCTGTCTCCATGTTTTTCTTGGCCTCCCACCAGTAGTTGGCCTCTCCTTTCAGAAGGTAGGTAGCAAATACAGTCTTTTGTGCCTCATCGGTACTCAGAATCTCAAAGGATTTCTCCATTTCCTTTAGCCATGCCCTTGCCTCAACTTGGTCGGCTGATCCATGGAACTCAGGGGGCTTAAGGGACTTGAAAGCTCTGAAAGAGTTTGCCATATCATTGTTATTTCCTTGAGGGGGTGGGTTGGGTTGACGTTCCAAGTTCTGCCTTAGTAGTTGCATGAACTGTCCTATGGGATCCATGCCTGGGTTTGGTACTGGTTGCTCAACCTCAGTCTCTCCTTCTTCAGCCTCGATCTCAAATCCTTCAACATCATATATTTCCTCCTCCTCTTCATACAGGGAGTCATCCTGTTCAACATAATCCTCATCTTCCTCTTCACTGTGTTCTTGGTTCCTACCGGCCTGGTTATGGCTTCCCTAGTCCTCAGATCCAGGGTTCGCCCTAGTTCCAATTTTTCTTGGCGGCATGATACTGATAAATTTTTGGGAAATTCAACGTTAGGTCACAATCA
This sequence comes from Apium graveolens, assembly GCF_009905375.1. NCBI lineage: Eukaryota > Viridiplantae > Streptophyta > Magnoliopsida > Apiales > Apiaceae > Apium > Apium graveolens. The sequence goes on from NC_133648.1 coordinate 222,118,473, forward strand.
TACATAAAATTGTGCCTTGCACAGTTCTATAAAGGGGGAGAATGTATCTCGCAATTCTATTATATTATGACAGTTCTAATAAGAAGTGCAGTAATAATAATGATAAAAACAGTGATCTCGTCACTAAGGAACTGAACTGAAAGGAAAAAAATATATACATAATGCGAGAAATACATAGTTTGATTTGGTCAAAAGTACAACAGTTCTACAGTCATCTGCCCAAAAGTGATACACAAGAGTCTATCTGTCTAGTCAGAGAAATGGATGCTATATACAAGTCAACTATCCCGGAAAATTGGCTCTTACCATGGCCTCGACTAACTAGACGACTAGACTACCCCATCACCGGTCCCGAATCACACACCGGAGCGGGTCAGCTCCCGTACCCTTTCCATCGCACGACGGAAGATGTAGTCAGCCTGCCTCCCAGATATCCTGCCGTTCCTGTCCCCCTGGAGTGATCGGAGTCTCGCACGAGTCATGACCTCTATCCCCGTCAGCTCCCTCCTCAAGGATCGGGGTATAGTAGCCCTAGAATCATAAGCTCGGGCACGCCTACCCGCCCTCTCCGCATCCAACCCCCTCCTGACCTCATCCAGCCGGGCCTCAGCAACAGCCACTCGAGTCCTCAGTACATCCTGAACATAGCCGTGATCTAACAAAGACTGCCTATAGGTAGGGTCGAGAGGTGGTGAATCCGGAGCCGCTGGGGGTGCCTCCTCGGTCTGCCTAGGCTCGGGAGTATGGGTCTTTGAGCTGTCATCATAGGGTCTCCAAGATAGTGGTGGAGGGGTAGGAGCTCTGACCACCGGGAGTGAGGGTAAAGGGGTACCAGTGTACTCTACCATAGCTCCGACATGCTCCTCAGCTACTAGGACCTCATCCGGGTCCTTCTCATCTGAACTCGCAATAACCTCTGTCTCTGACTCCTCTGAGGGGTCCTCCTCCTCCTCCATCTCAGGCTCCTCCTGATCCTCAGCATCTAGCAGTGCCTCATCATGCTCACGCTCGAACATCTCTGGGTCCTCTATCTCATGAGCCTACACATTAAACGAGCTAAGTTACTATCATGATACTTATAAGGGTTCACGTAAGGGTTTTAACTATTAGTACTACTTTAAGTAGTCCGACTATGAACTTGGCAAGAGTTCTTATTATCTTTGTGAGTTTATTATTATATCGTTGCATCATCTTTGAGGTTTATAACGCTTAGCTCTGATACCATTTCTATAACACCCCCAGATCCGGGGTCGGGGATCCGGGTTGTCACAGTCTTTCTTTCCACAATATCACTTAACTTAATTAATAATAAATAACCTCATGATGTGACCCCACACTCACACACAGCACAACACGTTATAGTCTCAGAGATGAAATTGAAATAAGTACAAATCCTTACATCCACAATTTAAAAGTTATTACAACCCAAAATAATTACTTAATAAGTTTACAGTTAATTTCCATTATCTGTCACAAGTTTATAATTATACATAATTGATTCCCTAAAGCAGAATGCCTGATCTACAAATAGATCTACCTCTGCAGCTATAGCAGCTACGATATCAACGGGAAGACGCGGGACGCTTCCCATGCGCTTGCGCTGGGTCTGCTTGAGTCTGGCCATCTTCCATAACTGTTATTGTGTGATGAAGAAATGAAGCAAGAGTGAGCATTACAGCTCGCAAGATAATATATAGTGTAAACAATAAAGCAAGTATCTAAATGGATAACTTACTAGAATCCTTTATCAAGTGTAAGGTAATTACTTACTGGATATAAGTTTAAGGGAAGATGAAGTTACCAATTACTTCACTATACTTATACCATTTTTAGAAAACTACTAGAACTACCACTGTTCAAAGTATAATAAGTTTCAAAAGTTCGTCCCATAGATGAGACCACAAGTTAAGACTTGAATAGATTCAATCTTTGAAATATATTTTAAAGGAAATGAAGTTACGAGATACTTCATTCGATGGAAACACCATTATAACTGTTTGACCCTGTCAATGCTTCGGCAACCACCCATTCGTAGCCTTTCGATCGAAATGCTCCGGGTAGTGTGTTAGATATATTTGATAATGTCATGGCTAATATGTTTTATGTTTAGATTTCAGATCTTATTTGAACAGAACAAATCAGTACTTAACTGATCAGTACTTATACTGGAAGTCAGAACTTAAGGGATATCAGTACTTATGTTATCAGGAGATAGATATCAGAACTTAAGTGCTGAAGGACGATCAGATAAGGACAGTAGCTGATTAAAGTTAAGAAGATCAAGATAAACATAAGAAGAGATATGCATGAAGAAGGAATTCCGTGAAGAATGGAATACTTGGAATAGAAGATATCTGATTGATATATTTTAGGAAGCAGAATTATATTCCATATCAATTAGCGAATATCTTGTAACTGTGTAGTACATAAACACAGACATAGGGTTTACACTAAAAGTGTTATCATTATCGAGAATATTATTTAGTATAACTCTAGCAGCTCTCGTGATATTTTGTTCATCACTGAGAGATAACAGTTCCAGATTGTAACAGAGTTTATTGTTTAAATAAAGTTTGTTTTTTGTTACATAAGTTATTGAAGTTTGATTTGATTGTGATAAACACTGTATTCACCCCCTCTACAGTGAAAGTGTGACCTATCAAGTGGTATCAGAGCTATCTGTTAACACACATACAGTTAAAGATCCAAACACAGTCATGTCTGACACAGAAACTCCAACTAAGCCTACCAAAACTGAGGAATCATCAAAGACATCAATTCAGAGTCGATATGAGACTATCAGAGTTCCCATATTGAGACCATCTGAATATCCCATATGGAAGGTAAGGATGACCATGTTTCTGGAAGCAACAGATCCAGAATACCTTGATAGAATCAGGGAAGGGCCTCACAAACCTACCAAGCTCGCTGTTGTAGTTCCAGGTGAAGCAGCAATGACCGTACCAAAGGAAAAGAATGATTACACTGCTGAAGATATAGCATCTATTGCTAAGGATGCCAAGGTACGTCACTTATTGCATAGTGCCATTGATAATGTAATGTCAAACAGGGTAATCAACTGCAAGACTGCTAAGGAGATATGGGATGCACTGGAGACAAGGTGTCAAGGAACTGAAACAGTTAAGAAGAACAGGAAGACAATACTCACTCAAGAGTATGAACACTTTGACTCTAGGACTAATGAGTCATTGACTGATGTGTATGAAAGATTTGTCAAACTCTTGAATGACTTGTCATTGGTTAATAAGGAGTATGATCTTGAAGATACAAACCTCAAATTCCTGTTAGCTCTTCCTGAATGTTGGGATTTGAAGGCAACAACAATAAGAGACAACTACAATCTTGATGAAACAACTCTTGATGAAATCTATGGAATGCTCAAGACTCATGAACTTGAGATGGAACAAAGAAGCAAGAGAAAAGGAGGAAAGTCAAGGACAGTTGCTCTCAAGGTTGAAGAGGAATCCCCCAAACCACCTTCCTCAAAGAAAGATAAGGGTAAAGCTCTTATCATAAAATCTGATACTGAGTCATCAAGTTCTGAGAGTGATGATGACTCAGATTCTGAAAGCTTGCCTGAAACTGATGCTGATGAGGAGATGATGAAGCTGTGTGCTCTTATGGTGAAAGGAATCACAAAGATTGCATACAGGAAGTTCAGGAAGGGAAAGAAGTTTTCCAGGAAAGGCATAAGTTCTGATAAGAAGAATTTCAGAAGATCTGAAGGAAAAGGAGGAAAGTCTGACAGAGGAGATTATGCTAATGTTAAATGTTATAATTGTGGCGAGAAAGGCCACATATCTCCTGAGTGCAAGAAGACCAAGAATGACAAAGGCAAAGCTCTTGTCACAAAGCAGAAAAGCTGGACAGACACCTCAGACTCTGAAAGTGAGGAGAACTATGCATTGATGGCAAATGCTGAAAAATCAAGTTCTGAGAGCAGTTCTGAAACTGCTGAAACAAAGGTACCTCAGACTACTTATGCTTTTCATACTGATGATATTAATGAGTTGAGAAGATATCTTAAAACCATGTTTGTTAGTTATAGAGATCAAACTTTAACATGTGAAAGATTAACTTCTGAAAATCTTGCTTTTAAGAAAAGAAACAATTTCTTAGAAAAAGAGTTAGTCATGTTTCATCAAACTCAGAAGGATAGAGATGATGCTTTTTATGTTAGGGATGAAGTGCTAAAAATGAATGAATCTCTAAAAACTGAGTTAGAAAAGGAGAGAGAGATTATCAGAACTTGGACTAACTCTGGCAAAACAACTCAAAATTTGCTGAGCAGTGGAAACTGGAAAGAGGGCTTAGGTTATGAAGAAAATAATGAAAAAGGAACTGAAGAAATTAAGCCTGTTGATAAGCAAAAGCCGAAGTTAAAACCTGTTAAGTTTGTAACTGAAAAATCCGAAACTGAGAAATCAGAAGTTAAAAAGGAATTAGCTTCTGACAAACTAAAACAGGAAAAGACAGCTGAAGTTAACATAGGCTTAATGACAAAGAAGCAGCTTAAGCATAAGCTGAAAGATGTTAAGAATGCAAACAAGGTAAAATCACCTAGGAAAAACAGGAATGGAAAGGAAGGTGTGAATAAAAGCAATAACTATAAATCTGTTCCTGATGCTCCTAGGAAAGCATGTTATAACTGTGGAAGTTCTAACCATCTGGCTTCTTTTTGCAGGAAGAATAAGAATATTAACTCCTTATCTACAAAGTCAGGAGTTAAGAGTCAGTCTGTTAGATACAAACCACAAAATCCTTGTTTTCATTGTGGTAGTTTATGGCATTCCATTTATACTTGTAAGGAATATCATAGTTTGTACTATGATTATTATCAAATAAAACCTTCTTTAAAGAAAGTTTCTGTTGTTCCTTCTAGTATAAGTTCTGATAAGAAAACTGTTAACATAAAATCTGATGTTAAATCCGCTGCAAATGTTAACAAACCTAAAAAGGCCAAAGGATCCAAGCAAGTCTGGGTCCTTAAAACTAATAATTAGTGGTCTTTTTGATTGCAGGGCAACAGGAAAAATATTTTAGTTCTGGACAGTGGATGTTCAGGACACATGACTGGAAATAAGGCCCTGCTATCAGACTTTGTGGAGAAAGCTGGCCCAAGTGTTTCTTATGGAGATGGCAACATTGGAAAAACTTTGGGATATGGCAATATCAATCTTGGGAATGTCATCATTAAAGATGTAGCTCTAGTCTCAGGACTTAAACACAACTTACTGAGTATAAGTCAAATCTGTGACAGAGGTTATCATGTTGATTTCTTTGCAGAACATTGTGAAATAGTTAGTAAATCTAAAGAAAAAATTGTTCTGAAGGGATTCAGGCGTGGTAACATTTATGAAGCTAAGCTTTCAACAAGTTCTGATGGTTCTGCAATCTGTTTAGTGAGTAGAGCCTCAACTGAAGAAAGCTGGAATTGGCACAAGAAACTCTCTCATTTAAACTTCAACAAGATAAATGAACTGATCAAGAAAGATCTTGTGAGAGGACTGCCAAAATCAGTGTTTGTTCCTGATGGTCTTTGTGACTCATGTCAGAAGGCTAAACAAAGAAAATCTTCGTTCAAGAGCAAGACTGAATCATCAATTCTTGAGCCTTATTATCTACTTCATGTTGATCTATTTGGTCCAGTGAATGTCATGTCTATTGCAAAGAAGAAATATGCGTTGGTCATAGTAGATGAGTTCACCAGATACACATGGGTGTATTTCTTGCACACAAAAAGTGAAACTGCATCTATCCTGATTGATCATGTCAAACATCTGGATAAATTGATCAAAGATTCTGTGAAAATTTTGAGGAGTGATAATGGCACTGAATTCAAGAATTTGATAATGGAAGAGTTCTGCAAAAATCATGGAATAAAGCAAGAATTTTCTGCTCCTGGAACTCCACAGCAAAATGGAGTTGTTGAAAGGAAGAATAGAACTCTAATTGAAGCTGCACGAACAATGCTTGAAGAAGCAAAGCTTCCAACCTATTTCTGGGCTGAAGCTGTGCAGACTGCTTGTTTTACTCAAAATGCAACACTCATTAACAAGCATGGAAAAACACCATATGAGATGGTGAAGAACAAGAAGCCAAATCTCAAATACTTTCATGTATTTGGATGTAAATGTTTTGTTCTCAAGACTCATCCTGAACAGCTATCCAAGTTTGATCTAAAAGCTGATGAGGGAATCTTTGTAGGATATCCACTTTCTACAAAAGCCTTCAGAGTCTATAATTTGAGAACAAAAGTGGTCATGGAATCTATCAATGTCTCTTTTGATGACAAGAAGATCACTGGACATGAAGATTGCATTGATCATGATA